>NW_020799097.1:46390810-46437155 GCF_003259725.1 Athene cunicularia | reverse complement strand
GCCTTGGCAAGTGGTGTGCCCTCGGCTGGGAAGACAGGATGCTCCCAAAACTGGTGGAGGCGTGAAGAAGGCAGGTGCTGACTGTGAGAAAGGTTGGGGATTCCTCCGTTGGCATGGCCGAACGCAATTTAGTCTACGCTTCCCAGAAGCTAAAATGTGATCCAGCACTTCTGAAACAGTTTAGCTTTGAAAGGCTGTGCATCCTGCCTGCAGTCTTCAGCTTTAGAGAGCGGAAGGTCTCATTGGTTCAGGGTGCATTGCTAGTGCACATGGCCTTGGACTTCGCCATGTGAGAGGGATGCTGTGCATAGTTCATAAAATACAGTGAAAAAACCTATGAATGTGAGCATGGCTTCAACACTGCACATCTTGGTGAAATTCCTCTTCTCCTAAGCTCAGAAGCTAGCTCCACTTAGGGGGGTTAACACTGGGGGAAGGATGAGCAGCAGAAATTAGCAGAGGCACAAACCAAACTTCCATGACTTTGAAATACTCTCTTGACATAGTTTGCCAACATCTTCATGAGGGGTCTTGGTTCATATGTTGAGAAAAACCCACTGTTGTCTATACCCACTGTTTTACGATTTGTTTGAAATGTTCTCTTTAAATTTCCAAATTTTTAGTGCATGTAGAAGTCAGTGACTTCAATCTGTTAGAAGGTACAGGAGCATGAGACAGTGGTCTGAGGAGCCTGCTTGCTTATAGATGTGAAGAAGCTGTTCAGTTTTTTTGGTTTTACTCATCGCATGCTATAACTCCTAATTATATTTTTATTCATTAAAACAACACACTTAAACACATTTCTTAGTATTGCATTGCCTGGAGCTGTTAGATACTCTTACAGAGTAATTAGGTACTTAAGACACTGTTAAAGCATGTGTAGAATTTGAAAAGCTTTTTTTACTTGTAAGGCTTTACACAAGGCTGAAGGAGGGAAACAACCCCAAAACCAACAAAAAAAAAAAAAAAACACACTCTAAGAAATGTGGGACATCAGTCCTAAGAATTAAGCGGTGCTATTATGAGTGTCTAACACTTAAAATAAAAATTATAAATAATTAAAAGAAAAAAAAAAAACAAAAAAAAAAACCCTCACCCCTCCACCCCCCTAAAAAAACCTGCTGGCTGTTCTTGAACAAAGAAACCTGAAATCCTTTGTTTAAATCTGAATTTCTGAGGTGTTTTCAGGCTCTTATTGCAAAACTTTTATTGCATTTGGGGAAAATATAAAGATCTAGTTAATTACAAGTTTTACTGATGGATAATGCAAGACTATACAGGATTAATCAGGCAACTCATCAAGTCAGTGGAAAGCAAATGAAACTGAAAACCCTTTATTTGATCTAGGTATAAAATCATTCTTTGGGATGTCCTTTGGCAAAAGGACAGCATCCTCAATGATATCTTTAGAAGGATTAGACTCAAGAAAATGTTGGGTAATTCTAATATAAAGGGCAAAGTGTTGCAAGGAAAATGGCACTAAAAACTAAAGTAGATAAGGTATCCTTCTGGGATGGGTAAGAAAGGGTGCCAAAGAAGTTTACCTATAAATGATAAAAATTCATTTGTTTAACTCTTGTGATGTGGTGAGATACCTTCATGAAAAAATAGTTAGGGATTAAAAAAACCATCTTAACTGGCATGGTATTTCTTGTTTTAGATAGAGAAGACATCGTGTGAAAATGATTTATTTCTCATTTTAAAATAATGATGGGGAAAGAGTTGGGAAAAAAAGGGAGAATCTTAAAAGTTTAGGAAAGGTAGTTTAGCTCTGCATTATAATATTTTGCCTTGTCTTAGATGGGTTTGGTAAATGAGCTATTAGCAGGCCCATATGAAAAGAAGTGAATTAGTGACCTTAAACTGGGTCACTATCTGCGTGAAAAATATCCCCACTACTGAAAGTGCTTCAGACATAAGGGTGAAAGTAATCTGTAGACTAATATATGTGTTCAAACATGCTATTACTATCCTATCTGTATGTTACAATGTCATGTGCACCAAGATGGGATCATAAAAATGCACAAATGGCTTAGCTGATCTCATCCGAACTGGTGAAAGAAAAGTTCAGATAGGTCTGACCTGCAGTAACAGATTGCAAAATCCAAAAGAGGCTAAGCCTACATAACAACAGCTATATACAGTTTTAGCTTCAGATCTGAAGTTGAAGCCAATCAACCTAAAAAAAAAAAAAAAAAAAAAAATTAATGGCTTCTATACTTTGCTCACTAAACTTTCCTTCCATTAATTCTTGCCTCAGTAGTGAAAATAATAGTTGTTTTTGATCTCATGTCAGTTCAGGAGACAGGTGCCAGCCAAACAACACAGACGATTTCACTGTTTCCGTTTTAGGAAGACTGAAGGAGGATCACATGCTGGGCAGGAGACCATGAAGATTGTTTGATAAGATTCCATTAAAGTGAGCTGACAGCAAGGTTAGAAGTGAACTGGGAAAATCTCACCTGGGTAATATCTGGGAAAGAAACAATCAGTTTGACATTTCCCAGGTTAAAGATTTCACATTATCAAAATGGAAGTCAACTGTTACTTTTTAAAGACAGCACAGACAATACTGGGATCACTCTATCTCATTCTGGACTGAAGAAATAATTTTCCTCCTATGGTGAACATGACAGATAAAGAGTTCTAAAATTACACTAAATATTGTATTAAGTCTTTCTGTAAGTGCACTGTATCTTGCTTTGCTGTATTATGATATTGGAAGACTGATTTAAGTGTTAAACTGCCTCCATTTCTTTTTTAATCTTAAATATTCTGTCATATCCTCATTAACATCTCATTACTAAGCAGCTAGTTAAGTAAAAGGACAAAGAAGGAAAAATAAAATTAGATGCAACACTATAGGGTATATTTTCACCTTGATGAGCCAGAGTAACTCATTAGGGGTTATTGAAAGTCATACACATGCTTCAGAGGAATAATGCCCTCAAGGTATTTTGAAATTATTAAAATGTTAAAGCAACAATATTGATTTTTTATATAAAAGAGTAATTTATTAATACCAGGTAGGAATACATGTAGGGAAAAAGCTACACAGACAAAGGAAAAATAATTAAGCAGTTCCAGAATTGTTTCTTTTTTTCAGTGTTGGTGGGAGACTGGAAATGTGAGAATAAAATAACACTATAATTTGAAAGCTAAAATGGTTAAATGCATACATAAATTATTAATTGTGTCATGACTACTATACGGGTACTTCTGAATATTGTCTCATATTCCTTTTTTGGGGGGGAAGAAGGAAATGGGTTTTGAGATAAATACCTGAGAACTGACTGAATCGCAAACAAAATGCATAAGTGATCTGACCAGGTACAAGCTGAATCCTCTGTAAATGAAACCGTATTGCGTTAAGGGTTCAATCACGAAAGGCACAGCCTCCATTAACCATGTGTGTGCTTCAGTGCTCCGCTGGAATAGGGACAGAATGTGCAGTACTTAGAGGGGTCAGCCCCAAACTCCCACCACACACACATACACACGCACACACATACATGTACGAGCTGTTTCCTCTACATTCATATTTACATTGACTTCGTTTTGGATTATGAAATAATTTCTAGTGTGCTAGTCACACACTGACTCAAACACTAAAAATCCCATCAAAACCAGAAAAGCACTGTCATCAAAATGGCTTCTGTATCAAAAAAGACAAAGAAGCTGTTTCTCACTCACTAAGACTATCTTAGCCCTGTAGAGAATGGAAATTAGCCTCATCACCTTAGATTCATGAAAGGGTAACTCCCTGGAAAGCAATAAGAAATGTACATTTGGAGTCTGGGAAACTCTGTTTTTATTCACATGTACTGCCCTCTGAAACCTGGACTGTTTCTACAGGGGTATTTTCAGCTCAAATTTAACAGTGCAAGGATTTTCAAAACTGGGATGTATAGAGAAAATAGCAGGACCTGTTCTGACCTATGAAACACTCCTGAAAGAACCAGTACTTATGGGTGAATGACCATCAGGCACACTGTTGAGTTGCAATGTCTTTTTAATACACATCTGTTTCCTTTATGGACTATGTACTTCTTGAGCAGACACAGGAGTGCCCTACAGTCTACTATAGGAGTTTTATCCTGTTTTGATAGTACACCATGGCCACAACGCATTTGTAGTAATTGCTGCCTGTTTCATAGAATTCTTCTTGGAGACTTTATCTGAGACCAACTGGAAGAGATCCTCAGCAGAAGCAATGTGTGATTTAAGGATCAAATTATGTTTTATTTTTAATCTGTGAAAAAGTCACACATAGAAGTGTGTAAAGGCACCAAAAGCAAAGGATGCTTCGACAACTTTTCAGGTATGGAATGAAAGGAGGAGAATCTCTAGTTGCATTTGAAGTAGTAACATTTTGATGCCCAGTCAGATATTTGGATGCTACTTTTGCCAAAGCAATGCAGTTAGTGCAGCTGCCCTTATGCAGAGAAATCTCTATGGACATTAAAGTATCAGAGTGCAAGAATACAATGATAAAACTAAGCAAATATTTTTTATTTATTAAACTTTTATTATACCAAAGGACCTACAGTAACTATACCAATTACAATGAACTGAGGAAAACAGAAAAGCCCAAATTAAATCATTGTCAAAATGTATATTTTACAACGCTTGTGTTCCGTGATTTTAGGCAAATCAAATATAAAAACAATGCAAAGTGGATAATGGGAATAGAAATAAATGCCTGGGAACACAGAGTAAATGTGTAGGTCTGTGCTGATTTTGTCTGGGATAGAGTTAATTTTCTTCATAGTAGCCGATATGGGGCTATGTTTTGCATCTGTGCTGAAAACAGTGTTGATAATACAGGGATGTTTTCATTATTGCTGAAAAGTACTTAGAGAGTCAGGGCCTTTGCTGTTTCTCACCCCACCCCACCAGCGAGTAGGATGGGGGTGTACAAGAAGTTGGGAGGGGACACAGCTGGGACAGCTGACCCCAACTGGCCTAAGGGATATTCCAGACCATTTGACATCATCCTCAACTTATAAAGATAGGGGAAGAAGAAGCAGCAGGGGGACATTTGAAGTTACAACATTTGTCTTCCCAAGTAACAAGTACACATACATGGTGGAGCCCTGTTTTCCTGGAGATGACTGATGAATGGGAGGTAATGAATAAATTCCTTGCTTCGTTTTGTTTGCGTGCATGTCTTTTGCCTTCCTTATTAAACTGTCTTTATCTCAATCCATGAGTTTTCTCACTTTTACTCTTCTGATTCTCTGTCCCATCCCACTGGGAGGGGTGAATGAGCAGCTTAGTGTGGTGCTTAGTTGTTGCCTGGCATTAAACCATGACAAGGTCAAACAGAGAAATTCCTCTCTCAGCCAGGAAAGCATCACTGTTGAACAATGACATTAGTATTTTGGGCACTGTTTCAATAGTCCCAACAACAAAGCTCTCCCTGCAGATTGCAATTCCACATTCACTTTATTAGTCAAACAAGTACCACGTCATGCGGAACACTTCCTTACCTTCAAGGATAATCTTTTATGGACTGCCATCTTATACAATATTATAAATTGGTTCTGGGTGTTTCTGGAAGAGGTCCTTAGTTCTATCTCCCTGCTTAAAGGCAGAACCAATCATACTTAGACAAATTAAGTCACACTTTAAATCAAGTTTCATAAATGGGAAATACATGTTTGATCAGTCACTTTGATTTAGTAATCATTTTAACACCAACAAAAATCCAGAATTTTCATGAATCAACAGAGAAGCTCTTGGGATAGGCAAATAATTTTCTTTACTAATGTGACTAAAGAAGCCACTAATGCTGTCCACAGGAATAATGCAATTGACTGTGTGTAAAATCACAATGGTGACAGTAGTGAAGTCTAGAAGCAACTGGCTTGAAATAAGCTTATTTGGGTACCAGCTGCAGTTTAGCAGAATTTAATATGTTTTGTAATGTGATGAGTTCTGTGTTGTCAAGCCTGTGTGGTTACAAACAAATTTCAGCTCCATAGTCACGTTTTCTCAGATCCTTCAACAATCATTTTGCATTACAATCAGATTGCACGGTTGTGCAGGCTGAGGGCAGTGAAAGGGCTTATGAGAAACAAGTACTTAAGTATGGTTTTCCTCACAGTTCCCAATGTGTAGCAGAAGTCTGAATCCAGGTTGTGTAACATGTCGTTAAATAATTTATTTGCACCCATCAGTAGGTACTTCAGTACATATATTCATATAAAAAATGTGAAGAATAATTCTGCAAGTAGCCTGTTCCCAAGAAAGCACATGGGCCCTAGACTCTTGCCTGACTTTTCCCTACTTCAGTAAGGTTGAAATGTAGTCTTCAGGTAAAGATCGTTCACAGATCCTTTTCTGTATCTTTTCCTGGGTAAGTAGATGGAAACCAATGCAAAAATAATCTCTGTTATTCATGTTTTTCCTGTTTATTTTTAATAGTGTCTTAGACAATATTTATGCATTCTCTGTTTTAGAAGGTCTATATTTAGTGTCCATTATTTTTCCCATGCTGAATACAATGTATAACAATGAAAGGCAAAATCAGGAGAGGATTTTTTAAAAATTTTATTAGGAAATCTAAAATAGAGGTTCATTATGTTTAGATAATGTAGTTACTATTTTTAAGACAAGTATAAATTCATAAATACCAGGTCACTAGTTGGAAAAGTTTACCCATCCCAATGCTAGTTCTTGGCCTGAGTATCTTTTTTTCTATTTTGTTTCTACAGGTGTATTGACAATTTGTGGCATGCACAGAGTAAACAAAGGAAAACATAAAAAAGGACTGTCATTTGCAAAGTATCTTGATTTGAGATGAGGAAATTAAATCATCTCTTTTTTTTTGGAAATGGAAAGGTGAACAGCATTTAAAGCCTTCAAAAAGGCACGTTCTGAAATTATAATGGTTAGCACTAGGGAGTATGTTAGAATATTACTCCTGCTATGCCAGTTGGCATGCAAGACTTCCACTTAGCAGTAAAGAATGTAGCTACTGTGCCTCAAGTGTTTCTGAATTCAAATTAAATACTTCCTCATTCTGTGTGTAAGCTAGGACCATCCTTTCACGGCTTAAATAGATCAAACTATGTCAACTCAGGCTGCTGTGCCCATCTTGATGCAAAGACAAGAATAACTAGGATAATTTTGGGTTTTTTTGACTCAGGGTTTTTGGCTTGGTAGTTTTACTTTATAAAAGAATTTACCAGTTGAAAACATGTAAGTATTAATGTCAACAAGAATTGCAATGTCAGGACAGGTTAACAGCCATTCGCATCTAGAATGCTCCACACTAACCAGTGTGGGATACATTAGAACTAGAAATAAAACCATCAGATGCATGCCATCTATCACATACATTTTTTTTTTTTTAATCTGTTAGTAAGCATTTGAGATCCTTGTTTTACCATTACAAATTCAATTTTCCTACATATTCATATCGTGGTTTTCTTAAAACTGAAAATATTCATTTTCTCTATTTTGAGATGGCTTAAAACCTATGATTTTCAGAACATATTGAGAAGTTCCCACTCAGTGATACTCCATTTGAGTACAGAAAAAGAGAGACATCCAAAATGACTACTTATCTCTGAAAATCTAGGAAATAAATCTCTAATATTTCCCTGAGTGTTCTTTAGGTATTTGCTTTTAAAATAGTTTATAGCTATTAAAAACAATTTAAATTGCATCACTTAGTTCAATAGATAAACACTGATCCTTCATCTAGCACTTAAACTGGACTACTGCAGCTTGTCTGTGAGAAGGTGTCAGCTCAGAAAAGGCTAGAAACCTTTACTGTGTCATTTTGTGGTTGAATCATGAGGAGAAAAAGCTTTATTTAGTCCTCTGTTTTCCTTCCTGTCTGAATGCATATAAAATGCTATGGCAGACTCTAGCAGTAAGAAAGTAATTTCCCTTTCTGCTTATGTAGTATGTAACATTCTGTCTTGACATAAATCAGCACAACGACTCATCTTTAAAAGAATCTTAATTCACCTCTATCAGTGTTACCTAGGACCTCTCAACAGAGGGAGACACTGTGAAAACTGAACATTTATTTCTTTCCAGTTTGGCTTGAAGGTCAAGGAAGATGTTTTGTCTCATTTGACTAAAGTAGAACTCCTTTGAAGAGCCCAAGTGCAGAAGTTTAACTCATAATCAAATGCTGAGGTTACATTTTCTGTGTAAGACATGGGGCGGGGGGGAAGAAATGTGAACCAGAAAATACCCAACAGCTGAAAAGACAATATTGTGCATAAGTAAGGAAGAAATACGGGAGTGTGAAACAAAAGTTACTGGACAATATAGAAAATAACTCTAAAGGAAATAAAAGTACTTTAGAAGAGAAATAATTTAAAATTATCAGTATTTAAAATTAGGCAACTTTTTGGTATTTTCTTCTTTCACTGACCAATATAATCGTGTGTGACTTTTAACAGGTCAGTCTGAAATTTTGAAAGCCGATTGCCTGTTTGATACAGAAATTTTTGGAAAGTTTCAGCAAAAGAAGTCCAGTAGAGGGACATGAAAATCTGGTGGTTATATTCTCAAAAGTTGTCTTCATTGTTTGTTCGTTTAATCTTCACTGTGCATGTACTCATTCAGATGTGAAACAGTTGATAGGTAGCTGTGGTGCCAAGTACTGCAAATAAGATCTGGTACCATCATTGCTCTGCATTCCAGTTCCCAAAGGGCACAGAGACACACAGGGAATCAGTACAGTGGAAACAGAAAACTTTTTGAAAATCTCTCCAAACTAGGAATACAACACTGTAAAGTAAAAAGTGTGGGAGTCATGACATGATGATAAGGAGAGAGGTAATATAAAAGAGACAGAGGTAATATAAAAGAGACAGACTAATAAAAAAGGACAGAAAATGTGATCCACTTGTATCTCCAAATATATATATGCTGTGCATAAAATGTGATGGACAACAGAGAAAGCATATAACAATGTGACTTTTTAAGCACATCCTGCCCATAGGATGTAATCAAATGCTTGAGACCCCAATATGATGTTAGAAAAATCTGTGAAACCAAAGAAGAAATTGGCTCTTTGCAAGGCTCTACAAGGAAATATTCTTCCAGTGTCATTCTCTACTTAATCTTTTTACACCAAGTTTGATAAACTATTAATATCATCATCTGTTCACTCCAGCTCAAGGGGCAAAGGTATCTACTCTCTCTAAATGAGACATCATATATCTGTATTTTCTACTGACTTCTATGGAATTAACATTTTCTCTTTACTTCATCAAAACCCTAGGAAATTACACTTCCAGCACATCATCATTATTAAAGTTTAAAAGTCAAGTTCTAAAAAGAAATTGCAAGATTAAACTTGCATATATAACCCTTATTTGCTACAGTGTTATATATGAAATTTTAATTTTGTTCTTAAATGTGCGATCACATGATTATATGACTGCATGTAATTGTATGAATATAAGCTATTGTTCCCAGTGATTTGTCTCATTTTGTTCACTAAACTGATATTGACTAATTAATAAGCATTTATTTATGTTTTGCTGCTTTAAATCTTAGTGCTCTACTTCTGATTTTGTATATTGTACATGCAATTTTAATATTGTACATTCAATTACTTAATTTATTTGTCTATTTTTTTATTATTCTTCTAGTCAGCAGACCTTTTTGAAACCAAATCTTCCTGACTGCCATATAACCATTTGTTCTAAAATTATCATTTCACTCCATTCTGATTACCTTCTGTATAATTACACAGTGGTTTCTATTTTGGAGTGAAGGAACATTCTCCAGCACCATAAGAAAAAAAGCACACTTCAGAACTTACAAGATGGAACACAGTGTTATAACTGGCTCAAAACATCCTGCAAGAAAACTAAGTTTCCTTACATATGCATCAGAAATCACACTATACAGCATAAGACTCTAGGAAACTTCAGTGATTTTTTTGTGTGTAAATACGGAAAACCATAGATTTTTATGATTTATTAGACATAACTGCTACCACTACAATATAAAAGAAGTTTCTGTACTAACCTTGATAGTCACTAATGTCCAACTTTCAGAATTGCTCTTCATAAGACTAGAATTGTCTGATTTTGTCTATTTTAACTTTTTTTTTTTTTTTCCTACAGTAATTAGCAATTTGAACATGAGTTCAAATATGAGTAGGAAAATAATTAATTTTTTTCATTGTTACATTAAAAATAAATCTCATAGCCATTTATTTTCCAGGGGGTCTGTAGCCAAAAGAACTGAAGTTCATTTGAAAGCTAAAGCTCTACAAAATAACCTTCTGTGAGGAGCGGTGCCTTTTACTTTCCTATAGGAAATCCATTTTGATTTGACAGAATGATAAGCCTTTGAAAACTGCAGACTGAAAATACACAGTAGACTTTTTGCTAAGCTCATATAGTGCCCAACTGAGAAAGGATTCACTGCACATGAATAAGAGCTAAATTAGCTGTGTATTGAAAAGTCTCATCAAATGCAAGGCTGTATGGCCTTGGCAGAACTTGGGTGCCAGTGAAGAGTTTCTACACACTTTGTCAGGTACTCCGGAGAGATTGCTGTTCTGATATGCTGTAAAACCTCTTCAGCATTCTTTGGCTGATCTGAACTTTAAACTATATCTACAATAAATCTTTAAAAAAGTTATGTTTTTTGTCGGGGGAGGTTAATTTATTTGTTTTTCCGTTCAGGCATCTTTCTTAAGGAGGGACTGTGTTTCACAGGAAGAAAGGACTTAGAAGCATCTGCACCCCATTATTTAGCTCAGGATTGTGTTATGACTGTTGAATATATGACAGTGTGTTCAGTTTGTGTGTGGTGGGGTATTGGTAGCAGGTGAGGGGCTACAGTGGTGACCCCTGTGAGAATCTTCTCAAAGTCCCCCCATCTCCAAGTTGGACCTGTCTTGGGTCAAGGTCAGTCCAATTAGAGAATACACCTCTGTGATAATATATTTAAGAAGAGGAACCTGAGAGGAGGAGGAATGAGAGAAAAACTTATGCAAACACCGAGGTCAATGGAAGAAAAGGAGGAGAGGACATATGTTGGAGCAGACACTCCCCTGCAGCCCATAGTGAGTCGGGGTGTCACCCTGCAGCCCAGGAAGGTCACTGGTGGAGCAGATGCCCACCTGCAGCCCATGGAGGACCCCACACTAGAGCAAGTGGCTGTGCCTGAAGAAGGTCATAACTCCGAGGGAAGCCCATGCTGGAGCAGTTGCAGGACTGCAGTCCATGGAAAAACACTCACACTGGAACAGTTCGTGAAAAGATGCAGCCCTGTGGAAAGTACTCATGTGGAAGAAGTTCATGAAGGACTGTCTCCTGTGAGAGGAACCCCATGCTGGAGCAGGAGAAGCATATGAGGAGTAGTCCCCCTGAGAAGGAAGGAGCAGCAGAGACAACAGATGATGAACTGACCACAACCCCCATCCCCTGCCCCCCTGTGCTGCTGCGAGGAAGGAGGTACAGAAAATTAGGAGCAAAGCTGAGCCCAGGAAGAAGGGAGGCATGGGGAGAAGGCGTTTTTAAGATGTGGTTGTATTCCTCACTGTCCTACACTGATTGGTAAATTAAGTGGTGGTGGTGAAATTAAACTGATGATCTTTCTTCTTGAGTCTGTCTTTTGCCCATGACCATAACTGCTGAGTCATTCCCTTAGTCATTCCCATGTCCTTATCTCAATTCCCAAGCGTTTGTCTTATTTCATTCTTCTCGTCCCTGAGCAGGCAGGAGTGAGAGAGTGGCTGCCTGGTGCTCAGTTGTCTTCTGGACTTAAACCATGACAGGCAGTCATCCACAAGTTCAAAGAAGAACAAACATATCTATGATTTAATTCTATATGTATAAAAGGCAAGATATAAGCGGTGGAAGAAATAATTAAACAGGAAGGTAGTAGTGGACTCCAAAATAATCTCACAAAAATAACACTCTATGTAGTTTTATGCATGCATGTTGCTTTAGCTTCTGTAACAGTATGATGAACACCACTGCAAGTCTTTTAAATGTTGATGGTATTTTATAGGAAGGCTCTAAAGGAAATACAGACATTCTGAAATGTTTTATGCAGTATATGTTCCCTCTCATTCTTTTCATAAGAATCACATTGAATTTCTAGTTATTATTGGTAAAATATAGAAACACAATAATAAATCTCACACTGAAATAATGGATATGACAGGATGCATATGCACTGACATAGTAAAATACTGTAATGGTATTATTATTATTATTGTTGTTGTTGTTGTTATTATTATTATTATTATTATTATTATTATTATTATTATTTTATAATCATATGAAAATTAAGAGAATCTCCTTACCCTGAGTGACATGCAGTCTGCTCATGGACTTATTTGACTCTGTCCTCCAGACCCATATTCAACTGGGTTTTCATACGTCTGTTGCTAGTACTGAAAAGATGTTCCTGACCTTTCATTTTCTGGAAAAAAAATTCTTCTAATTTCCAGACTAAATTCTCAGTGAGTTGAGAAACATTTCTTCTTATGTCAACCTTACCTTTCAAATTTAATGGTACTTTTCTCCTTAGCTCTTCAACACCTAGATTAATTTATTTTAAAAGTGATATTATCTTTTAGCTTTTATTGTGTCTAGCTAACCTGTATAAGCTTTTCTATTGTATAGAGATTGAAACTAAATTCATAATAGTTCAGGTGCTGTTAGCAGCCTAGCAGTAGCTGCAGAGATGACAGGTGCTTCATTTGTTCTGTTTCTAAAAATGAAATCTGTATTTATACTGATTTTTCTCTTTAGATGTCAGAGATGAGAAATCTATGAGGAATATGTGTGAGAGATACTTGTCTCTCTCCAGGTCAAACTTTGTTGTTTACTTTAAGCTATTAAAGAAGGCCTATGAAGAAACTCCAGCTTTACGCATTCCTTGGGATCTCTTTTAAGCATTACCATTTCATAATATAAGGAGTATGCACAAAGATGACTGTCTACCTGTATATATATCTATAAAACAGGGGCATTATTTCCCAAAATTTAGGAGAAGACACATTAGACAATGTTATCTCTCTTTAAGAATCATGGACACTTAAACTGGAGGAACTGAGAGGGAGTTAATTTCTCTTTCCATGTAAGCTAATCAAATTATTCTCAGGAGATTAAAAAAAAAAAATAAAAAAAATCAGTCATTGTTCATCTAGGTAGACCTAATTAATTTTTGCACATGTTCACCCCTTTGCACAACACATTGCATGTGAATTTCCAGAAAGTGCTGTACCTTGATAAGGAGAGTTGCCTAGTTTCCAGTATATTGGGGTGACACAAACAAGTAAATATATATATATAACAACACCCAGAGTAAAATCCACTGAATTGATGAAGCTAGTCAGGCTTTACAAAATTTGCATGGATCAGATTTTTTCTTTCCTCTGGGCAGTAGATGACTTGCACAATTTTAGGCTGTTACTAATAAGATTTTTTTTCTATTGCATTATCAACTTCGTTTTTGGTTGTTCTTGAGAAACTGCAACTTACACCAGATTATGTTTTAAATAGCACCATCCCAGTCTTTCCTTTGAACTATATGTCACTGGCTGGAGAGGAGTTTTTAATTCCGCTAGAGCCATGTGCTTGGAATAAAAGTAATGTGACAGATCTAGTGAAACTTATGAATGAATTATAGCTGGAACATAAAATATTTGATTTTTGCGCTTTAATATCAATCTTTTGGCAGAATAGCTGCTGCAGATGAAAAAAAAAAAGTGCCTCTGAGCTTTTATTCTTGTTCATGTGTTGACCTTAAATTACCCCTTTTCCCAGATGGCCAGTCGTCTCTCAGTTCTGAAATGCTAACTGGCACCATTATGCTTGTCATATTACTGCAAACCTGTTTTCCCTAATTTCTGTACCATATGATGTGTTTTGTGACTATGTGCCCCCAAAAAATTAAAAAATTAAAGAATAGAGTTATTCTCTGCTTGACAAAGAAAGGAAAAAGAACACAAAAGATTATTACCCTAGAGCTTTTTAGATATTCTTCTTTTACTATTTGTTTTATTTAGATTTACTCACATGAAATCAACTCTACTGTTACAGTGAAACAAGGCTATCACTTACATTCTTCTGAGTACAATACGTCAATCATTGGATTGAAATTGAGGCTGATAGAAAAACTACTTTCCTCCGAAACATATGCTTGGGCAATCTTGGCCTCATGGTTGAACATAAACTCTCTAAAATGCTTTAGAGAAGGAAAAGAGTCCTAGCACAATGCAGAAAATGGTATGAACACATTATGCCGAAGGGCTTTACAACAGGAGAAAGTGTTTGCCTTCAGCAATATCACTACATTCTTCTCTGTAAAACACCCTAGCCCAGTTTAACTAAGGAGACTTTTCCACTCACATAGAGGCAGCAAAATAGAATGAAGTGGAGAGGACTTTCTTTGCAATATACCATATATATTACAACTTGAAGTTGAACTCCTTTTCTGAAAAGCATATGTTCACCTGATTATGGTCTAAGTAATACAAATAGTGTCAGCTTCTTTTTATCGTGAGCATTTTTTTTTCTGTTTTGTTGTTGTAGTTGTCTTTACATATTATTCTAATTGTATTTTCTTTAAAATTTTCCTTCACTTTGTTTTCTTGGTTTCAAGATTCACCACCTCTTTTAACTTACACGTGGAAAGTCTATTTATCACCTTTCAGGACTCTACTATTCTTTCCTTCCATTCTTTCTTCAGCCTACTTTTTCATCTGTTATTTGCTAACAGAGAAGGACTTTTGGGTGATGTGATGGTTGGAGGCCATCTTGGGCAGAGCATTGACAAAATGATAGAGTTTTTGAACCTTGGAGAAATAAAGGCGGGGGGAAGTATAACAGAACTGCCACCATGGACTTCCAGAGGGCAGACTTTGACCTGTTTAGGAGACTGGTTCACAGAGTCCCTTGGGAGGCAGTCCTGAAGGTCAAAGATGTCCAGGAAGGCTGGATCTTAAAGGTGCAGGAGCAGGCTGTCCCCATGTACCAAAAGATGAGCTGATGGGGAAGACCGGCCTGGCTGAAGAGAGAGCTAGTACTCAGGCAAAAAAGGAGAATTTATGACCTTTTGAAGAAGATGACTAAAAAATGTCATGAGGTTATGCAGGGAGAAAATTTGGAGGCCCAAAGCCCAGCTAGAACTTTACTGCCATAAAAGACAATAAAAAATATTTTTATAAATATATTAACAACAAAAGGAGGGCTAATGAAAATCTACATCCTATATTGGATGCAGGGGAAAACATAGTGACAAAGGCTGAGGAAAAGGCTGAGGTACTTAATGCCTTCTTTGCTTCAGTTTTTAATAGTAAGACCAGTTCTTCTCTGGGTACCCAGCCCTCTGGGCTGGAAGACAGGGATGGGGAGTAGAATGAAGCCCTCATAATCCAAGGGGAAATAGTTAATGACCTGCTACAGTACTTAGACACACACAAGTCTCTGGGCCGAGATGGGATCCACTCAAGGGTACTGAGGTAACTGGCAGAAGTGCTCACCAGAGCCACTTTCAACCAATTAGCATGCCTGGCTAACCAGAGAGGTACCAGTTGGCAAATGTGACACTCATCTACAAGAAGAGCCAGAAGGAGGATCCAGAGAAGTACAGGCCTGTCAGTTTGACCTTGATGCTGGGGAAGGTTATGGAGTAGATCACCTTGAGCGCCATCACATGGCATGTACAGGACAATCAGGTGATCAGAACCAATCAGCATAGGTTTATGAAAGGCAGGTCCTGCCTGACTGACCTGATCTCCTTCTATGATGAGGTGTCCCACTTAGTGGATAAGGGTGAAGGGAAGTTGCTACAAGTTTACTTGAAATTACAACACCTCCTGACATTGCTAATGTATAAGGACCTGAAAGTAGGACATCTAGTTTTAATGTTAATCCTAACTTGTATTTTACTAGCTTTTATTTTTCACATATTTTACTGCAATGTATATAATTTCATTTATACTCTTTTTTCTAAGTAACCTCTGTAGTCATTACACACTTGTAATATATTTTGAAAACTGTAACTCCTTGCCTAGTGGAGATAAGACAGGCCTTGGATAGTCTGGAGAACTCCCTGTGTACATCCCTGATAACAGGACCGTAAAAAGCAAGTGTCTAAGAAGACACCAGTGTCAAGATAAGCAACAGGAAGTTGGTCTAAACTACACCGTTGGACCAAACAGGAGCTGAAGGATGAATGAGGTAACCATATATGGACATGAGAAACCTAGTTCAACTAGCAGACGGTGTGAGGAAGACTATGTGGACCACTAGGGAGGGGAGATGACCCTCACTCTATTTTTACTACACATGCTCAGACTATGTAAATTAATTATGAGAATCCTTTTGCATAAGACTGCCTTTTCTAGGAAATCTGATGAATATGTATGTTTTTTCTGTATATTAGTCAGAGTGCGTGTTTTGTTAATAAGTGCAGCACTCGTGGTGGAGTGATCCCCAGTGCTGCTCATCTGTGTTGATAAAGAATACCTGCTTAACAGTTATACTCAATTCTGACTGTTGAGTGAAACTCTTTGTTTCAGGGGAAAGACTGTCCATGTTTTCTACCTAGACCTTAGTAAAGATTTTGATACTGTTTCCCACAGTATTCTCCTGGAGAAACTGTCTGCTCATGGCTTTCCTGGGTAAAAGACTGGCTGGGTGGACAAACCCAAAGAGTTGTAGTGAATGGAGTTAAATACAGTTGGCAGCCAGTCACAAGCGGTGTTCCCTTGGGATCATTATCAGGACCAGTTATGTTTAATATCTCTATCAATGATCTGGATGAGGGGATGGAGTGCACTCTCAGAAAGTTTTCTGGCAACACCAAGTTGGGTGGGAGTGTTAATCTGCTCAAGGGTAGGAAGACTCAACAGAAGGAAATGGACAGATTGATTGATGGACCAAGGCCAACTGCATGAGGTTCAGCAAGGCTCAGTGTTGGGTCCTGCACAACAACTCCATGCAAAGTCTTGGGGAAGAGTGGCTGATAATCTTCCTGGCAGAAAAGGACCTTAGGATGTTGGTCAACAGCTGGCTGAATACGAGCCAGCAGTGTACCCAGGTAGACAAGAAGGCCAATAGGATCCTGGCTTGTATCAGAAATAGCATGGTCAGCAGGACCAGTGAAGTGATTGTCCCTCTGTACTCAGCACTGCTGAGGCCGCCCTTGAATACTGTTTTGGGGCCCCTCACTACAAGACATTGAGGTGCTGGAGCATGTCCAAAGAAGATCTGTGAAGCTGGTGAAGGGTCTGGAGCTCATGTCTTATGAAGTGCGGCTGAGGGAACTGGGGTTATTTAGCCTGAAGAAAAGGAATCTGAGGGGAGATCTTATCACTCTCTACCTGAAGTTGTAACAAGGTAGGTGTTGGTCTTTTCTCCCAAGTAACAAGCAAGAGGACAAGTGGAAACTCTCTAGTTGTGTAAAGAGGGGATTAGATTGGATTGGATTAGATTAGATTGGATATTAGGAAAAAATTCTTCACCAAAAGAATTGTCAAGCATTGGAACAGGCTGCTCAGGGAACTGGTGAAGTCGCCATCCCTGGAGGTGTTTAAAAGATTTGTAGATGTGGTGTCCCGATCCAATGTCAGGGGAGGTTTGAATACAATACCAAGAGCAAGATTAAGACACAAATGAGGTCAAATATCATATACTCAAAACAGGTTTTTATTAATAAAAAGGTGAAGAGGGGTAGCGATAGACAGAATGGAAGGAAAAGACAGAAATAAAGCAAGCATGCGGGATAGAGTCTCAAGAGTAGTCACCACCAGGGATCCAGCAGGATCCTGTTGGTCCTCAGTCTTCAGTTCTTCAGTGGTGGGTGCACACGGATCTGGCTTCAATGGTGAATGCACACTGAGCAACGTTCTCTGTTGCCTTTTAAAGTTCATAGTATCCGTCATTACCATATCTGCCCTCCTTTAGTTTTTTTTTTTTCCTCTTGTCCCACAGGTTTTGTTGCATCTGGCTTCTGGGCAGAATAGTTTGCCTCCTGTTAGTTCATTAGCAACACATGCATGGTGTCTGGCCTACACAATAGAGCCACAGATGGCTACACATGAGGCCAGCTCAGTACTCTCTGCCCCTTTGAGGCTTGTCTAAAGAGTCTGGACAATGCAACCGCAAAGGAATGGGGGGGGTGCATCCTTCAATACACTCCTACTTCCCTGGGTGACACTCCCCAGAGAAATCCACTGGCCACAGCAACTTGTTTTCACAGATACAAGCAAGCTTTGAGACAGTCATATGACATTTCAGTCTCTCACATGTGGTGCCTAGGGACATGGTTTAGTGGTGGACTTGATAGTGCTACGTTAACAATTGGACTCGATGATGTTAAGTGTCTTTTCCAACCTAAGTTATTCCATGATTCTACAATTTATATCCAAATTATATCACTATTTACTCCTTTAAAAGAAAGGTTTTGTGTCTGGAGCATTTTCCCGCATCCAGTACATATTTTCCCCCGTTTGCCACTGGTTTATTAGATTCATTCTGCTTGATCTCATTCAATTCACTAGACAGTTTCTTTCTCTTGCCTTATTTATCAGCTCGGCATTCTCACACTAAATATATTCATTACACCAAAGTGTTTCTCAGTCCATCAGTTTTACACTGAAACTTCCCTGTGTTCTGTTTTCAATTCTCTTCCCTAGTCTATTTTTTACATTCCTTATTCTTTACCAGCAAACTTGTTTTATTTCAAACCTCCCTAACCCAGTAAAAATAATTACTGTCATTCCTAATCTACACAGATATTGATGTCTCTCCTTCATCAATTAACGTATTTTCTTGGTTTCCATTACATCAAATGAAATATTAGACATTCTTTCCTCTTGCAACATGTATGACACACAGCTATACTCATAGTAGTTTTTACCTGCATTGTACTGGGTCTGACTGAGCTGGAATTGGTTTTCCCCTATAGCAGCTCTTGTTTTATGTTGGGAGCTGGCTGAGTGTTGACTGCACCCTGGTGTTGTGGCTACGGCTGAGTGGTGCTTACACAGCACCAAGGCTCTTTCTGACATTTTTTCCCCTGGTGGGATGGGGTGGACAAGATCTTGGGAAGGGACACAACCAGGACAGCTGACCCGAACTGACCAAAGGGATATTCCAGACCATATGACATCTGCTCACTATAAAGCTGGGAGAAAGGAGGAAGGTGGTGGGGTCACCCTTGGTCCTCCAAGGCAACCACTACGTGTATGGGAGTCCTGATCCTGAGAAGGACAGACATCGCCTCTTCATGGGAAGTAGAGATTAAATCTGTTTGCTTTTTTTTTTTTTGCTTCTGCGTGTGGAATTTGCTTCGCTTTGCTTATATTAAAACTGCCTTTGTTTTACCCACAAGGGTTAGTTTGTTTTTTTTTTCCTATTTTATTTTCTTTCGCCTCTTTGCCTTGTTGAGAAAAAAAGGGGAAGGGGGGAGGAAGTGATAGAGTGACTTGGTGGGTACCTGGCATTTAGCTAAGATCAAACCACCACATGAATGTACGTTATTTTTTAACTCAAGATTAATTTTTAACTTCTAAATGTTTCCAACTTCTCAGGAAAAGAAGACAAGTTTGCTGTCCATGTAAGTTGTCACCTTTCCAGGCAGACTGACCCCAGCAAGATTTCAGAGTTGAGATTTCTGTCAAGAAATTCTCACATCAGAATGTGCCATACTGCAATTTTTTTTTTTCCTTACACAAGCTGATTACAACATTTTCTTTGCATTTGTTACACTACATTCTTTTCTGATAAGATTCCCCAAGGAAATTAAAGAAGGAATAATGGATAGAGTAAAACAACCAAGAACTGGAGTTGTCAGAATTGTCTACTAAAGGATTCAACTGAATCCCTGTTTAAAAAACATTGAATATAAGCATCTCAATGGCCTAATTCATGACAGAGGATAAAGATGACACTTTCCAAAAGTCTGGTATCTATTCTCCTATATTTCCTTCATAATAGGTATGTTTCAAACTGTCTGTGCCTGTAAAGATTTAGCAGGAAGCTCCTATCAATTTATGTGATACTAGAGTGAAATTTTCAAGTGTGTTATTAAGCTGTAAAGTTTAAACAGGATCCTCAGGTTTAGTTCAGGACACTAACCCTGTTTCATTGCCTAGATATCCCAACATCTTCCACTTTTGTCCACAATCAAAGGTCTACAAAGGAACAGAATAATTCTGATTGTCAGTCCAGACTGGGGAGTATAAAGAAGATAATGATTAAAGACTTAATAAGGATTCATGCATAGAGAAATGGAATAATCTATTTCCAAAGAGAGGATAAGAAGCAATACAAATAAATTGAAATAAGAAAGATTCCAATTACAGAAATTGAAAAACAAATATTTTTATCCAGAAAGAACAAGGGTTACCAGATTACCAAAGGAGTTTTTG
Source organism: Athene cunicularia (assembly GCF_003259725.1). Taxonomy (NCBI): domain Eukaryota; kingdom Metazoa; phylum Chordata; class Aves; order Strigiformes; family Strigidae; genus Athene; species Athene cunicularia. The sequence goes on along the minus strand of NW_020799097.1, from coordinate 46,416,769 downwards.
CAATTTCTATCACCAGAGATCTTAAGGACAGGTTAGACAAATATCTGTTAGATATACAAAGATATATAGATACAGATATATAAAGAATATTTTTTCTGGACCTAATTTTTAGTAGTCAGCTAAGATCAATAAACTTCAAGAGAACAAGACTCATATAGAAATATTGAATATAGTTCTGTTGCCTAATAATTCCATTGTAAGGATAAAACATTTTATTACTGCTAAAGAGAGATAATAACCTGTCATAGTTTAACCCCAGCCACCATCTAAGCACCACACAGACATTTGCTCACTCCTCCCCCCTCAACACCAGTGGGAAGGGGAGGAGAATTCAAAAGTAAAACTCTTGTGTTGAGATAAGAACAGTTTAATAATAAAAATTATAATTATTAATAAATATATTCTATTAAATAACATATAATAATATACAATGTATGATACTATAATATAATTATATACATTAATAAAAATAGTAATAATATTAATGAAAAGGAAGATAACAAAAAGGGAGTGAAATAAAACCCCAAGGAAAGACAAGTGATGCACAATGCATTTGCTCATCATGTGTTGACCAATGTTCAGCCAGTCTCTGAGCAGCCATCCACCCCTTCTGGCCATCTTCCCTCAGTTTATATACTGGGCGTGATGTCATATGTTATGGAATATTCCTTTGGCCAGTTTGGGCCAGGTGTCTTGGCTGTGTCCCCTGAGAGTTTCTTGTGCCACTCCAGCCTTCTTGCTGGCAGGTCACGGGAAACTGAAAAATCTTTGACTTAATATAAACATTACTTAACAACAACTAAAATGTCAGTGTCTTATCAACATTATTCTCATACTAAATCCAAAACACAACACTATGCCAGCTACTAAATTAATAAAATTAACTATCCCAGCTGAAACCAGGATAAAACCCATATGCAATCTGTTGTTTTCACCTCTTCCTCTCCCTTGTTAACCTCAGATTATAAGACTCCATATTAATGGAAATAATTACTGAAAAATAACTTCTTAACATTTTTCTCAGAGTGTACTTTCAGTAAAAAAAATATCACAATTCATTTTTTCCCCAGTTCAAAACTAAGAAAGTAAAGAGAAGTTCAAATGCTAGAGCATTCTAGCATTCATTTTAATTCACAGTAGGTCACACAGCTTCTCCCATATTCTCTTCTATTTTTTTTCCATTCCACAGAAGTGGGAAATGAGTGATAAAACAACCAAAATGTGATAAAAGAAGCAGCAAAGCAGTATTTTTGTTTAAATTGTTGCCCTCATTGTTAACTTTCTCAGGGGAATTATCTTCATTTTACTATAATCTCTGTTATTAATATTCTGCACTTTAACACTGAATATGCAAACAGATATTGCACAGGTAGCCTGTTACATTAGTGTTCAGTGAGAATGAACTGAGTTTGGCTGAATACTATGCATTTACCCTTTGGAGACCTGTCTTTTCCTACCAATTCCATTCTCTGTTTCTTGAAAGAGTGAGCGTGAACTATACATAACCCCCACCCCCCAACAAACCAACAAATATTTTTTTTCCTGGTTTATGTGACTGATGAATGGGCACAATATGATTTTACTACCAAAGTAAAAGGTAGGTCTCTACAGAATTTGGTCTCATGTTAAGTTTGATTATAAATCATTAATTGAGGCAAATACGAAAATCAGCAAAGTGGTAGCAATGTTTTAAGCTACATCAGTCTATGAAAGACTCTCCACAGTCAGAAAGATCTTACAAGAATTTTACAGAAATATCATATGTCTAGACATTAAAACAAGCTCATTTAATTCCTGTTTGAGATTTCAGACTTACATGTTGCAGCCCATCTCCTGAAGTTTGCCTGAAACAACCTCAAACTAGAGCAAAGCAAGTAGACCTGCCTAAACAAAATCACAAAGAAATATTTCATCTATTTGTGGATATAAAGATAGATATCTATCTTAGGTATTAAAATTTCAGTTGTAGACAAAAAGGAAAGTAAACTTAAACATGCCTTAGGTGATGTTTAATCTAAACATGGCCCTGTTGTATTAATATGTTTTAATGTTATCTCCAGAGTATGCTTACTTTCTACCCTAGTATGTCTGGTTTGCAATAAAAACATCACTAATAATAAAGCAGCATATGTAAATATATTAATTATTAACAACAGTCTTGTAGTGTTTCTACCTGATTCACTTGGAGTCATAACTACCTCAAATTATGGATAATACTACAAACTACAGGCAAGAGTAACCATCCTACGCTTGCATTGTGTACACCACTATGTGTAATACATAAAATCAAGTCTAGCCACAAAGGATGGGTCACTAGATTAAAACACATACCTAGGTAACTATTAGCCTAGCTAATAATCTACACGACAAGGTAGACATGCCCAAAGCTTTATGAAATAGCCATGGTTACAATATCATGCCAATGTTTCTGAGGCAAATAAAGTAGAAAAATGCCTTCCTTTAATTCATAGAAGAAAATCTGTTGCCTGAAGATGAAGCAGGAGTATCATCTGACATATACTAATTTGATATATATTACTATATATTGATATCTCTAATTATATACATTAATTTATGTAGTATATGTACATATATAAAATCATATATTAATATTTTTAAAATATTTTACATCACTTCGGACAGTCATTTTAATAAGAGAGATCTCAAAGGTGGATACATTAAAAAAATCTGGATCCAAGAAATGTAGTCAGTCAGACTGGGATTCACAATGCCTATCTTTTAGGCATTTAAATCTCAGCTAGTTATATAGATGTAAGAAGGAACTAGAGAACTCTAAGACAAATTTTAGATTCCTGTTTTAGGAAAAGATATATATTGCTTCATTTATTTTATTAGTGGCATCTTAACTGAGATAAATATTTTTTAAAATTGTTTAATACTACTTCTGGCTACTATTGAAATAATTTGAAATACTCTATTAAATTATAGTTCTATTTGGATTCCTCTGTGTCGTCATCACTGTAGAGATGGATAAAGTGACACACACACACATACTTATTCATGCGTGAATAAGCAGCTAGAGTTTTTTATTACTAAAAGCATGCGTTTTTAAATATTTCAGGTGCCAGAGTGTCACAATATAATTGGTCAAAAAGTTGTTTTTAACATTCTCATTAGATAACCTTTATCAGTTTCCTCCTTGCTTACTTCATCCTGCTGTGTAGTCTGCAGCCACTTGGAAAGTTATTTGCTTGAAGCAAAGCTTCCCTTTATCAGGGGTACACCAGAATCTTGTCAAGGTGAAACTCCTCTTCAATCAGGTTGTTGGCAGACCATCTGCCTTCCCCGACGTCATGGTTTGAGCTCAGAGGGTAACTGAGCTACACAGCTTCTCACTTCCCCCTTTTCCCCCAACACTGGGAAGGAGAAAATTAAAAAAAAAAAAAAAAAAAAAAAAAAAAAAAAAAGCTCAGGAACCAAGATAAGGACAGAGAGGGATGATTCAATCATTATAGTCATGGGCAAAAGACAGACTCCTTAGAGGAAAATAAAAGAATATAAATTTAATTCAGACACTAACAACAACAACATTTAACAGAGTAAGGCCACGAGAAGCATTACCACATCTTAAAAACACCTTCCTCCATCTCTCCCCTCTTCCCAGGCTCAGTTTTGCCCCTGGTATCTCTACCATCTCCCCAGTAGCGCAGGGGTCAGGGGGTGCAGTCAGTCTTGCCACTCCTTTCCACCTTGAGGAGGGGGAACTTCTCCCATTCCTCCCCTATTCCAGCATAGTCCCCCTCTCACAGGAGCCAGTCCTCCACAAACCAACTCCAACCCCTTCCATGGGCTGCAGCATTTCCCTAGCTTATCTGGTGTGTAACAGTGCTGCAATCCTTCCAGAACTGAACTATAACAGTGGGGCCTTCTCCCCACAGAGTCCCACCTGTCCTGTCCTGGCATGGGGCCCCCCACAGGTTGCAAATTGGTTCCTGCTGCACCACAGATGTCCATGGGTGGCAGTGGGGGACAACCCTGCCATCAAACCATCTAACATGGGATACAGGGGAGTCTCTGCTCCTGCACTCCTCCCCACCTTCTTGTTCTTTCTTCCACTGACCTCGGTGTTCATGCAGATATTCTCCTGGCAACTCCTCCTCAAAACTCCAACTCGTCCTCCAATGTTCCCCTTCTTAAATAAGTTATCACAGAGACACAGCTATTTGGATCATCCTTGCCGCAAAAGTTGGTCCGACTTGGAGCTGGGGGATTGTCAAGAAGCTTCTCACAGGGGCCACCACTATAGCTCCACTGCCCACCCCACCCCACTCCCCCCAATCTAGGATACTGAAACCTTGCTTGCAAAAAACCCCAAAGCAATAAATGCTGCCAAACTCTAACCAAGAATAATAGCTACTTTGAAACCCACAGAAGTATACTCTATAACTAAGAAGAGGTAGAAGTGCAAACCTCAAGAAAAAAGCTCTATATTTTAAATCAAGTCCATTGTCTTCTCAGTCAGGCATCCACTCTAATGGTCTGCTGCAACTTCCCAGGGAAAAAAAAAAAAAAAATCAACCAAACTGATTCAGCAAAACTTTGCATATTCACTTAACTTTATGCCCTCTGAACAGTTCAGCTAAATTCACCAGGACTGCTTACAAAGCATAAAGTTAAGCTCTGGTTCAAGTCTTTACAGCATTGATGCCAACGACTGCAACCCTGGGCATTCACATTCTCTTAAGCCAATTCTGTTTCTTCTGCTCCTCTTCCATCCTGCCAGTGGTTGTTTAGAATAACAATCACACTGGTTTTTGCTGTAAACTGAAAGAGACACTTGCAAACAAAAAGTTCTTCCTTGGGATTTCCCAAAGGTCAAAGACACTAAATTACACGTAAGTTCAGTTTCTGTTTACACAATCCATGAAAATACCCACCACAAATCATGTGACTAACATTGGACGCACTTGACTTTAAAATTAATTCCTTTTCACAGTTTCACTGGAGTCAGAAGGGAGGTAACAGCATTCAAAACATTAAATGTATTTGTCCATCTAAGTGGTTCTGATCCCTAAAATGTATATTTTTTCAGATACAGTCTGGCACCGTTATTCTTCCTCTTTAAAGTGTTTGTAAGTAATACAAAACTCGGAAACGTTTGTGAAAAAGAAATCATCTTTCAATTTTTTTGCTGCCTGGCTAAAAAAATCTCAGTCTGCTATGTATAAGGTATTTGTTTCAGTATAATTACCAAACATATTGGCCAACATGTGTAGTTAGATGAAAAATTACTAATTTGAAAATGACTAAGCAAATAGAAAGAAGTAATATTAACAAGGGACCAATTATTATTATGTTTCCAAATTTTGAACACACAGTATAAATTACATATATCCAAAAACCTTTGAAGTTTCAGAATTACTTATTTACATAGTTAATAACACCAACCTTATTCATAAGCTTTTACTAAATGGCTTATGAATTTCTCCAGTGATGGTAGCAGGTCCACCCTGTGCTTCTACTGTTTTAAAAATAGACTTTTAAGTATTGTCTTATTTCTTTTTGTTCTACCTTTCTATGCTTTCACTTTTAGAAACTCCTACTATGTCTTTGCATTGTCTAATCCATAATTTATCTACAGATAAGAAAACAGGACCAAGGTTAACTTCTTAAATTACAGTATTTCTTTTTATTATCTTCAAATACAGTGGGTTCCAATGATGTCTTTGAAAATCCTTTAAGTGCTTCTGTGAAAGAATAGAATCATAGAATAATAGAATGGTTTGGATTTGAAGGGACCTTTAAAGGTCATCTAGTCCAATGAGCAGGGACATCTTCAACGAGATCAGGTTGCTTAGAGCTCCTTCCAACCTGATCTTGAATGTATCCAGGGATGGGGCATCTGCTACGTGTCTCCTCCCACACAGTGGGTTACAAGGGGGGGTGAATCTTTTGAATTCCCTGAGACCCTGCATGCTGGTGGAAGAGCCAGTCTGCTCAGCAGAGCTGCAGCGTATGTCTAGTACCAATAATGACTCAGAGGAACAATTGTGCTGGTGACTTTATTAACTGACCACTTTAGTGAGTGAATGGAGACAACTGGGCAACAATCAACTAATAACCATCCAGGGAACGAATAAAGGCCCTTTGATGATGAGACAATTTTCCTAATAACCTGTCAATGATCAAGCCATCCCAATCCAATTCATACAAAACTTATGTACATGAATATATATAAGAGAGAGACAGCAGAAAGAGGAAAGAGAAAAGAAAGGGATAGGAAAAAGTCAATCACCACCCTTGAAACCTGTGTTGTCGTAGAGTAGCAAGCATGGTCCATAGGTGGTGGGTCAACAAAGGCACACGTGGAGTGTTACCTTTATATAGTCTTTCTTATTCATGTGCAATAAGTTGTTCCAGAAGGTTCTCATCTTCACTGGCTTGTATCTTCACAGTTAGGCAAGTTCTGTCTCTGGGCAACACCAGGAGGGAGTGGGGAGAGAAACTGCCCACTACCCCACCTCCACAGTGCTCATTCCACTTCTTCCCCACGGGGCATCCCATTGGAGTTGAGACATCCTGTTTACATACAGCTTCTTGTTTATGAACAGTTTGTTACACCACCTCTCTGGGCAACATGTTCTGTTGTTTCACCACCTTCATCATAAAAAATTACTTCTTATATATAATCTGAATTCAACCTCTTTTACTTCAAAACCATTACCTCTTGTCCTATTGCTACAATAAAGTCTATTAAAAATTCTGTCCCCAAGTTTTAATGAAAACTTGAAGCTGTTTCAGCTAAAAAAATCTGGTACAGACTTTGTAAATAATGAAATAACAGTATTTGGACAGTAATAATCTTCATGCTACTCAAAAGATCTGCACAGAAGAGCAAACATTAAACCAAAAAAAACCTCCAAAAATATTTTTATTCTGTAAGTTCAATAAAACTGTGATGTCTTTAAAACTAACCGCAGGCCTTCTCTTGACATATGACTGACACCCACGACCATATCGCTCCAGGAATGTGGCAGAATAAAATTTTCATATGGGTTTTTTCCCTGTTTGCCTTAGGTAAATTGGATCCTGGGTTGACATCTCTGGAGCTCTTCTCCATTGATGCAAAGTTCAATATACTGGGGGGCTACATACCACCACTTTGAAGCTAGCACAATTAATTAAACTACCATTTCCACTTAATGCTCACCATTTCCTCCAAATTCCACTTTCCTCTGCTTTTCTCCTTGTGCAATTAATAATAATCAAGATCAAGGGTTAAAGGTGAAATGGTAAAGTGCTGTCACAATTCCCTTGTTTTGTTTGTCTTCTTCCTTTCTTTTTACTCTGCAAGCAGGGCAGGATTTTGCTTCCACTCATTTGTCACTGCTCTTCAGTCCACCCAGAATCACAGAAAATATACTTTTTCTGAAGCAGAGCTCCTTTTCTCTCTCCAAATTCTTGTCACTGATACATCACAGAAAACAGTCTCCCTTCCAGAGCAGAGACTTTAGCAATCCTCCCTGATTACCGTTCTGAGCAAACTCTTTCTTTTCTATTTCCCCTGTCTGACACTGTTCTTTGCTCTGAACTTACAAAGTCCTGTGTTTATCTATTTTTATTCACTCAGATCAGAACACACAATGCAAATCCACGTAATTAGACAGTAAAATTATCTATTTTCCTCCTCCTCTCTATACTTAAGAATATTGGCAATGACAGCCATCTTAATTGTTGCTCCTTATAACAGTGCCCTTAAGAGGCAGGTAAAAGCTTGAGGAATCGGGAGCCAAAAAGTATACTTCTCTGATATAAAGACCCATTTTTTAAAGTCAGCTTTTCCTGGAAATGAGTGTTCGAAGTCACAATATATCAAAGTCTGTTTAGCTTGTCACTTTGATCATCTTCAATCAAATTATTTCTTCTATAAATGAATGAACCATCACCACTGAATAAATCACTTTATTATGCCATCATTATTGAGAAAAATTGCCTGCAAAAGACATTGCAAAAGAGTTTCACAATGGTTCTTTGGACAACACTTATTAACAAGTGGAAATGAAAGATCTATTTATTCTAATACAGCTGTTTGCTTCCTGTGATTTAAATAGTGTGTCGACTAAGATAGTACTTCAGTCTCAAAAACTTCATTAGTCAGTTCTAATTCAATCTATCACAGCTTTCTACAGTGCTAAGGAACAGTACAGTGACTGTTATTTTGTATAACGTTTTTACAGATGCATTTGATTAATTGAGCCTGATCTCAGGAAATAGCTAAAATTTTATTTAATCTGTGGAGTGGATGTGAGAGACGACTTGTAGAAACAGGCCTGCGAGAAACACAGACTCAGAAAAACAGCCTGAGAAAGAGATAAAAGTTAAAAGGGGGAGTGGAGGCCCTCCGAGCTAAGGAATGTCTCAAACACTCACAAGTGGTGAAACTATAGTCATGGGTTGTATAGTGTGGAGGTTGAAGCTGATAAGGCTGCCCAAATAACACAGGATGCAGCTGGCGGGAGGAGTCCTTGGAGACAGGACAGCTCTTCTTCGGGTCACCTGGGCACATTTCAAGGGCCATGTGTCCATTGAATGACCTTTGCTTCATTATCCACAAAATGCATATTAAAGTTAACACCCCTCAAGAAGTTAATGAAGATTAACATGATCATGCTAATTACATCATCCCATGAAACACCTTACCCCTCCCTGTACATGGGATATGTAGGTATGTGGGTTGACCTAGGGGATGGGCCCAAGGAAAGTGGGTATAAATCGAGGGGGGGCAAAATGTGGGGAAGCCTAGAGAGTGAAGTGAAGCAAAGAAGACATATGCCTCATGGAACCCTTGCTGGTGGGATCGACGCAGGAACCCAGACCAGTGATCTCTATTCCTCTATTCTCTCCATCTCCCTCCTTTCCTTTTTCCCCTTTTCCTTCACTACCATTAAGAAATGCAAGGCATACTGTATTGCTTGCCACAACTCATTATATACTTATCCAATTATTGTGTGTCAAATTAGTACATTGTGGGTAGTTAATAAATGTTTGGACTTTGAGACTTGTCTCACTGTTGTCTACTCTGTTGGGGATTTATGAAGCTGAGACACTTATCTCCCTTGTCTGAGTGAGACGTAACTAGTGAACATGCATCAATAAATTGTGTTTAAATGTAGAACACTAGCACCTAAGTTTTTTACTGAGACCCTGAAAAACAAAGCTTTGAAGTGGATCTGCCAACACCTTACCCTGAAATCTCAAAAAAATATTTGAATCTCAAAAATTAAAGTTTTAAAATGCAACCAAAAATTAGTCTTTTACATAATGTCCTGGTTTCAACCAGAATGGAGTTAACTTTCATTGGAGTATTTCATACCATGTGATGTCATGCCCAGGTGGGGTGGGGCTAGCTCTGGGGTGTCTCTGTGTGTGTGTGTGTGGCTACGTTTGGTAAGCCACTGTTGTATTTTACCCGTTTTCTTTTGAACTCACTATTGTTACTCTTGTTCTCTTGTTATATTTAGTAAATACTTTTTATTCAACCCACAAATTCTCTTCTTTTGTCCTTCCCCTATTTTACCAGAGGGGGACGGGGGAGGAGAATGACCTGTCACGTGATGTCTGGCTACTGCCTGAGTTAAAACCTCCACATACAGGAAAAACACAAACAAAAAAACTCCAAACTCTCAGCCTCAAAGAGGGATACAGTAGGATTAGAAACTAAAGACTAGGATTAGAGTACAAGAGTAGCACTTCCCTACTTCGTGTGTCCTTGCTGTGTAGATCTGGTCTTTTTTCCAAGCTTCCTCCCAGCTAACGCTTTTCAGATTGTCTGGTTTGCAACAAGCTCGTCCTTCTTGAACCTTAGGAAAAGTTTCTTTCTTTCTTCCTATAATCTCCAAGGCCCTGCTGTGCCTGTTAGAAGCTCATTTTAGCAAAGCCCCCCAAGTCAACACGAGTTGTCCCTATACTGACAACTCATTTTCCTGAAGTGAAGTGCCTGCCCCACTGCACTCTGCAAAAATCCCTCAACTGAGGATGTTCATTTCTCAGTTGCAGTCTCTTGTCTCCTAAATGGCTCTGACTGACCTGGCATGCAACAACAGCAAACCAAATGCAGATTCTTCATCACTGCTATTTAGCCTTATCCTAGCAGGAGTATAACTGAATAATGCACAAAAACTATCACACTCACCAAAACCAGATTTTCATTATCTGTATATAATTGGATGAAAGAAGTTTAGTAGTTTAAAACTGCAAAACTTTGCTCTACTACTACACTGTGGGGTTGCCTATCAATAAATCAGTTTAGGTATGACAACCAGGCTAGGTTAAGTAGCATCCAATTTTATTAGGGTTTGCTTAGAATTGTCTCTACAACACATTAATGTATGGAACGCTGCTGTACTCCAAATCATATTCATCCTCACTCATGTTTCCCAGTACTGCCAGAGCAGAAAGAAATGTGTGTTTTAAACGAATTTTTTTTTAAAAAAAAATACAGTAGACATAGAGCTTGCGTGAAAATTAGACAAATTTGCTTCTCTTGCTCTACTTACTAGTTGTAATTATAATTTCACACTGTTTGTTTATGTGCAGAAGTAATGCCTGTTGGATCATATTAACTTGCATGTAGAAGTGTGAGCAATCAAATCCTATTAATTTCAGAGTATTCTCAAGGGAAAATCTTTAGCTGATGCAAATTAATGAAACTTTTTTTTTTTGACAACACTAGCAAAAATAAATGGTATTAAAAACAAATTTGTTTTTCTGTGCATAAGGAAACAGAAGGGAAAAAAGCTGTTAGCATAGCTCTGTTACACTTCATAGGCCTTTGCCTTCATCAACTGTTCTCAACTGTAACTTCAATTAAAATAGTATTAGTTCTCTGCCACAAATTACAGGAGCAACACAATATTGTTCCACTGAAGAGCAGAAGGAAGCAATTTGGTAGCCAGAACATCACCCAAGCCAGTTCACCAGAGGCTCCTATGCATCCTCGAACCAAGACTTCCTTCAATACCTGTTTTGTCATGCATTTAATTACTTCTAGAGACTTAGTTCTGTAAATACAAGCATAAGGAAATAAAAAACCTAGTACTATATTGACAGAGCTGAAGCAAAGCATGTTCTGATGATTCTGACTTGCTAAATGCCCAAGCATCACACAGCCATTCACTCTCCCCTTTTCCCCTAACACTGGGAAGGAGAAAAAACCCAAAAGGCTCAGCAATCAAGATAAGGACAGAAAGGGTTGACTCACCCATTAAGGTCATGGGCAAAAGACTGACTCCTTAGAGGAAGAAAAAACCCCACATATATTTAATTCAGGCACTAACACCACCACCACCACTTAACATACAGAGTAGGACCATGAGAAGCATTACCATAACTTGAAAATACCTTCCCCCATCCCTTTCTTCTTGCTGGGCTCAGCTTTGCTCCTGATATCTCTACCCTCTCCCTGCAGTGACACAGGAGACAGGGAATGGGAAGTGTTGTCAGTCCTGCCACTTCTTCTACCTCAGGGCAGGGTCGAACTTCTGGCATTCCTCCCCTACTCCAGCATGGTCTTCCTCTCATGGGAGACAATCCTCCACAAACAACTTCTACATGAGCCCCTCCCAGGGGGTGCAGCATTTCCCTAGCTTCTCTGGTGTGGGTCACCCACCCCTGCATGTTGCAAATCTCCTAGAGCTGAAGTACAACAGTGAGGTCATCTTCTTCCCACACCTCCTTTGGGCATAGCCACCTGCTGCAATGTGGGGTCCTCCAACAGGCCACAGGTGGGCATCTGCTTCACCACAGATGTCCAGTGGTGGTGGGCGGGGGCAGCCCTGCCATCTCACCACAGAATATAGGGGGGTTCTGCACAGACACACTTCCCCTCTTGTCCTGATCCAATATCGGGGAGGGTTCTTAAACAATCCCAAGAGCAAGATTAAGACACAAACAAGGTCAGATACCATACAACCTTGTGAACTTTATTTGGCATACAACTGGTAATAGCGATAGGACAGAGATGAAAAGGAAGGAAAAGTCAGAAGCCCTAAGCAAGAAAAACAGCAGAGATGCAGCAAGATTAGTTACCACCACCACGAATCCAGCAATGTACCATTGGCATGATCCTGGTGCAGACGATGGTGCTCCAAACTTCAGAAGTGATGTATATCGAGAGAGAAGTACATAGTCCTTTTATTGTCCTAGATTTCTCAGGAAAAGTCTGCTCATTTCCATGGGGCTCATTATCTCATGGTCCTCATGCGTGCACACCCCAGCATTCATGGTGATCGTGCCGGCCTGCACGTCTTCTTCATCCCGATTTAAATTCGGGCAGATGTTGTGGTTTCGTCTGAGACAGTTCTTCTTCTCCTGAGCATACTTCTCCCTGTCCACGGGACACCGAGGCCAGGAAATGGTGGTGATGTGATAGCAATGTTGAGACAGACAAAAAGTCAAAAAAGTCCATTACACTCCTCTTCTCCTCCTTTCATGCACTGACCTCAGTGTTTGCACAGAAGTTCTCGCAACTGTTTTTCACAACTCCAACTCCTCCACCCATGTTCTTCTTCTTAAATACATTATCACATAAGGAGAGCTAATTGACCTGGCCTTGGCACAAAGGCAGGTCCAACTTTGAGTTGGGGAAGCTTTAAGGAGCTTCTTACAGGGGGCCACCACTGTAGCCCCCTCCCCTGCTTCCAAAGACCACTGCCACTTACTCAAACCCAGGACACTCCATTTGGATGAGATAGAGTTAATTTTCTTCATAGTAGATTGTATGTTATGTTATGGCTTCATGACCAAACCAGTGTTGTTAACAAATCGTTTTAGTTATTACTTCACAGAGTTGTTTTTTGAACTCAGCTAGTATCCAGTCACCATGTGGCCAGTCATTTATTCCTGACCACCCTCCCCAGTAAAACAAGAGAGGGACAAAAAAATAAATTTGTAGGTTGAATAAAAAAAAAATGAATTAGTAATAGTAACAAAACAACAGTAACAATAGTAAGACCAAAAGAGGTAAAATGCAGCAGTGACTTACTGAGCGGGAACTGGTATGCAGCCCAACCTCCCACCCTGGCCCCAGCAGCAATCTGGACACACCAGAAATCCTGCCACACTGACCCTAAAACTGAAACCAAAATGGGGCATGACAGAGCACAGGTCCACCGTCATACTATGATGTCACATGATAAGGAATACTCCAATGACTGATCTGGGCCCAGCCCTCTATCAGTGCTCCCATTCAGCTGAAGGAAAGTTAACTCTATCCTGGCCAAAACCAGGACAGTCTCCACCCCTTATTCCATACCATTTACATTATGCTTAGTTTCCAAATACATTCTAAGGAAATATAAGATCTCACAGATATAATTTCCTTAGACTATGGGCCATCCTTCCAAAATGTCTGCTGAGTTCACTTAGTCCATAACTCTGTGTTCCATCTGTCATGACAGTCTATAAGGCTGGAGGAATGAGGTGGAGTCATCTCAGTCGGTGGAGCAGAAGGCTTTGGATGTGGCAGGAAGATGTTGTGAGGCATCAAATGCAATTGCAGGGTTATTTGACAGTTAGATTCACTGGCTATTTTCACATAAATTCAAATCTCCTTGAGGCACATATCAGACTTCTCTGTCAATCTGCACTTCCCACCAAGTGCACCCAGCTCCTTGGGCAAAAGTAATCCCACGCATGGGTTTATATTTACCCAATGCAGGAGTAACCCAGACGGTCTTCCCCAGCACATTTTTAATGTGCACTATGAGGGCTTTATCCCCATCTACAATATGAAGGAGGTTTGATTGAGCAGGGCCAGCCTGCTTGGCAGATCCTCTATATTGACTAACCAGGTGACTTTTGCTAAATGTACATCCCAGTGTTTGAAAGTTCCACCACCCATTGCTCTCAGTGTAGTTTTTAGCAACCCATTGTATCGCTCATTTTTTCCCAGAGGCTGGTGCATACTAGGGAATGTGATCTATCCACTCAATACCATGTTCTTTGGCGCAAGCATCTATGAGGTTGGTTTGAAATGTGTCCCATTATCTGACTCAATCTATTCTGGCGTGCCATGCCACCATAAGACTTTCTCCTCAAGGCCTAAAATGGTGTTCCGGGCAGTGGTATGAGGCACGGCATAAATTTCCAACCAACGAGTGGTTGCTCCCACCACTGTAAGCACATAGTGTTTGCCATGCCAAGTTTGTGGGACCATGATATAATCAATCTGCCAGGCCTCCCTATATCTATATTTTAACCATTGTCCTCCATACCAAATGGGTTTTAACCATTTGGCTTGCTTGATTGTAGCACGTCTCACATTCATGGATTACCTGTGCAATAACACCCATGGTTAAGTCCACCCCTCGGTCACGAGCCCATTTATATGTTGCATCTCTTCCCTGATGGCCTGAGGAGTCATGGGCCCAGCGAGCCGTAAATTGTTCACCCTTATGTTACCAATCCAGATCTACTTGAGACACCTTGATCTTGGCAGCTTGATCTGCCTCTTGGTTGTTCTGATGTTCTTCAGTGGCCCGGCTCTTGGGTACATGAAGATCTACATGGCAAATTTTCACAACCAGATTCTCTACCCGAGCAGCAATATCTTGCCATAATTCAGCAGCCCAGGCGGATTTGCCTCTCCACTGCCAGTTGCTCCGTTTCCACTGCTGTGACCACCCCCACAGCTCATTTCACAGAATCACAGAATTACAGAATCATCTAGGTTGGAAAGAACCCTGCAGATCATTTAGTCCAACTGTTCACCTAGCACAGTTGCCACCTACAGCATATCCTTAAGCTCTAAATCGACCCTACTCTTGAACACCTCCAGGGATGGGGACACCACCACCTCCCTGGGCAGCCCATTCCAACACCTAACAACCCGTTCTGTAAAGAAATGCTTCCTAATATCTAGTCTAAACCTTCCCTGGTGCAATTTGAGGCCATTCTGCCTTGTCCTGTTGCTTTCTACAAGGCTAAAGAGACTCATCCCCAGCAATCTGCAACCTCCTTTTAGGGAGCTGTAGAGGGCGATGAGGTCTCCCCTCAGCCTCCTCTTCTCCAGACTAAACACCCCCAGTTCCCTCAGCCGCTCCCCGTACGACCTGTGCTCCAGACCCTGCACCAGCTTTGTTGCCCTTCTCTGGACACGCTCGAGTCATTCAATGTCCTTTTTGTAGTGAGGGGCCCAAAACTGAACACAGGAATCGAGGGGCGGCCTCACCAGTGCCGAGGACAGGGGTCAGATCCCTTCCCTGTCCCTGCTGGCCACGCTATTGCTGACACAAGCCAGGATGCCATTGGCCTTCTTGGCCCCCTGGGCACACTGCTGGCTCCTGTTCAGCCGGCTGTCAATCAACCCCCCCAGGTCCCTCTCTGACTGGCAGCTCTCCAGCCACTCCTCCCCAAGCCTGTAGCGCTGCTGGGGGTTGTTGTGGCCCAAGGGCAGCCCCCGGCATTTGGCCTTATGGAAACTCCTCCAGTTGGGCTCAGCCCATGGCTCCAGCCTGTCCAGGTCTCTCTGCAGAGCCTCCCTGCCCTCGAGCAGATCAACACTCCCACCCAACCTGGTGTCATCTGCAAACTGACTGAGGGTGCACTCGATCCCCTCCTCGAGATCATCAATAAAGATGTTAAACAGGAGCTGCCCCAAAACCGAGCCCTAGGGGACAGCACTCGTGATCAACCACCAACTGGATTTAACTCTGTTTACCACAAGTCTCTATGCCTGTTTGTCTGTCCAGCCAGTTTTTACCCAGTGACGTGTGCAATTGTCCAAACCTTGAGCAGCCATTTTTGCCAGAGAATGCTGTCGGAAACAGTGTCAAAAGCCTTGCTAAATCAAGGTAAATTACATCCACAGCCTTTCCCTCACACAATAAGCAGATCACCCTGTCATAGAAGGAGATCAGGTTTGTCAGGCAGTACCTGCCTTTCATAAACCCATGTTGACTGGACCTGATCATCTGGTTGTCCCTCATGTGTTGCATGATGGTGTTTAGGATGAGCTGCTCTCAGAGGTGGCATGACTTCATTCAGGCCACAATAATCTACTGTTAATCTCTACTCTCCATCAGACTTTTGCACTGACCATATGGGGCTGCTCAAGGGGGAGTGCATCTTGCTGATGAATCCTTGGTTCTCTAGTTGGTGAATCAGTTTATGGATAGGGATTACAGCATCTCAATTGGTGTGATATTGCTGTTGGTGCATGATTGTAGTGGGAATTGGTACCCGTTGTTCATTGGTCCTCAGCAATCCCACAACAGAAGTATCCTCTGAAAGACCAAGCAACACAGACAGATGTTTAATTCCTTCTGTTTCCAAGGCAGCTATACCAAAAGTCCACCAATACTCTTTTTAGCCCTTAAAATTCCCCCTCCTGAGATAATCTATGCCAGGAATACATGGGCCAGTCACAATGGGGTGGTTTTCCCACTCTTTTCCACTTAGGGTCACCTCGGCCTCCAATACAGTCAGCTCTTGAGACTCCCCTGTCACTCCTGAAATACAAATGGGATCTGCCGCTTTAAAATTTGACAGCATTAGGGTGCATTGAACACCGGTGTCCACTAGAGCCTTATACTGCTGGAGGTCAGATGTGCCAGGCCATCACATCCACACAGGCCAATAAACTCAATTATCCCTGTCCTCTGACTGGCTGACGGCAAGGTCCCTCTAATGTTGGTCATAATACCTGCTAATGAGAAATGAGTGGTGTGCATGGATTTCAGTCTCAACTTGATCACTCACTTCTTGTGAATACAAGTCAGAAGTTCTTCTCATAGGATCGTGAGCAAAGCTGACCTTTCTGCTCTGTTTGGGCACTTGATTACTGGAAACTGGAAGCAGCATTTCTCCTAAAAGAACCCCGTTTTGTACTTGTTCCTCCTTCCAACTCACATACCTGCTCTTCTAGGAGGTAGGTAGGTTTTCCATCCCATTTCTTCATGTCTTCTCCATAGTCACACAGGCGATGTCACAGCCTCCCCCATGGTGTGTACCGGTTTTCTCGAGTAGAGAAACGACTGCTCTTGATAGCCGAGATTCTAGTCTGTGCAGGTGGGGAGTAGGACATCTCCTCTTTAAATTGCTGGAATTCTTAAGATAATTTCTCCAAAGCCACAATAAGGGAAGAAGAGAGACTTTCTTCATATTATCGTAGTCAGTGAGCCAATTCATCCACTGTTGGTCCCTCTTCATCTCTCCAATCCATTACTGCTAATGCATTGGCATATGATGATGTGTGCTCCATACAAAATTCTTCCACATGGTCCGGGTACACTGGACTTCGTTTGGATCTGTGGGTAACTGTGCATTATCTGGGTCATAGTAAACCATCTCCCACACAGCTAGCTCCCTCAAGTATTGAATGTCTCTCTCCATAGTGGTCCACTTAATTGAATGACATACAAAAATCTTCCTTGAAGGGATATGTCTCCCTCATGCTTGACAGGAGTGGCCTCCAGACACTGAGATTTTATGTCTTCTTTCCAATGGCCTTGTCAATGCCACCTTCCCTAGGCAGGGATCTTAGCTGCCTGGCCTTCCTACCCACACTACTGGCCCCACTATCCCATTATTGGAGCAGCCAGGTAACGAGTTGCTCACCTGGATGGCGGCTGAAATATTTTCACATGTCTCTCAACACACTCAGGGATAAGGATCGGGTGACTATTGCTGGCTCTGCCTCCTCCTCCTGTTCTCATGATAGGCCTGGTTCACTATCACCCTGTACACTACAAGGGGATTTTCTTGCATATTTCTTCTTATGTATGGGAAGAACTGACACTGTCATGGGTTGGTTCTCTGGTTCAGCTGCAGGCCTGTACCCAGGCTTGTAGTGGCTGCAGTTTCTGTTACTTGGTAACCAGACCCCTGGTCTTCCTCTTGAGGGTGCTGAACAGTGTTTAATAGCACTCAGTAGGTGTGGGCCCTGCCCCAACATGTTACAGTGAGCTGTACCTCTCTGGAATTACTTGAGTGACAACATACCTTTTCCAAATATTTCATTAGTTCCTCAGGATTCTGCACCTGTGCAGGAGTGAAGTTCCAGTAGACACACTGGAGGTGCCCACTGTTCTATATACTTGCTCATACTATCCTCTACTCCCAGCCACTCATAATTCTCCAGCCATGGGGTAGATTTCCAGGTGACACTCTTAAATAGTTGCTTAACCCTGAACCACATGCAGGAACACAGTAGCTCCTAACAGTAAGATAACCATGTTAATAGCATCATTCCAAGGATATGTGAAATTCCCGAATCTCTCAAACACAATTGTAGATAGCCCCAGGGCTGATGACTGCACCCTGTCATAGATGAGCATCACATAGTACAGCAAAACCAAAATCTTAACCCAACTCTCAAGGGCTGTGAGCAACAGCATGGGAAAAACATATTGCAAATAAGCTGATAAAATCTTAAGGAGCCAAGCAATCAACATTATTACCTGTTATGTCATTTTCTCAAACCTCAGGCCCCACGCTGGGCACGAAAAACTGTTGTGGTTTGAACTCAGTCAGTAGCCCATCACTACATGGACAGTCGTTTAGTTCACCCCACCCCACCCCCACCCCCACTCCTTGGTGAAATAGGGGAGGGACAAAACCAGAAATTAATAAAATAAAAATTATTTTTAAAAAGTTTAGTAATAGTAGCAAAAAAGCAGTAACACTAGCAAGTCCAAAATGGGTAAGATGCAGCAGTGATACCAAAGAGTGACTGGTAGGCCGCCTGTACCCAATCTGACTGCACCAGAAATTCCGCCCCACAAACCCAGAAACTGAAACAGAACCGGGGTGTGAAAGCAGGTGTCTGCCTATATATTGAGCATGACCTCACATGACACGGAATGCTCCAACGACTGATCTGGTCAGGGCCTCTAGCTGTGCTCCCTCTCAGCCCAAGGAAAGTTAACTCTATCCTGGACAAAACCAGGACACACAGCTTCAAGGCCTTTTCTGCTTCTCATGCTGCCCTGACAGTAAATTGGTTGGGGGTGTACAAGAAATTGGGGGGAATTACTCAGCTGGGTCTACCGATCCCAAATGACCAAAGGCATATCCCATAACATATGACATCATACTCAGCAATAAAAGCTAGGGGGAAGAAGGAGGAGCAGGGGGACATTTTGTCTTGCCAAGTAATCAGTACATATGGTGGAGCACTGTTTTCCTGAAGATGGCTGAACACCTGCCTTCTGATGCAAAGTACTGAATTAATTTCTTGATTTGTTTTGCTTGTGCATGAAGCTTTTACTTTCCTTATTAAACTGTCTTTATCTCAACTCACAAGTTTTCTCACATTGTCTTCCTCATACCACTGTGGGGGAGCGAGAGAGCAGCTATGTGGGGCTGAGCTGCTGACTGCGGTGAACCCACAATACGAAGTAGTCCAGTCCATAAGACATCCTGGAGCCAATTTCTACTTCATATATGATAATTAAAATATGAAGAAAGCTAAGGAGTATTTCTTCTTTTTCACAGACTGTGAGACAGGTTCTGATCTTGAGTAAATCATTGCTTCTGATATCAGTGGTACTGCATAAAAGCTACAGAACAGATCTGCTGCCATCCTCAAGAATGCAGATATTGAATGTCCCCATGAAAACAACACTAGGACCACTGGCCAAGGCTGTCTATGTGCTAGGCTGTGATAAAGAAAATAAGACAGGTAGAAATAGTGTGGGATCATACTGAGCAATCTATTTCCTTTTTGGTGTCAAAAGTTGATGAGAAGTTCATGCTTACACTATTGTTGTACTCTTACAATCAGTTATATATTCTAAAAATAACTTAATTGTATTTGGTGAGTGTGAGCATTAAAAATACATCAGACTGTTTGTACTGCTAAATTAACTGGAATGGCAACAATTTCAGTTTTTGAAAGTTTGCAAGTAATAATACTTAAAAAAAAAAAAAAAGCAAGCACTAACTAGAGATGATTGCATCAGTGCTAGAGGTCACTGTTAAGTCATATTACATTCTACTTCAAATGCAAAATAACTTTATTTTTCACAAAAGCATCTACAAGATATCTAAGCATTCTTTTCCCTACTGAAATTTGATACAAGGAGGATGAAGTATAGGCTACACTGCAGTTACAGTGATAGACTGATTATTTATGAAAGTAAAGGAAATAATAATGAGCAACACAGGCCAATACTTGTCAATAACTAGTAGCTCAAATGTTCAAAATAATTGTCTAAATATTGTTCTGACAATTTCTTGACAAGAAAGATGAGCCACATTTTCACTTAAAAGTTCAATTGTCAATTATTTAGGCCTTCTATCATAATTTTCACAAATCAGACTAGACAGCTTTGGTGTTTTGACTCCTAATTAACTGTAGTAGCAGAAGAGTAGCATAGGGTTCATGTTTTTTATTTTAAATAAATGTTTTCATTGTGATTATGTAATCTGGCCTGCTACATTAAAAAGACTATAAAATTTCTTGCAATTTGCTTCACTCCAATGGCTAGAGTTTAAAAAAGCTCAATTTTTAGAGAAATAACTCCCTGGGTAAAATTTAGAGTCATCAAGAATATTCTGTAACTATGGAGAATTTTTTCAGTGATTACTTATCACCCTTTCTAGCACATATTATCAGCAGCCTTATATGTTTAGCTTTAATTTCCAGTCTTTGAAAACTGTTATAATTTTCATTGTATAGACAGGACAGATTTCTGGTTTCTTCAAAACCAGGGATAAAATCACTCCCTAATCTTTGTATTACCTGCCTGGTTGAGCGTTACTTTTCAAATACAAAGTGCTGTGATTGGATTTTCACACTTGCTTCCTAAGCTGTTTTGGTGACAGACTGTGTCCAACAGACATCTCTAGCCCCATTGGCAGAGCATCTCTCCTGGAGCACTCCCTGGGAACAGTCTCTGTGACCAGAGAATGAATCATTGCTGATCTCCCTAATTGCATGGGCAACAACAGTCACTTCTTTGGGTCCTTCTATTCAAAATATGAATGTATCAGGCTAGAAAAGCTGTGCTGCAAAAGCAAAACTGAAGCTCCAACATGGATGAATTTCTAGAAATTAAAGGGTATCTCTATACTTCAGAAACATAAATAGCACTTTCAGATAAATCTCTTCCTTATATTTCTTATGCCTGACTCAGTAATTAAATCTACTCCAAACTGTTTTCAGGATTTCTTTCCTGTGTTCTGGGTTTTCTCGAGATTTTTTGGTTTAGGTTATTTTTTCCAGATTAAAAAAAAAAAACAACCAAAAAAAACCAACTCTAATTTTGATGTTCAGCTTTTGAAGTGATAAATCTCTTTTCTCTTGCTTTCAGTTTTTAAATGTTTGAAAAAATATCTCAGCTGCTGATCAAACTCTCAGGAAACTTTGTGGGAAAAATTCTTTACCACTATTGAAGTCTTTATCTTGTTCTCTTTAAAAATACCTACTCAGTAATTTATTATTTTTTTTAAATTACTACCTCATCCAGATAAAGACATTTTTGTATTAATCTTTTGTTTAGTCCATTATATTTAAGACAAAGATACAGTAGAAAAAAAGCAAGTTTAAATATATGGTCAGCTGCAGTTTACTGAGATTTTCATATCTGTACAGGTGCTTAAGTAGTGTGATCAAATTCTTCTGGTGATGACTTAGTCAGAAATCAAACTGGTTTTTGATGCAGTTTCTCTTAAGGCACAGTTCCTAATACTTTAATTACTTTCACTGTTCTTCTCTGAAATCACTTTAACTGCTTGAATATCTTTCCTACAGTTTCAGCATCTCAATTATATATAGGATTCCAATAAATCATAAATGACATTAGTATTATAACTTTTTTTTTATTCCTACTGAATATTCCCATTTAGATGTACAAGGAAGAAATAGTCAGAAGGTATAAATTATCTTTGCCTGCTATAGGATTGCACTGGATAATTATGTCAACCAGATTATCTGTCACAACTTTTTCAAAATTTACTTCTGAAGATAGAATGACCTGTTGTGTATATATGGTCTATACTCTCTGTTCATAAGTGTGATATATCTTCCTTAAAATTGAATGCATACTGTTTGCTCACACAATACCAGATCACAGCTGATTCAGCAACTTTTAAACTGACATATTAAGAAAAATAATGGGAGATGGAGGGCAGTAGCATATATGGTGATTGTGATTCCAACTCTTCTCATTTTTTAGCAAGACCTCCAGCATTAAGGTATAAGAAATTTACAAAAGAAACCCCCAAAAATGCCAAGCAACCTCTTGTTCTGAACATCTTATGGTTCTTTTGTTTAATGCAGTTCTCAGCAATTCTGTGTTAAATGAATATTTACTTTTTCTGTCTTTCCTCACACTCATGATTATTTTACTATTACAGTTCTTAGAAGATGAGTTCTTGTTTCTACAGAAAATGAAGATGTCTAAACTGATCAGCTTTTTTTTCTCTAGAAAAATGTCTAATGCCTTAATGTTCCATAGAATAGAAAATAAAAAAGCCAAATTCATCCTCCTTAGTCTATAACTTTTTTGATTTTTGTCAGCCAGTTCCACACTTCCTTGAATCATGATGCTTTCAGAATCTACTCAAGTGTTCCTCTCTAGAGCTAGCTCCCTTTTCAATAATTTATTTAAATAAAACTGTCAAAATTCTTTGTCCTTATCGGAGCAGATAATGTCAAAGATTCTTTGGTTCACCAGGGAATTTCAGTGTTTGCTAGGTGCACCAAATTAATATAGATTTCTGTCAAATAAACATCACTCATAACTAATTTCACTTTGAAATAAATTGAAAATTATATTTTGTAGTTGGAACATTGGTGCAGTGACAGACTTGGTTTAGGATGATTTCACAGCCATAAAACATTTTGGGGTTTGTTTGGTTTTTTGTTCCTTTTTTTTGTTTTTTTTTTTTTTTTTTAATTATTTTTTAAATAATTATTTATAATGGGATTTGTTTGTATATCTATCATATATTTAAAATAAAAACTTCCTTCAGTCTGTAAGTATCTGTAGTGAAACTCAGGTTCCAAAGAACATATTAGTAACCACACAGTGTACTAGGCATTTATCCAGATATTCAAAAGACAGAAAATGATCTTATGATTCATGGACTGTTCCTGTTCATCTACACATTCAAATATTACATACTAGACTCAACAACTGAATTGAACATAAAATAATAATCAGAAGGCTCTATACCAGTTCCCCAAGATAGGCAAGCTCTTTTCAGTATATTATCTTTTTCTAATGAAAAATATGCTCAGTTTAAAAACTGTTGGTCAAATTTTTCTAACCAAATAGGAATTTCTACATGTCTACAACTAAGCAAGAAAACCTAAGCTGCTTTTATGAACACAGGAGGGGAAGTGCCAGTTGCAAGCTGTGATTAATGCTATCCTAGAGTAAATATTTAAAACCTTATGGATGAGTACCTTAGCAATTCCTTCTTTTCCTCCACTGGCATGGGAGACAACTATATTGTAAACATTTAAAGTGATATGAAGAGAAAACCTCTACACACTCCTGGAAGATTTTATATATATATATATATATATATATATATATTAATACTTTAAAGAGTAAATTAGACTTATGTTTGGAAACAAGAGATCCTTTGCAGGACTTGGGTTTTGAAGATTCACCTTACACAATGTATTCTGAAAGTCAGTGACTGTGGATGTCTTTCAGAAGGGAAGATAAATGAAACTGCATTGTTTAAGTCAAATATAAATTTCAGGAAATGGTACCATTTAACAAAGTGATAGTCCTTTAAAAAAATGGTTTTCAGCTAAGACCTCTGAGCATCACATATCCAAATCATCAAAGCACCATGTGAAACTGAGAAATTGAAAGAGATCAGTTGGACCTCTATTTTTTTCATAGATAAGGAATGGAATTCAGATACTCATGCTCTTGCGACCCTAAATGGAAGACATTCTATAGATGATGATTTTATATGGTCATTCTTAGTTTGTCCTAATGCCATTGATCTTGAACCTATTTTATAAAAAGAGAAACATCTTTACCAGGAAGAGTGAGAAAAACTTGCTACAAAACATCTGTTAGCTCTTTCAAAAGTTTTAGAAGTACCACATGAAAGCCTGGGAAGACATGTATAAAAGCCATTACCTCATGTTAGGCTTCTGATTTTTGCTATACTCACATCATGTACCTCTAGGGTGTGAGATATGGAAACTGTAAAAAGAACATCAAGACTGCGTCCTTTGTTCTGCAAATGGACACAAATTTCTACAGTTTGATATTTATTATTCCATTTTACTAAAAATCAAAATACTGCACACAATCACAGAATCACAGTATCACTGAGTTTGCATAGGACCTCTGGAGATCTCCTAGTCCAATGTCCTGCTCAAACAGGGTCAGCTACAGAAGGTTGCCTAGGACATTGTCCATTGGATTTTTAATACCTCCAAGGATGGAGACTCCACAACCTCTCTGGACAAAGGGTTTCAGTGTTCAGCTATCCTAAAAGTGAAAAATAATTCTCTTACGTTTAAGTGGAATTTATTGTATTTCATTTTGTGGCAAATGTCTCTTGTTCATTCACTTAGAAGAGCCTGGATCCATCTTCTTTATTCTTCCCCACCAACGACTTCCATACATTGCTCAGATGTGCCCAAGCTTGCTCTTGGACAACCTCAGCTTCTCAGCCTTTCATTACACAGCAGACACTCTAAGCCCTTATTTGGCCTTTTGTTGGACTTACTTCAGTATGTCCATGTCTCACTCGTACTCAGGAGCCCAAACCAGATATTGTGATTCAGATGTGGTCTCAAATGAAACATTTCAGGCTAAATTAAATACTTAGCTGAATCAGGAATTACTATTTTTATATCAATTCTCAGTACTGTCACTGAGCCAAGAAACAATTACTGTAATTGTGTTTTTAAGGAAACACTATAACCGTTAGGCTATGACAAATAGTTGGGACTCACAAGTAATAATCAGTAATAACCCAGCACTCCTGCCTTCTACAGTCTTATTAGAACAAATAAACTCAACATTCAAGCTTACTTTTGGCCCTTCCTTAATATCAGTATGCAAGCAACCCTATGATTTTGAGCTTGACAGCTGACAAAATGCACCCAGTCCTAAGGACTGTATTCACAATGATGCAGGAATGGTTCTGCCTCCAGGAAAACCCATTAGCACATCACGTGGCAGACTTCCATGGTCTTGGGTAGCACATAATTCCAAGGTGTAAACATGACCTTTCTTCCAAGAAGGCCAGTGACACTTTTTATATAGTCCAAAAACCTGCTACAATTGAAGACATATCTGGGAGTTAGCATTAGATGACAAATAAAGGAAAGGAAAATGTGTGGTTTACCAAACAAAAGAGCTTTAATGTTTGGTTGTTATGCTTTCAATCTACAACTAGAAAAAAAAAAAAAAAAAAAAAAAAAAAAAAAAAAAAAAAAAAAAGATACAGATCTTATAAAAAGGACAATTTTTAATGCTATCCTTATCTATTAATTTTGCTTTAAACAATGCGGTTTTCTACACTTCCAGTTTAATACACCAGTGTTCATTTATCACTGCGGGGCGTCATAGACAGCTGCAAAGTAAAGGATTCAACTGGATGTTGGCAGACTTGCACAGAAATGTGGTGTTGCCCTGGGTTACAACTACAGTTGAATTTTTGCTGGTGTGTAAACACACTTGAGTTTGGCTGTTCTTTGGTCGTTATTGGTTGAGCTTTTAAATAATACTGATATGAATCCTTTCCTTGTCATTTGCCGCCTTCTACATTTGTATATTACCTTTCATTTTACATCAGTTATTTTTGTCTAGCCATAAAAGTATCATGTATACTTTAGCTTTTGCATTTATTGAGGGCCAGCTTCAATAATTTTTCTTTTTCCAGAAGTACAATCGCCAGGTCTCATAGTGTCTCTCATGTTGCCCTGATCTTTTGTGTAAGGCACAAGCCAGAGAATTTTTAAAAATATTTCTGCTTTGCTGTACTAGTAGTTCATGAACTGTGCCGCTAGTA
>NW_020799097.1:46369785-46390760 GCF_003259725.1 Athene cunicularia | reverse complement strand
CTTCCCTTCCCTTCCCTTCCCTAAAATGATACAGAACAGAAAATATTCATCAGCAATGGAAATGGCATGAAATAAACACTGATAATCTGCCCGAGTAAACTGGTTACAGGTTCACATAAATAAAGAGAATAAGGCCTCCTAAATAAACTTTTGAAATACATCAAATTTTATCCTCTTCAAAGGTAACCTGCCAGACTGAGAAACAAGGGAAAAAGTTATAGGAAAGGAAGAAGGAGCATTTTGGGAAAAGGATAGGAAAAATGCTGAAACAAATTTTTAAAATTCAAAATCCTGCAAGATAATAATTTAACAGTAAACTATTCTTGAAAATATTTTGGAAATCTGTGTACAGCAACTAGCTGTCCAAAGGTATAACTGATTTTCTAACTCTTCCATTTTAATTTATCTAGGAAAAGAAACCCAGAACAAACAAAGAAGCCTGAGGGTTTTGCATGGATTTATATTGCCAAAGAAAATATTTGCTCACTGCAATATCGAATAGAATACCCACTTTTATTAATAAGTGAATAACAGTTAATAAAACATGGTATAATGGCGCAAAATGCTATGTCTACATTCCACTTTCCTTCTTTTATGTCATGCTGGGCTAGTTTTCAGCTGATTTCCCGCTGCACCTTGGTTTTGTATCATCTGAGGAATAGATTTGGGCTACAACATATCAGTTGCCTTCTCCCTTGATAATTTATGAGATTAAAAGGTCAAAGCAAACCTGTGGTATGTATGATTGATCCATGTTTCCAACCCCCTGTCCTTAGATTTATATTAATAAATTAAATGTGGCTATGTCTGCTTTCCATTGTTAAGGACAACTGGCATAGAATGACATGAATTTAACCATATATTAATCTCTCTAACCTCTTAGGATATCCTCATTGATTCTGTTTATTGTCCCATTACAATTCCTACACTTTGCCGGTGACCACTCTAAAAGCTTATTAATTAAGACAGTTTGAGAACATAGAGAACTAGATGCAGATGCCTAGGAATGTCCTGACCTTGTTTATTTTGGTAGAAGTAGCCTACTATGTAACTTAGATATGTATTCTTACTATGTAAGAATAATTTTGAGAAATATTAAGCTTCAACAATTCACACTAAAGAGTAAGTCTAAAAATCAGGAAAGATTATTTTTTAATTCAGTGATCTTCAAATTAGGATACTTAGTCCTAAGGTCTTAGTACTAAGCTCCCATTTCAACAACCTCTCCTAAATATAACCCAAAAAGTTGCAGTGGTCTAGTGCTGTTAGGATGTCACGACTTTAGCCATGGTGTATCTGTTTCCACTGTAGAAAACCTTTATAAGCAGGGATCATTTTCTGGTGTCTTCTTTAAGCTCAGTATACTTAACTTCTTTATATACCAAGTCTTATAGTTTGTTGACCATCCTCACAGAAATGTGCAATATTCACAGGATGAGGATAGGTATGTGTATGCCCCCCCTCCCTTTTTTTTTTTTTTTTTTTTTTTTTTTTGAAAAAGTTTTTTGCTGTGAATCACACTGGATGAATATCTGATATATCTCTATTTCAACACTGTGAAACACATTTTCCTCTGCTGCGTGTTCTATTTACCCCCACAGGAGCCAACAATCTAATTACACTAAATATGTATCCCTTCTGGATAAGTTTTATTAGAAGAATTTAAACAAACAAAACCAATTTATACTCCACTGAGAAGTGCCTATGTACTTAACCCTAATGGGAGGGGAAATACTATTTTAAATTTGTCCTTTGAACCATTCCGTGTAAAAACAAAGTTAGAGAGTTCTTCTTCCCTATGGACACCATATGAACGAATTCCCCACATGGCATTTTACAACTAATTTTCGTCTTCTTGAACCAAACATAAACAATCTGACAACTGGTTTATGCAAATGTGTTCTGAACTTCTTTGAAGTAGCTATTTTTAAAGGCAGATATCATCTCTGCTTGGGGCTGAGCACTGGAATGATTTATATTTGTTTCAATAATGAAAAAAATGCTAGAAGTTATTTTCTACATGGCTTGCTCCATTAGATACATTTATTCTGACAGGAAGTGCTGAAATGCTAGGAATAAAGTGCTGGAGTTACACATTTGACTTTAGGATCAAAATTCAGCAGAAAATTCCAAGTGAGATAAGGTTTGTATCTTTGAACTAAAGTGGGAGACATGTATTATTTACACAGCTGTACATTCAAACACAGCTTGTCCAAGTCAAAAGCTGTTCCTGAAGGGTGATGTGGAGAAGGATATGGCATGGAAAGAGTAGCTAAGACCATAAGAACAAAACTCAAAACCTTGGTTTAGGGGAGAAAAAATAAATGAAAATAGAAAAGGTTAAACCAAAGTTTTAACAGGAAGGCTTTATAATGGTTTTAGCATGAAAGTATTTTCCAAGGCATCTGGAAAATCACACAGGTTTAGATACTTTTAATTTGTTTATAGTTGGAAAAAACTGACAAGCTTCTGAACCTTCAAGGCCCTTTTTTGATTTCACAGCTTGTCTTATCTGTGTACTTGATCTAATTCTATCAGCCCAATGGGATGGCAGAAACGTCCTGAAGTTCAACAAGGGAAATGCAGAGTCCTGCACCTGTGAAGGAGTAACTCCATGTGCTAGTATATTCTGAGATCTGACTGTCTGGAAAGTGGCTTTGCAGAATAGGATCTGGGCATCCTGGTGGACACTAAGTTGAATAGCTAACAATGTGTCTTTGTGACAAAGAAGGCTGATGGTATCCTGGGCTGTATCAGTTGGTGTTGACAGCAGGCTGAGGGAGATGAACCTTCCCTTCTATTAAGCACTGGTAAGCAAACACTTGGAGTTCTGTGTCCAGTTATTGGTTCTCAAGTACAAGAGAGATATGGGCATAGTGCAGAGACTCCAGCAAAGAGCCATGAAGATGATGAAGGCACTGGACCACCTCTCCTATGAGGAAAGGCTGAGAGAGCTAGGACTGTTCGGCATATAGATATCTCAGGATGGTCTTCTCAATTCATAGAAGATGATGTGCAAAGAAGATGAAACCATGCTCATCTTCCTAGGTGTGTTTAGGGACAGAACCAGGGGCAATGGGTAAAACCGAAACACAGGAGGTTCTGTCTGAATATCAGGAAACACTTTTTTATGGTGAGGGTGACTGAGCACTGGCACAGGTTGCCCAGAGATTTTCAGGAGTCTCTATCCTTTGAAGCCATTCAGAAGGTGTCTGGATATGGTCCTGGGCAACTGACTCTACGTGATCCTGCTTGATCAGGGGGACTGGATAAGATGATGTCCCAAGGTACCTTCCAACCTCAATCACTCTATGATCTAAAAATGGTTTTGTTTATCTACTTTATTATGTCCTTAGATCCTGGTTAACATACTAAAAAAAACTTATTTCATTACGCGTACCTTTCATATCTGCTGTTTTAAAAACCTCTAAATTTATTTATATATTACTCTGCAACAAAAAATGTTATGAAAAATATATGGTATCTGAATTGCAAACATGGCACAGCTATATTTTTTTGGAGCAGACATAGATAATTTCAAACAGGCCAGTCACAACTGAGAAACTGGTAAGGAACTAGATGGAGGTGCACAGAGATGGATTTAATCCATACCTTTACTGAAACTTACCTGTAGGATTTTGTAAAATTTGGGTGAATTATCTGTGTCTTATCAATAAGGAGTTATATATATTTGTCTTATTTTTCAAATATTTATAATTTCAGTTATAACTTTTCTGGGAGCAAGAATTAACTCTCACTACATATTTGATAATATTTAATATAATTATTTTTACTTTCGTACTGGAAATGTTGATAGAAAACATTATGGAGAGTTGAAGGAATTTTTGGGGTTTTCGATAATTTTTAAGACTCAGGATAGTTAAAGTTGATTACTGTAGAAAATACACCTAAATTAAGTAATTATGGCTTTTTGCAGATCAAATTACCATTGCTTAATATGTGATTGTGATTTCAGGATTGCCACAGACTATTTTCTGGGTCTCGTGACTGACTTTTCACCATTTAACTCTCAGTATTTCAACTGCTGTAAGTGCAGTCAACAATATGATGAAATAAAAGTAATCATCATCATCAAGAAATAGCATATTTGTTAACTATTAGCATTCAGTGATAATTGAATGGGTATTTGAACAATTAAGAAATTACCCAACCATTAAATTCAAAAGCTGTGCTGAGTGAAAAAGGAAAGTACATTTTTTCTTCCTTGTTTTGAAGTGGAACAGCTACATAGTACTTCAGTTTGTACATTGTATTCACTGATGGAGTATCTTTTCTTTGGTTGTTTTTGAGTTGTTTGATTTGAGGTTTTTTTTCAGTTAAGAACAACATTCTAAAGTATTAAAAGCTTTAAAAATCTAGAGAAGTAAGATGGGGAAGGAAGATAATCTTTCCAGGTGAACTGAGCCATGCAGAGTTAACCACCCATCAGTACTTCCTGGCAAAAAATGGTTGGGAAAATACCTGTGAGTGGAATTAGTCAGATTTTTTTTCCATGGTATAGATCATCACAACTATTTGCTTACTCTTCAAAATGTAAATAGCTTTCAAAATGAAAATAAGTTTGATTAGTTTCCTGCCACATTTCTAACAAAGTTCCTCAGCAGACAAACTGATCAGATCACTAGCGGTATCTAGAATCTGTATTCCCCTCATTCCATGAAACTCTTATTTTGGAAAATCTTTCGATACAGAACTTTGACAGACTAACTAAAGCAATTTCCATCTTTCTGAATTATCACCTCTGAAATACTCCGCCTGCCTAGTGCTTCCTTCTTTAGGCTGCTCAGAGAAGTATGATAGTTCTCTCATTTTTCCCTTATATATTTTGGTTGCACTGCCGGCTATTTCTGCGTGCAGTGGTGCCTGCTGAGTAATTCAAATATTCAGCACAGTGTCTTTAAAATGACAAGAAGTGAAGAGTGCAGGAAATCTCACTTGAAAGACACTTTTTTGTTCATGCTAGTTTAAAGCACACGTATATGTACCACAAACTGAAGTTATTAGGTTTTCACAGATTTTAAATGAACAAAATAAAATGGTAAGTTTCCCAAACAGAAAGGGCACGTATATTTACATAAATCTATCTGATTTACTTCAGATAACAAAGAAACATCAAGTTCCATTTATCCATGAGAAAGGCAGAGAAAATACTGGAGTTAATTTTAGCATAGTAGAATGTCTACAATTACAGTTTGGTTGGGGTTTTTTGTTTGTTTGTTTTGTTTTGTTTTTTGTTGTGTTTTTTATTTTTCAGAGCTAAACAAGCAAGCAAGCAAACTAAAAACAGAATATACCTTTAAAATACAAAACCAGAGAGTCAAAAAAATGCAATAGTCAAGGACTAAAATTCAGAAGTATCAAAGAAAACGTTAATACTTTTTTTGTATCTTCTTACTTTCCGTAATTTTTCTTACTTCTGTGGGGTGATCATTGTCCTGAACTGCAGTACCATAACATAATTGGTTCTAGAAGAAGCAGTAGCCAAACTCATAGGCAGCTAATCTATCATGATGATCACTCTGACTGTACTAGTTCTGAAACTTGCTCCTTTGGAGCCATCTCAGCCTGTCTGTATGGTTCTCCAATTCAGCTATTCAGCTGCACTGTAAGAATTTTTGTTTGACTTACTGTGTACCATCTGGAAATATTATCTCAAACCATAAATCTAATGACAGCTGCCATCCTTCCCTCTTGCTGAGAGTTGGTGGAGTCAGTTGCAGAGATAGATTGAAGACAGATCAAGAAGACTAGACTGAAGAACTTGAAGAGTTCTTCTATAACAGTTGTTTCCTTCCTTGTATTTGACATATAGCTTGTCTATCTCTGTGCAGTCACAACATCTGTTAGCTGTAGTCATGATGATACCTAATTCCTCAATTCTGAACATAGTGTCTGCACAGGGTGTAACCAACAAACCTGAATTAAGACCAATGTCTTTTTTCAAAGGTATACGTTTATTTATCAACTAGTTGCGGGGCAAAAACTGATGGTATTGTGCAGTTATATTACACAGATCAGAAAAGTAACCATAATGGTCCTTTCTGCCTTCTATATTCGGGAGAATAATCTGTTGGTGTAAATTCAAGTTGTCAGTTTATTTTAAAGTAAATATAATTCTTAATGTTTCATATTACACATAGCAAATTCCAAGAGGCTGGTGAAACTATACGATACTTATGTTAGCAGATTCATAACCTTCTCATATATGACATAAATTTAAAATGTCTGGGGTTTTAATCCTTGCAAGAGTCTGTTAAACATATTTCATATTCAGAAACAAAACCAGATCTCTATACTGATATGCAGCGACTATTGTATTCAAATCTATTTTATACAGAACACATGCAAAGAAGCACACAGAGTTACATTAAAGAGTGACAAGATGAATATTCATTTCCCATCCTCACTCTACAAGTCTGTATTGCTATCAGTTCTTAGAGATGACAGGATGCAATACTGCAATTGGGCTATTTCTTTTTCTTAGTCTGTATTTCAGATTTATAGCCACTCTTTAAAAGATTTGTCCAGAATCTTTTGAGTCAGTAGCAGAATAATAAAGAGATCTAAATAATCTTTGTTTCTTTTTTCTTTTTTTTTTTTTTTTTTCATTTCTAACCATTAAGACATTATTTGTACTCCTGCTAGGAGTCCTAGAGTCTACCCCAGCATTATCTAGTCTTATTAATGATGATATTGGTCACAATAACCTGGTTTAGTCTTTTTTTTTTTCCTATAGGCAATCATGATTTATAGCAGCAAAAGATATATGCTTGAACTATAAGACTATGAAAAGGCTGGAAAACAAATTGCAAAAGATGGAGATGTCACAGTGCAGATGTAAAACTTCCCTCTATGTTACACAATGTCTGATATATGCCGTACACTGTAACAGGATGAGAATTACTTACAGTATGTGTGAACTGTGAATAGGTCTCACCTCTTCAATGTGAAAGTTTCCCAGAAAAAGAAAAAGGTTTATCTATCAGAGTTATGGACAAGCAATTCAAAGAAACAAGTAAGAAATATATCAGATATTTTCACACTTTTTTAATTGAGTGAACAAGTATGTCATAAAGCAGGTAGAGTTATTGTTCTATACATTCCCTTCCAAACTTATGAATTCTCTCACTCCTTCTTGTTGATGCAAATGGATGTGTGACTATCATTTACATTCATATGATGATGTAATCTTGTCACTGAAACAACGCTATGACACAGTAAATGGTCAATCTCCTTACTAGCTAATTGCATGTTAGGGTTACTAGTCCTCTGGCATGTGGTGCCATGGAGTGCATCATATGTCAAAGCATATAGTAAGACACATGAAATAAAGAACAAGCTTTGAAGCAGAATGACACTTGACTTCGTCAACCATTAGATTGAATAAAATTAGTAAGAAACCAGAGACACAAAAAAACATGCTATGCTTTACAGACCATTCTCAGTATAAGAGCACAAAAAAAGTAGTTTCTTAGACACAGTATTTCTCAGGCAGCAAAAATAATTTTAAAATGCCAGTTCAGGCTCAAAATAATAGGAAGTTAGCCTGTCAATAAGCATTGTATATTGTATGGTGTTTCTTAGTTTTGTTTTGGTTTTTTTTTTTTTTGTTTTTTTGTTTTTTTTGTAAGGTTGTCAGCTGCACCACTAGGGGTGGAGCCACAAAGGACTTTAATGGTTTGAGCCCAGGGGCAACTGAGCACCATGAAGCCTCTCATTCACTCCTTTCCCCTCAGGAATGGGAAGAAGAAATAGAAGGAAAGGCTAGGGAATCGATGTAAGGACAGGGAGGCATGTGTCATCCATTATGGTCACAGGTAAAAAGACAGACTCTTTAGAGGAAAAAAAGAACATCAATATTAAAACCACCAACACTTAATTTGACAATCAGAACAGAATAATCAGAACAGAGTAGGACAGTGAGGAATACAACCACATCTTAAAAACACATTTCCCCACCCCTCCCTTCTTCCTGGGCTCAGCTTTGCTCCTCATTTCTCAACCTCCTCCACCACAGCCGCACAGGGGGGCAGGGGATGGGGGTTTTGGTCACTTCACCACCTGTGTCTCTGCTGCTCCTTCCTCCTCAGGGGGAGCACTCCTCACACTCTTCCCCTGCTCCAACGTGGGGTCCCTCTCATGCAAGACAGTCCTCCATGAACTTTCTCTGACATGAGTCCTTCCCACAGGCTGCAGTTCACAAACTGCTTCAGTACATTCCCCCACACACTCCTCCTCCTTTCTTCCACTGACCTCAGTGTTTGCATAGGTGTGTCCCTCAAAACTCCTCCTCACAAATCACAAATCCTCCTCGCAGGTTCCCCTTTTTAAATATGTTATCACAGAGATGCAACGACCATCACTAATTGGCTCAGCCTTGGCCAGAGGTGGGTGTGACTTGGAGTCAGGGGAGATTCGAGAAGCTTCTCACAGAAGCCATCACTGCAACCCCCTCCTCTGCTACCAAAACCCGCTGCCACACACACACAAACCCAACACAAGAGTGGACAGTTATAATAAGCATTGTTAGTGATATATGCACTTCTCACATTTCTTTAAGCAAAGAATTGAACTACATCTCTAAAAACTGTATTCTAGCAGAGGTCCCAAACATCTATCTTCTAGGAAAAAAAGAAAAATTAAAATGGAGGCTCTGGCGTGAGCATGACTGCAGCCTGAGAATGGGACCTGACACACTTTTTCTTCTGGAGGAACATGAGACTTGTATACGTCCTTACAAAAATCTACCAATCTACCAGAACCTCATTCTAGGCACGTATTTACAACTGTGAGCCATGCTGGGATACTGTCACAAAGGTACCCCTCTATCACCTCTGGTTTTATTTATTTTTCCTTTGGAGCTGATGATTTTGAATGAAAAAAATGTGTTTTGCATTGTAGTCATAGAAATAATAATTTCATCACAGTGAAATATTCTGCTCTTTTTACCAAACTCCAAACTGCAGGCCAGTCATGTATTTGACATTCCTATATATCAATTTTTTTTCCATTTTATTTTATTTTTATTCCATTCCTATATATCAGTTGATCAAACAAACAAACAGAAAAAAAGTCCCAGGTAATTGGAAAAGCACTTTCAGTCCTAAATTCTTTTAAGTCTACAGTACATTTATTCATCTTACATCATAAACTACTTAAGTGATTTAATGGTTACTAAATTTTCTGAAATGATCTTTCTTGATGGAATATTGTCAGCACCTGCAAGAGGAAGTAGCTTTCTCAG
This sequence comes from Athene cunicularia, assembly GCF_003259725.1. NCBI lineage: Eukaryota > Metazoa > Chordata > Aves > Strigiformes > Strigidae > Athene > Athene cunicularia. The sequence continues at coordinate 46,381,495 of NW_020799097.1, read as the reverse complement.
AACTTCACATCTTAAAATCTAGTATACATTTTAAAAACTAAGGAAATGAACATACACTTCAGGCTGAAAACTATCAGCTTTTGATAGTTTTGATTAAAAAACCCAAAACCAATGGATGAGATGTTCTCATGAAACTTGCTTTCCAGCTGCCTGCAAAATTTCTCCTGCATGTGAAGAATAACACATGCTTTTTTAGTTATGAAACACACTTTTATACCCATGCTATTCATGAATAACAGTCAATAAAACAAAACTTTGACCAGGTAACCTATAAAAATATTTCCTCAGGGATTTTTACTGGCCATGATTACATTTTGATTGGATGCCACTTAGAAAATCTCTTTTTATAAAAATACAGTAAAAGTGTGACATGCCAGAGAACTGAGGTAAAGCAAAAAAAAAAAACATATTAACAACTGCGTAATGAAAGAGTCTTTACAGAAATAAATAGCTTCCCCCGTCCTCTTTGTGTCAATTGTGGCAATTTGTCAACAGCATGGGAAGCATTTGTTACTTCACGGTTCTCTTTCAAGATATTAATGATTTGATAATCTGCTAGATTTTTCAGTAGGGCATAAAGAAAAACTAAGTAGAGTATAGTAATGACTTTAGGCTCTGAAAAGGTATAAAGCTATAATTCTTAGAAAAAAATATTTCCCTTTTCCACATTTTTCATAACATTATTTGTCTTTATCAACCGATACAGCTGAAGCAAACAAAATTTTAAACTGAACATTTATGGGTGAAAATCCTATAAAAGGTCAGAAAACAGTTTTTGATAAACTCTAGTTAGGCATATTGGGACACTATCCTCTGAAGATTTAACAAATTTGAACTGTCCAAATCTTGAAATAGCAATGTCTGATTTTCCTACCAAAATTGGTAAGATTCAGAAGTCATTATCTTTTCAAAACTAAAATCTGAAGAATTCTTATTACTCTGGATTTGGACTCAGAAAAGCAGTAGGAAAGTCACCCAGGCTGTATTGGAAATTGTGTGTGCTATTTGGCTATTACTGAATGAGCAGACAGGGGTGAACTTTTTAATTAGCTTAATCTCCATAGAGTAGACAAAGTCATAAATTACCTGTGATGTATTTAAAAAACAAGATTCGCAAGTAGTCTCCCTCTAGATATTGAACAAAATGTCTCTGGAAGAGGAGAACTGAAAATGAGAAACAGCATGTGGTGGAATCATCGGTGTTGTAAGTTCTACAAGTCTGTTTAATAGGAAGTAAATGCAATGTTTTATCATTTTCTTGTTATTACTTTCATGACTCTTCAGAGAATTAATAAAGAATAGAAAGGCAAACAAAAATATTAGTAAAGAAATGATAAAAAAATAATTCACTGTAAAACTGGATTCCAGTGGCCTTTTAGATAAGAACAGATTTTTTTATTCTAAATACTGACTGAGCTTAAAGCACAATAACTGATTTGTCCTGAAATTTTTAAAAGAATAAATCTCTCAAAGAGTTTTCCTTAGAAAGAGAGTTTATAAGGGTAAAAACTGTGGATTGCTCAATGGGACACATTATTTGATGCTAACTTTATGTGAACTAATGAACTGTTTTATCTTAATATTATTAAATGAACAACTCCTCATAATTGCCAGTAATGACAAACCCGCATAATTTAAATGCTCATAAGAAAAAAAAATCATGTAAATATGAGAAAATTATTTAATGGATGAAATGGCTTTAATCAACTTTAGCTTTAGAAGTCTATATATCATTTATTAATATGTTTCAACTCAGTAAGTTGATAAGGTTCTTCATATCTTATCTATAATAGTTTACTTGGCCAGAATATTTTAATAGGTTTTATTATGCTTAAAGAAAATTGATTTTCTTTTATTTTTTTAATGCAATTTATTTTTCTTCACTATGCTGTGTAGAATGTTAAGATTACTGAAAAAATGTGGGTTGCAGTTATCTCTTTGGCTTATATTTCTTGCTATTTCAGTGTAGAAATGTATGCTGGTCTGTTTACTTGTGTATATATCAACACTCTGGACAGAAAAACCATCAAAAAGAAAACTTTATACATAAAATGAGGTGAAATAAGGTAACTATGAAAAGGAAAACTAGATTAATGTCTTCCTTTGAAAACATAAAAACAGTCTTTTGTTTCATGAAAGCACTAAAGATTGAAATCTGACACTTAGAGTTTGCTGTCTGATCACTATTTAACTTCAGGGCAGATATCATCTCTATCACCTTCTGTGGAAAAGATTTTTACTCACATACACACTTGAAATGATTGGCATATTGTAGGAAGGAGTCAAAACTGCCATCTCCCTAAGTACTCTTTTCTGCACATTTTCACAAGAGTAAGACTTTTGGTCCTCCCCATTGTGCAGTTTGCTGCCCTGCACTGAACTGCAAACTATGGTCATGTTTTTTAATGTGCATAAAGAAATCTACATTGGTGAGAGATACTAAAATACAGATTATTTCTATTTGTCAAGATCACTGTTCACTAAACAAAAAGCTGAGTAAAACTTTATGGGTTTTAATTTATAGAGAAAGTTATTTCATAGTTCAATAATTTCCTTCCTACTTCTGTATTCAGAACTGTGTAATGTTCTTACGGAGAAGAATAATGTCCCTTGCTGATAACAGTTAACCCACTGGCAAATAAATAACAAATACAAGTTCACTGTTCATTTCATTTTAAGTATCTATCTCATCTATTAAAAATAGGAATGAAATAAATAATTGCAGATATCTATTCACTGTATGAAGAAGAGATCTGGGTAGGGAGATGAAGTAATGAATGCTGTGGAAGGAATGAAGGCTGTTTCTTGAGGTTTAAATCATTATAGAGTGAAGGATATGTCATTTGGAAATGGAAGAGTCTGTGTTCATTGTGAAATTTTACTGTAGGACAGGAAGTCTATATTTAATCAACCCAGGTAAAATGTAAGGAAGAAGTTTATTCTCATTGTGACAGAGGCATCATCACGCTGTTCTAAGGGGAAAGTGAAAATTAAAAAAAAAAAAAAAAATCTTTGAAACCTAACAAAGAATATTTGTTTTGGCAAATAGATAATGTCATTATGACTCAAGAGTTTAGGAATAATGGCATAACTTGGAGAATACAGAGCAGCACACAGGCAACACTGGGTGGGAAAGAATAGGAACCCCTCCACACACACCTGGATTTCCATATCTAGCTTTGCTACTGGGTAGCTTGGTGACTGCGCAGGCAGCTCTTGACAAGTCATTTCACCTCCTTGTGTGTCACTTTCCTGTCTGTAAAGTAACAAACGAGCTAATGAGATCCTGGAATAAAGCAGTGGGTTTGTGTCTGAACAGCAATGTTAAGTTCTTAAAAACGTTATATAAATAATAATTAAAACAAACAAACAAACAAACAAACAAAAAAAAAACTTAGATATGAATTGTGTATGAGGAGAGAGTGAGTTAAGGAAGAGTTGAAGAATCTTCCTAAACTGGAAACTTTCTTGGAACTGGAACAAAGATGATCACATTGACTGAAAACAGTGAAATATATCTTCCATTTTGGGGAGCAGTTAAAATGAGTTCTGCCACTAATAAAAGTGAGTTTTAGAAAAAGGTCCAGGAGCTGAGGTCCTAATTTTCAAATATGTTTTAATCAAAATTCCTACGAAGGCTTGAAATAATGAATTCAAGAGTGCCTTTTGAAAAGCAAACAACTGAAATAGGAAGTTAAATACAGATATTGCTTTAGTCCTATTTTGCTTTTTAATAAAGTCAGTAGTGCCAGAAGCATTTCTTACTAATGGAGTGCAGAGGATTGGACCACCTGCTGCTATCAAAAACAATTCATCAACAAAATCAGGTATGATTTCATTTATCATAAAAGTATATTAGAAAAAAACAACCAAAAAACTTAAATTTGAGGGGGGAGTAGATTTTTCCAATATTTTCAGCAATCATCAGCATTTTCCAAAGTTTCCATTACCAACTTTTCTTTTTTTCTTTGTAATCACCTTTATGCAACTTCCAATAGGTTGGTCTGTATAAATTAATGAAAAGCAACATGATGAAATACATACTGTTAATCTCAAGTCACTTACTAAATAATACACCATCGGTCAACATGGCTACAGAAGTACAACCTGGCCAGATAAGTTTCTAATGAACTGAATTAAATCCAAAATTTCATACTTTACACTTTTAATTTACTGAAGTAATTTACATGGATAAACAATAACAAAATTAAGACCTTTCTCTTTCAAAATGCCCAGAGAATGTCACCAGAATAAGTAGACACACTCAGTGGTGAAAAAAATAATTTCCTTTCTCTTTTGAAAGTGAGCATAACTTTCCTCACTAAATTATATGTACATGAAATATTTAGGAAATTGTATGCAGAGCTAAAAATGCACATGTCCAAAAGATAGAAAAGTTACTTTAAACAGAAATCAAATATCAAAAATACAAAATCTCTAACTGAAATTAATTGCTGTCAAGGATTTAGTTTTACAGACACTTACTTGAAATTCTAAAGTAGTTCAGCCTACAACATCATTGATGTGGATGGGATATTTAAACTAAGAGTAAGTGCATTATCTGCGAGTAAGTTTTTTGTATAAGGCACTTTTCAGGCTGAATACATATTTCTCAGAATTTTTTTTTTTTTTTTTTTTTTTTTTTTTTTTTTTTTTTTTTTTTTTTTTTGGCAACTTGCATCTTACATATGTTTCCTGAACAGCCAATAAGGTATGGGTTGGGATTTTTGGATTTTTTCACTACTTTGACTGGTTCTGTCTGGATCTTTTAATGATTCAAATGTTTCTTTTTAATAACTTGATTTAGAAATCAAGGACTCAAGTGTTGGAAAGAAAGCTTTAGCACTTTTGTCTTGAAATGGAAAAGGCTCATCACTGATTGTACTGCATGTTTTCAGTCTGCTGAGCTACACAACAATATTCTTGATGCACTGATTCACAAACAGTGGGCTGATAAGAGCAGAAAGTCTCTTTTCAATTATTTGTTTTAAAATATATAAATTATTAACAACACAGATGGGTTACAAGAAAATGTATAGTGTACCTAAATAACACAAAAATCAGTATCTATTGAAAACTGAGCTTCTGAAAAACTCAGGAGCACTGGGTTGTTAATCTGGAATCTGCAGATTTCACCTGGTTGTCTGATATGGGCAGGTTTTATCTTCATAGATTATAAAAAAAAAATAAAGATTATGCTACTTTTAAAAATTTTTATTTTAAAAAAAATACTATATAAGAAATATTTAAAAATACTTAATATCCAAATAATATTTTAATAGTCTTATATATTTAATATATATTAAATTTAAATATATAATGTATATTTTTACATTTTTGTCTAAAGAAAAGAAAATTTTTCAAAACTGTGAAACTTTGTATTTATGTAAATATGTTTTAAAATGAAAAAAAATCTTAATTTGAAAATTTTTATTTCAAAAGTATCACATATTTCTGTTTAAAATAATAAAAACTATTTTTTTTTCCAGAAGATGGTGTTCAAATACAACCATCTTTTTAATGTAACTATGGCAACATATAGTAACAATCATTTAAACCAGCATTTGTTAAATATTGGTACACAACCATTAGAGGTACTTTCTACTCCAAGCCTTTAAGGACATTGAGGCAATACAAGATTGCAGGTTTTCACAGATGAAAGTATTAACTCAGTGATGATTTAACAGGAATTTTAGATTTATTAATAAGTAACAGAAATTGATCATTTACAAAGTAATTTAGAAGATGTTATGAAAACAGATTTTAGGATGACAAGATTCACACCAACTTACTTCATGGTATCTTAATTTATTCATATGTACATGCACATACACAAACATAAAACATACAAACACACATAGAGAAGCAAAAGTATCTGGATCCAGTAGAATGAACACAAAAAGTACCAACACACAGAGAGATAAAAGTATTTGATCTAGTAGAATGAAGTATGTACCCACACACCAGTAAGCAGAGAAAGAGTGGGTGAAAGAGAAGCTAGCTCAAAGAAAAGTTTCCCTCTTCTCGAGTTCTGAGTAAATACTCACAATGCCTTGGAATTCCTCAGGGGGCAATAATTGAGACTCAAGCGGGTTAACTACACCCTGGCCTTCTGTCAGCTCTGATAGCAGATGACAAAAAGGTTTTGATACCTGAGAAGCGTCCCAGCTCAGGGGAGATGCTGATCACAGGCCTGCTGTGATCCAGGAGAGCTCAGAGGGTCTCCCTTGTGGTTGCAATTTACAGGGTCAAAGATAATTGACTTTTGTCAGATACCTTTTGCTTATGCCCAGCTTGAACAGCGAAGTATTCTGGTGCCTTCCAGCAGTTGGACAAGAACTTGATGAATGTGCAACTGTTATTGTTCCCTTTTGGCCACATCCCAGGCACAGGTGTGCCAGGCCCTTAGGAGATGATGAGCCATTATAACCGTTTCCTAGCAATCAGGAGGGGCAAGAGCCAGGCTCCTTAAGGGGGCAACTTTAATTGGTGTATAGCTTGGGGGAGGTGGGTGGAATCACACCCGGCAGCAAGCAGCCCAACAGAGAGGGGAAAGAATTGCACTACCACACAGGTAAATGACTTTTTCATAGACATACCTGTACAATCCCATATCCTAGAGTAATTCTAGATTATATATCTATATTAACCTTAGTAATGTAACTACTCATGGAAATTTATAATCTCTCACCTTTGCAACTCTGATCTCACTTTTTGTATATGTTCGTAATATATGAGGTGTCAGCACGGCTGTTGGTCGTGCTTTGTTAGTGAGTCTACAGGTTTTCCATCTTGACAACATTTTCATTGCTTTCAGCTCCTGAAGGGCTATGTCCTGAGATTATTGAGGACCTGTTGCAGAAAATTGCCTTAAAGCTCTTTAATAAAAGCTGGGGAACTGGAATTTGATGTTATTATGGTACATAGAGAAAATGTTACCTGACAGTACAAAGTGAAACTGTCATGGTTCTCACAATTAGAGCTCTAGTTCTTGAATGTATGTTTAGGATAAGAGCTGTGTTATTAAAGTTAGTGGATCAGTCATTTGTGGGAATTAGTAATATTTTTGTTAAAATGCCCAAAGACCTCTCTTGATAGATATGAAGGTTATTCAGCAACAAAAACTGATTATTGTGCCTAGCAGCTCTTTGCTTTAAGGGTCAGGGGAAAAAATGGAACTGAAACTATTATATTTAACAATAACCAAAAAATTCTTGGTGCACTATCATCATGATGTAGACTTAGCCTACAGCAAAGAGTAGGGAATCTTATTTTTCAGCACCAAATTTACTTCCAGTGATACTAGAACATGTCAGGTATATTCCCCGGAGTTGTAACTTGTATTATATTTTAGCTTTCCAACATTATAATTTGATGGACAGAATCAGTAAAGTGGCTATGCAGTAACTCAAATGTCTAATCCATGAAGGATCTGAAGAACCTACCTTAGAAGTATATTTGGCTTTGAAAAATCTAAACCTCCGTCTATTCTTCCTTATCCCTGTGTGAAATGCTCCCATCAAACTAATCTGCCTAAGATTCCTTTTTGTTTGTTATTTTATTTCCCATTTGTATGGCAAGGATAATTATAAGAAGAAAAATGTTGTTATCAATTAAGCTTAATTTTTTATAAAATGTTACATAAACATATTTGCTCAAACTCTTTAATCCTGAAGGCTTTCTTATTGTATAAAAACAATGCTGTCTATTCTCCAATCCTACTCCATCAGGAGAAAGTACTTCCCACACTGAGTATGTATGCAAAAATATCAGTGACATTAAAGTGGGCTCCATCAGAGATTCCTGAATTCATAATATCAAAAACAAAAATCACTGTGTACAGATATCATTATTTCATATTAAACATCTAAGCACTATTTAAAAAATCCAAAAAAGCCAACAGAATCCATTGTATGTTTATACTGTCTTTTGTTGTCTCCATTTTTCATTTCATGCATTTAATTTTAATATTGTAAATGTTTTTGAAAGATACGATATTTACATTTATTTATAAAGGGGACAATACTGAGATCTAACATTGAGACCTGAGACTTTATTACAGATTAATTTTGCCTACTGCATACTTACTGGTCAACCTTCATGGATACGTTATTGTAATATATCAATAAGAGCCAGAGCTTAAACTGAGGTTTTTGTGCATTTTTTTTTTTTAAAGGTTGGACAAGATGCTCTTTTGAGGTTGCTTCCAATTTGGGTTGTTCTATAATTCCATGATTTTTTCAAAGTTGTAAGCTTCATTATAGCAGAAAACAAACAATAAAACTAGTGTACAGACATAACCCCAATACAATTAATCACAAAACCAAAATAATAATGGCTGATGGGAGGGGGGGATGTATTTGGGGAACATTTAAATGATGAAGCATGTGAGCAGGAGGTCTGAGGGTTATGGAAAAGATGCACTCAACTGAAAAGCTGACTGAGCCAACCATCTTGAATAAAAGCCTCTCCAGCCTAGAAGAAGCAATAACATCAGCTGCAGAGACAGCTGTTTGCCCACCTTCTCAACTGGAAGAAAAAAAAAAAATGCTCATAAGTGTTCTAATAAATTATTACTGTCCCTGTTAGAGGCTCAAGGCTGGAAGTGCAAACTCAGCAACGTTATTTCTACTATCTAGATTTTACCTGGTTTTTACCTGAATCAAAATCAAAACTTATTCACAGCTTGCAGCTATTTTTCATGAAAATGGAGAGAAAGAAACAAGGACAAGGCTCTCCTTTTTCAGTGGGATTTAGAGGCTCTGTTTCCTCTAGCTGACAGATTCCCCTACTTCCAAAGCTGTTCTTTGGTTTATATATAAGGACCATTTCCCATAACAGTGTAAAATGTCAAAAAAAAAGTGAGTGAAAAATAATAAATTTACCTTCTGTACCACTCCAGGTTTAAAATAATCTCTCTTTCATTATACCTCTAGACTACTTCTCTGAAGTAACTGAAATCCCTTAAAAGCAGGGCCTGTAACTTGATCTAACACAATCAATTGCTGACTCTGGTCTGAGGCATTCCAATGTTAACAACAGTATGAGCTGTAACTAAGTCCAGCTAGAAATCTTTGGGTATTTTGAGTAATTAAATTTCACCTTCTTTGCTGACAGACTGTGTGGTGCTCATAGCGGCTATCACACAAAAAAAAGTAATTTTATTTTGCCTTATCATAGACTTTTCCCAAAGAAAATATTCTCAAAGCTAATACAATTAATATATCAGTTTCAGAAAGGCTTAGTCATAAAAATGGACTTAGCAGTTTAATGAAGTTCTATCAAGTTATAAAATATACAGTTGGTAGCAGAAAAATAATTATTATGAATAATTTGTTAATGTACATAATAACTCTCCATGTTCTCTGCACATGAATACACGGTATTTCCTACATTACTGTATTATCTTTGGGCTGCTGCTACAGATGTTTGTCTTTTTTCTATGTGAAATATATTTATAAAATTGACTGGGAACAAAGAGGATGATTCATAGTAAAACATCCACTCCTAACTGCTATCATTTAAGAGAACTGGGAGAGAGTACATTCAGAGTTAAAGTCAACACAAGTCTAGTTCAAAGAAACCTATTACAAAATCTCTTCTTACTCTCAAAATGCATCTTCACTGTTAGCTATTGACATCAACCTTGCATATACAAGAAGTTGTCATTAAGAGATCCCTTACAAATTGAATGAGTCATGGAAAGGAGTTTATAAAAGCATTTCCTACAGAGGAAACTGACAACAGCAGCAGGGAAACTATGATGAAAATTGATTAAGCTTTCCTAGTTGGAATGATAACAGTTCAGTAGGCACTCAAGCTACTTCTGAAATACAAATAAATAATAAAGATGTCCCATGAGTAAATTTTTGATTCAGTGTGACATTATTTAGTTAAGGAATTGGAAACGTCCTTTGAGAAGAGATCAGATAGAAGCTAAAAATGTATTTTGATTTAAAAGCAACCAAAGACTGTTGACTGAAACCAGACAGGAAGGATGTTAAATGCACTAAACAGAAATAATTACTAAGCAGAGGAGTTGGAGGTTATTATAAAACAATAATTTGCAGAAGTTTTACTTTTCAGTCTGGGAGGTTATTACAAGAATGAAACTGTAGCTTACTATATATAACCTTAAACTATGATTTCTGAATAAAACAAATCTGAAAGCCCACCACAGAGATATTGCTGGGTATTGAGTCAAGTTCATCCGGATAAAAAGAAAGAGAACAGAGAGTAAAGTGTCCAGAAATACTCATAATGTATTCTTTCTTTTCCCAAAGGCAAAAATATATCTGGAAAGTTCTGTGTGAACAGCAAGATCATTAAGCACTGTCCTGACATTAGAAGGAGGTAAAATAATTTTATATATTATACATGTATTTCCTACACACAAACTTCATATATGTGTCTTTGATAACATTATGACTTGTGGTTCTCCTACTGTTAAATGAGAATTGATGCAAGAGAGACACAAAAATTCCATCAAGTCTTAATCTTCAGATTTTTTCTATTCAGGGGATGTTCTCTTCCCCTCTCCCATCTGAAAAGATCTTGGTTTTAAGTTTTACTTTTCAGTCTGACAAAATACAACAGTCCACTGGAATCAAGAGGAGATCTTCTAGGTTTTATTTTCATTCCTCACTGTCTTCATTGTCTTATGTATCCTGCAAGTGGACAGAAAATGTTGCTCAGAAATATAGTGACACATTCTGTATTTGTTTCCCAATGGTTGTTAAATAGTAGGGTCCTGCCTTTCTGCCATTTGCTGAGGAGAGCCATGATTTTAAAATATTTTATTTTTTTTATTTTTAAGAGGGTCGGTTCTAGAGATAAATTACAAATAAGCCTCCACAGCTTATCTAGGGCTCTATTTCTTGGCCTTTCTACCCTTGGAAGCACATTACATGTGCTCAGGATATTTCTCAACAGAGATGGAGATAGGTTTTTAGGTGTGTTTCCACACTAAAAGATGTAGTCAGTGTCAGGCCGTAACAGCTGAATTTTGGCCATGAAAGTTAAAAAAAAAACCTGGGCCAATGGATCTTGATTATTCAGAGGAAAAAATTAAAACATATGCTTATATTCAAAACTCACTTCATAACACATTCTGTCTTTTTGTTGTCCCTTGTGATCTGCATGTCTCTTCTCTAGCTAGACAGCTAGCTCCAAACTATTCCAGAGCATGCAGCACAGCTGCATCATACCCTTGAGCTAGGTCCATGGATGACAGCATTATATGGTATAAATCACATTCCATTAAGCCTAGAGACCATCTAGACCATTTGTAGGCAATTGGTTGTATTGTGATTGGTGAAACTAATCACAAAGTTAGAAAGGCATACAACAGACACTTAAACATAACAGAATTACCATCCAAGTTGGAATCTTCTCTGGTACAAGAAGATAGTGGCTTCTAGCATATTAGACTTGCTTGTTCCCTTCCATATCTCTAATCTCTGCTCCCTCTTCTGCAGTCTTTTCCTCTCTTTCCATACCTTGCATTCTGTTCTCATTACCTTACCTTGCACTATTTTCTCCCTCTTTTATGTATGCTGAGTCTTCTTTCTTCTCACATTTGTCTTCCTCTCCCTAAATCCATCTTTACATTAAGTGTCTGGAGAACAGATGCTGTTTTACTGGTGTACTACTCAGTCATTGTATTTAAACAAGACACACACACACACACACACACACACACACACACCCC
>NW_020799097.1:46365099-46369735 GCF_003259725.1 Athene cunicularia | reverse complement strand
AAAAAAAAAAAAAAAAAAAAAAAAAAAAAAGGGTGAAAGAAACCTAGAATCTGGAACTGTAAGGTCCACTGTTTTTATTGGTTTTGCAAGCCTTTCTGAGATAGATGGTGCTTGCAGGTAAGCAGTTAAAATTGCTTTTCAAGACTTCGGTACCTGAAATCCTAGGTTATTTTCCGTATCTCAGATCTTGAGCTTTCTAACAAAAAAAAAAAATCAAAGCTGATTTAAGCTGTTCAGAAATATTGTCCAGCTGAATAGGACAGGGATAATAAAAGTGTGAAAAAACTTGAATGCATCCCTTCTACTCCTCTTCCCTAAAATTCTGGCTATAAACAAACAAACAAAAAGTTCTTATCCTCTCTGCTCCCATGCCAGTTCTTCCTGGTTATTACATAATAAATATTAGATTCTGTTGCCCAGTCCTTCTCTTTATGAAAAGCTCTTCAATTAGTTCTTGCTGTTGCCTATGGCTTTTCCTAGCATCAGAGTTCAATTTATCTAATTCTTTTAATAGTGACACTCATATTTCAAATTATTAGCATAACCCCTGAAGTCACAAGCCTGACTTAAAACAGTTTGATATTTTTCAAAAATGAAAAATATTTGGAAATATTACTTCCATTTCATATTTGGGAAAGGCTAGTTACAACAAGCACGTTAAGGTTAAAGAAAAGTGTAACATCCTGTGAGAATTTCGATGTTTTACATTGATGGTTGGGTTCTGAGCACCATCAGTAAAAATAAATGAGCCATTTTTCAATCTTGTTTTCGGTCACTGTGACAAACTATGGATAAAACTGGCCAGCTTTTAGCCAGCTGCAAATTAAGCAAGCCATGAACAACAAAAGAGACAATGGTCAGATTTTTCAGCACAGCGAGGAAGACAGTACTCCAGGCATGATCCATATTTCTTTGCACTCCTAAGGAAAAGGCCAAGATCTACAAAAGCCAAGGGAAATAACTCAGGAATGCTCCCTTATGCAGAAGCAGCATTTCTGAGCTCAGTCTAAACATTTTTTTCAATCATATTGGTATCTTGCAAGAAATCTGCGTATTACAACAAACACATAAAAAATATGAACGTTCTTAAAATAAATAAATTAAATTACAGTAGCATCCCACCTAAATGTAGGAAAACAAATATTTTTGGGGAAAAAAAAATAAAATTAAGTGATAGGGTTTTGCTGCTGGAAAAAGAGGTTGCAGAGGCATGTCTATTAAAATCTGAAGGCATATTATGCCTAGAGTTCACATCTCTTTGTCTGAAGCCTTGATTCTGGAAACTTCTGTTCTTTTCCGAAATATGTATTTCCATGTGTATTTTACTGTCCATGGCAGAGTTATTTATATAAACACTTGAACCTAAAATGTTTTCAGTATTATAAACACCTGAGTTAACATTTTCAACACGAATAACCCTCCTGTGTTTAACACTAGTATTTATTCTAGCTATTCAAAACATACTTTGCTTTAGAATATTAACAAGCACAGAGTGGCAGATTTTATTTTATAGTAAGTCTCCGAAAGAATTATTTTGTTCTGTAACAAGACATGGAGGATGATGGCCAAATTATGTTATTACCTCATATGAATATATAAAAATAGAGGCATTAATATGTTTGGTATTGCTACTGACAGGAAAGATAGGTCAAAATGGACAATAACAAAAGGGAAAAAAAATACCATGCAAATATACTATATTGTTTGATGTAGGAAAATATTCAAGGAATTCTATTTTCTTGCTGTTAGTTCTTCCAAAATCTTCCTGCTTCACAGCATAAAGTGAATTCTGAAAATGTCTGCATTTTCAATGGAGAGGCTTGTCTTCAATAAAACACTGTTTAATTTTGATCACATATTTAAATTAATTAATCAAAGAACTTTTATACTTACTGAAGAAGTCAGATTGACTTCCTTTGCACTTATACAGGATTTAAACAATAAAAAGCTTTAATCATTAAGTAGGTTACTGAATAAGGATTCTCATGTGGATCTTTGCAAATTAGGATTTTAAATATGGAGTCTGGCTTTTTATATTTAAGCAGAAAATAGGAATTTCTTTTGTCTTATATGAAAACAGTTGTGCTTCTTTTTTTGAAATGTAGCAAAATAGAACTCAATCAAATAAAAGATGGTACAAACCCAATCCAGAAACATTCAGACAAAAGTTATTTTGTTATTTAATAAAAATGCCTAATCTTAAACATTTCAGCAATCATTGATACTTTTACTCAATATTATTGAAAAATTATATTCTTCTGCATTGTTTCAATTCTACCCTATTATTAGACTATTTTTCATGTTCTAAGCTGAATAAAATACCTGAAAATACTGAGTTCTGTTTTAGTTAGAAAACATTTTTTTCCTTTAAAATGAGATGTCAGTGAACTCAATCAATCTATAATCAATAAATCATTGGGAATTTTCATTAAATAGTCCATGATCATTTTCAAATTAGCAGTTAAATTACAAGAAGATGAGTATTTTAGATATACAAGTTTCATATACTATGTATATGAGTTTTAAATCTGTCCAAAAGGTTGTCACATGTATCAGAACCTTGGCAGGTGTCATGTACCACGGAGTGCTCTGAAAATATACTCTAACAAAACCCAATGATACACAGCATTTGAGAAACAGAGTTTAGGAGTATGCTTTGGTAAAGTGGTATTCTTCTAGCTGGAATCTTGTTCTTCTTGTTTGCCGTTTTCAGAGTTTTAGCTTCTATTTGATTGTTAATCACTGAGTATTTAACAGTCTGGATACATAATAAGTAATATTTTATTCTTGATTGAAACAGTTGAGAATCTACCTGAAAAGCAATGTTTTCATTTGAGTTGTAGAATCTGCTCTTTAAAATTCCGTGTGATCAGTTAGTACTAAAACTTGATTCTCTTTTAATAAGTCAATAACTTTTGTTCTGATTTAGAAGAAGATTTACCCAGATTTAAGAACTCAAACCCACTCAAAAGGGAAAAGATGGTACATAAAAATACATATTGCTACTTCAACTACTGCTGACTTGTTTTTTCAAATTGACAAGCAGTGGTTGCTGTGATGATATAAAATTCCATAGTACCTATTCTAAAGTGGTTACATGTTTATAAAGGAGGAACTATTTTGAACTGTTTGGTCTAACCTTGAGTTGTGGCCATCTGGATAATGCTAGGTACAGAAATCAAAGTTTCCAATTTCAAAGTCTCACTGATTGGTTCTGTTTTACCACCAGTGTATATTAAACAGGCTCATTAATCTCAGTCAGAATTATACTGCATAATTTCAGTTATTTTCTCTGGTCATTCATTTATGTGGGTAACTGGAGCAAAACCAAAATATTCCCTTTAAAGTCACTGCAGTGATCTCCTTCATTAGTCATGTAATTATAGGCACATAGGATGTGTACTACAGTGCAATTTCAGAATGATCCAGTATCTGATAATTTCTTATTTTCAAAACATTTAATTCAGTATGACTTCGGAGTCTACACATACATTTATTAAAGAAAACAAGAGATATTACTGAACTTTCTATATCCAGGAAAATTTGATTCAGGGATTATTTGGCCTTTAACAATATAATTTTTCATTTTTTATTATTCTTTTCAGAAAATATAATGAAATGGTAAAAACACTAGTGCTTAGGTACTTATTCCTAAAAAAGATGGTAAAGATTTTTAATTTTATTTTGTCAGGGTACATGTACATCTGGAATCACTGTATAATGATTGCACTAGATACACTGATCCAATTAATGTAACAATTCTATCCAGTTTTCTATCTTTTCACATTAAGCTTTGTGATATATGCAGCGAAATCTAAGTTTACCAGAATCTGGCCCATTTATTTATGTCAATATTTTATGTCTTTAATTTCATATGTCATGTCATAACTCAAACAAGTAACACTGTCCTCTACTATTTATTTTTTCAGCAAAAATACTTTTCAAATTATTGATTTTTTAATCCCAGAATCATCTAGGTTGGAAAAAGCCTTGAAGATCATCCAGTCCAACAATTCACCTAACACTGACAGTTGCCAACTACACCATATATTTAAGCTCTAAATCGAACCTACTCTTAAACACCTCCAGGGATGGGGACTCCACCACCTCCCTG
The DNA here is from genome assembly GCF_003259725.1 of Athene cunicularia. Lineage (NCBI taxonomy): Eukaryota > Metazoa > Chordata > Aves > Strigiformes > Strigidae > Athene > Athene cunicularia. The sequence goes on along the minus strand of NW_020799097.1, from coordinate 46,365,621 downwards.
GGCAGCCCATTCCAACACCTAACAACACACTCTGTAAAAAAATACTTCCTGATATCCAGTCTGAACTTTCCCTGGTGCAACTTGAGGCCATTAACTCTTGTCCTGTTGCTTTCTACGAGGCTAAATAGGCTCATCCCCAGCTCTCTGCAACCTCCTTTCAGGGACTTGTAGAGGGCGATGAGGTCTCCCCTCAGCCTCCTCTTCTCCAGACTAAACACCCCCAGTTCCCTCAGCCGCTCCCCGTACGACCTGTGCTCCAGACCCTGCACCAGCTCCATTGCCCTTCTCTGGACACGCTCGAGTCATTCAATGTCCTTTTTGTAGTGAGGGGCCCAAAACTGAACACAGGAATCGAGGGGCGGCCTCACCAGTGCCGAGGACAGGGGTCAGATCCCTTCCCTGTCCCTGCTGGCCACGCTATTGCTGACACAAGCCAGGATGCCATTGGCCTTCTTGGCCCCCTGGGCACACTGCTGGCTCCTGTTCAGCCGGCTGTCAATCAACCCCCCCAGGTCCCTCTCT
>NW_020799097.1:46330260-46365049 GCF_003259725.1 Athene cunicularia | reverse complement strand
TACACTGCAAAATTCCCTAATTTATCATATTAGAAAAATGAGCTGGAAGAATAAAGTCTTCAAGACATAGAAATGAATTGTAAAGAATGAATTCATTAGGGGATTGCTGTGAAGGTTATATGGAAGAGAGATCAAAAGGATAAGTGCCAGCAGAAGATATTTGAGACTCACTAAAGCTGCTCCTCATTAACACATATTTCAGATTAATCCGTTTCATACATTATACTTACTATTGAAGTCAGTAAGAAAAGAGGTAGAACAGATTAAACCTGTTGGAGCTGAACCAACTTTGTATTGCCAAGTGTTAGTGATACACCTCAAACTTAACAGCCATGACTATGGGACCATTCACCTTGACAGTTTGGAAGCAACAAGAGGAGATTGTTTTGTATGGTACCGGGAAAAGAAATAACTAGCAATAGAGCTCTACCAAAACCTTTTTTCTTCTTGGATTCTGCTTATCTTCCCTCTGATTTTGCATTTTTCTGGGTATTTCATAGGCAATGCTTTCTCGTTGGAGGAAAATATTTCTAAATTCTGAATATATTGCTTACTAGTTTAGAATTAAATATGCTCAGAGCTGCAAGCAGAACACTCCAGGGGATCACAGCTTTAAAACTGGTATCATATATAGAAGTTGTCTGAAAATCTTTTGACATAAAATGTTGTGCTTGGTTTGCAAAAGGACATTAAATTGATAATGATTTGTAATTTGCATTTTTAAACATTTGCCATAATAAATAAGGAATGCAAATAATCTCAGATGTATGAAAAGGCTATTTTTTGAAAAGGGAAATTTGGAATTTATAGCAGGATGGTGTGGAGATAGGAAGGTCATAAAATTAATTGATTAGAAGGGTAAAATTCATTTCACATAACTTCAAACGTATATATGTAGGGCTAGTCACCTGAAGCTCCCTAAAGTCAGGTGAGAGACACAACAACTTCAAAGGCATGACTCATCTCTTCAACTTTAGATTATTACTTCTGGTGGAGATGAACTGCTCTAAGCATTTGTTCCTCTCCCTTGACTATAAAGGGATGTTAGAACAAATTGCTCAGGTATACAAAGATTTACATTATTATGATCCTAGAGTAACATATACTGTGATGTCAGCTAATACACATTTTACCTCTGTAAACAAAGTCTAAGGATCATGGTGAAGCCTTCCAATTTATAATGTTCAGTTCATATATAACCTTGAATGTATGCATGCCAGTACTGATGAAAGCAGAGTAGTTTACTAAACAATGACAAAGCCAAAACCAAACCCCACAAGGAAGAAGGCAATGAAAGATCACATCAGCTTATCGCACCTATCACACAAGTATATATAGCAGTGATTCATCTCAGCTACCACCTCAGCTAAATGCCATATTCTCTTTTTTTTAACAGTAGAAAGTTATGGGGATGGTTAAGGCATGATTCATCTGACCCAATTTATATGTTTATGGGTAAATGAATCATGCCAAAAAAGTGCCTCTCACTAAAGTTTCTAATGAGGCAGTTGATGGTGACAAGCTCAAAAAAACACTCTATTCACCTGTATAGATAGCTATAAAGAATCACACATCATCTAGGTTTGAAAAACCTTGAAGATCATCCAGTCCAACCATTAAACTAACATTGAAAGTTCCCAACTGCACCATATCCCTCAGCGCTAAGTCGACCCAACTCTTCAACACCTCCAGGGATGGGGACTCCACCACTGCACTGGGGAGCCCATTCCAACACCTAACAACCCGTTCTGTAAAGAAATGCTTCCTAGTATCCAGTCTAAACCTTCCCTGGCAAAACATGAGGCCATTACCTCTTGTCTCATGTCTTCTTACTCATCCCCAGCTCTCTGCAACCTCCTTTCAGGTAGCTGTAGAAGGCGATGAGGTCTCCCCTCAGCCTCCTCTTCTCCAGACTAAACACCCCCAGTTCCCTCAGCCGCTCCCCGTACGACCTGTGCTCCAGACCCTGCACCAGCTCCATTGCCCTTCTCTGGACACGCTCGAGTCATTCAATGTCCTTTTTGTAGTGAGGGGCCCAAAACTGAACACAGGAATCGAGGGGCGGCCTCACCAGTGCCGAGGACAGGGGTCAGATCCCTTCCCTGTCCCTGCTGGCCACGCTATTGCTGACACAAGCCAGGATGCCATTGGCCTTCTTGGCCCCCTGGGCACACTGCTGGCTCCTGTTCAGCCGGCTGTCAATCAGCACCCCCCCAGGTCCCTCTCTGACTGGCAGCTCTCCAGTCACTCCTCCCCAGGCCTGTAGCGCTGCTGGGGGTTGTTGTGGCCCAAGGGCAGCCCCCGGCATTTGGCCTTATGGAAACTCCTGCAGTTGGCCTCAGCCCATGGCTCCAGCCTGTCCAGGTCTCTCTGCAGAGCCTCCCTGCCCTCGAGCAGATCAACACTCCCACCCAACCTGGTGTCATCTGCAAACTGACTGAGGGTGCACTCGATCCCCTCATCCACATCATCAATAAAGATGTTAAACAGGAGTGGCCCCAAAATCGAGCCCTGGGGGACACCACTCGTGACCGGCCACCAACTGGATTTAACTCCATTCACCACAACTCTTTGGGCCTGGTCATCCAGACAGTTTTTTACCCAGCAAAGCGTGTGCTCATCCAAGCCACAATCAGCCTTTTTTCCAGGAGAATGCTGTGGGAAACAGTGTCAAAAACCTTGCTAAAGTCAAGGTAAACAACATCCACAGCCTTTCCCTCACCCAATAAGCAGTTCGCCCTATTGTAGAAGGAGATCAGGTTTGTCAGGCAGGACCTGCCTTTCATAAGCCCATGATGACTGGGCCTGATCCCCTGGTTGTCCATTATATGACTTTTAATGGCACCTGAGATGACCTGCTCCATGACCTTCCCTGGCACCAAGGTCAGACGTACAGGTCTATAGTTTCCTGGATTGTCCTTTCTGCCTTTCTTGTAGATGGGTGTCACATTTGCCACCCTCCAGTCCAATGGGAACTCCCCAGTTAGCCATGATTTCAGGTAAATGTGGCATAATGATAGAAATCAACTACTGAGAAACACATGGTAACTTCTGTTGAATAATACAATTTCACACAGAGAAGAGCATTTTGGAAATAAAATTTATGTGTCTGTTTTTCTCTAAGGTGATAGAAAAATGTCAGCTAGCTCAGAGTATTTTGCCACCTATACGTTCTCACCACCAAATACTTATGAAACTCCATATATAAAGTGTGAAGTCCTAGGCTTTATACATATACTGAATTATTTTTACTTTTTCATCAGGTATTCTGAGTAATATTCCAAGTTTATAAGGCTACAGTAAAAACAGCAAGGGGAAGATCTTTTGTAATCTAAGCAATATATCATTCAGTTGTTTCTATAGGGACATGTGTATATGTGTGTATGTATGGGTGGCTAAACCTAAAAATAAAACCCAAAACAACAAAAGATTTTTTTGGGTCAAAAGGGTAGCTAAAAGCCCATGTGCTTCTGAGGTTCTTTCTCTGAAGGCAATGTCTACTTATTTTGCAATCCAAAATCCTCTTATCCTTTCAAATAACCAGTTCCACAAATACACGTAAGAATGTGACTACACTTTTAAATACTTCATAACTTTTCTCCTGTGGATATGACATAAATATTAAACACTTTATCACTACTGTAAATTCATCCTTTCATGCAGTGGCAAGGATGTATAAAATTTTGTCCCAAAGTGTGCTTCTTGCTGCCCTCGATACAGTTTAGATTAAACTGAGAAAAGTGATGACGAATAGCTATTTCAGAAACTCTTTCTTGTATTTGATACTATGGTTTTGATCCTATTGATTTACTTCTCCCAATACAATATTCATATATTAATGCTTACAAAGTCACATCTAGACAGTACAAATATAATTTTGTTTCTGCAAATGTTTACTGACATTTTTAACATTAAAAATAGAATTAGTCATGTGTATAGAATTAAATTAATACATATATATTTATAGAATCATCTTTCACCAGGGCTGAAATCTTCCTCTTTGACATTTTAATGATGAGGGTAATTTTTATGTGTATCTGTTAAGACTCTGCATTTAGGAAACAAAGCGTATTTAGGATCAAATTGAATGCTTTAATTTACTTCAGAGGACTCTGTTCAGCCCCCAAATTCCACAGATTTTTTCTGAAGTGATGTAGTCAATCTAAGTAACATAGGCACATACTTTAAAGTTCCTTCTGATTATTTTTTTATGATTTATTAGAAACTCATTGGAAGATTTCAGCTGCACTCAGTTTTCTATGATATGTTATCTAATTTGTTAGCATAAGAAAAGATTCTACCTTACTTTTTCTCTGCTTTCTCATAAGTTTTCAGTTTTCAATGTTACAAGACAGTCAGAGAAAGTTCATGTTTGAACTCTTGGAGCTATATGGATGAGCAACCTTCTCAAGAAAACTGCAAAGACAGTCTTCCCAATCCCCATTATTCTAACTCACAAACCAATTTTTTCTAATCTTCACTAGTTCCTGAACACTTTCAACATGATTGCCTGAAAAATACTGTATTCCGATTTGTTACAGTTGTATTGTGAGTTTTGATCCTTAGTATGCTGTTTTGGGTTGGATTATTTTTTCTTTTACTTCTCTCTTTCAATGAAAATTTTAAAATTTTGGATTGAAAACCAGCAAAGTTGAATCTACTCTAATGTCTTATGCACTTTATTTAGAGAAATAGTATTTAGTGCTGGTTATTTTCAGAATATTTTGTCTTAAGCAGAAAGTTTTTCTGAGAGTTCTACTTCTGTGGCTTTTTATATCCTGCAACATTTGAGCTTGACATTCTTTATACTTGTCACATTTCTTCAGTTTATACTTAGATAAATCTTACAGAAATAGTGGTTAAATATTTTTGGTGAATTTACTGTTCTTTTAGTACTTTTTTTCTTTCTCCAATGTTAACAGTCAGAAATGAACTTAAATTACTTTGTCGTAGGTGGAACTAAAAGGCATTAAGTGCCAGAAAGATCAGAGTCACAAAAATAAGTGAATACTAAGTTTGATTGGCATTAAGTGGGAGGTTTTGATGTAAATGGTCTATACACACTAGGGAGCTTGCTTTCCTTTGACCCCAAACAGGTTTAGGCATGCTGGCTATTGAGAACACAAAGTGTTTGTAATTGAACAAACAATTTTTTTTTTTCACCAAAATACAATAAAATTCTCCATTCTTTGTGGGCTGAAGAGTAACAATATTAAATCATAACACAAAATATGGTTTATATCCAGACTTACCTATAGAAATTTTCTGGTAGAAAATGTCATTTAATACTGGAATATCTCACATAGAAAAGCTATGAATCATCTAGCTCCAATTTGTGTGTGTGTGAACATGTTGCATAATTTCTGGAATAAATATCTGTAGGTCTTCTTGATTCACATCTGGGTTAGATGAACTAGTCTGTGCATCTTTTACTCCTAATGATTTTAAGCAAACAACCCATTAGTCACTGAATTTAAGATCTTTGTCTTTAACAAAGCTTTGAATGTATATTTTTAGTTATTGGTTCTCATGTTTCCTCTTTACTGACTCAAGAGACAGTTAATCAGATTTATTTTTTTTTTCCCCCAGGCTATGCATATTTAAAAGAAAACAGAAACAAAAGATCCTAAGGGCCACAAAAGGTAAAGATGATAACTTTATGGTTGTGAAAAGAAAATGATATAGTCTTTGAAAAACAGGATTTTTATGTCCAGTAAACACCAGCTACTAAAAAGCTGTCACATTTTCATAGAAGTGTCAAAGCAAAATATTTGTTACATGCCAGCTACCTAGAAAATACTATACAGTTCTTATGCATGTCTTCATTTCTACGCCAAGTTGGAATATAGCTTAAAGAAAATAGATGCATCTTTGAAAACGCAAACATTTCTTCAGGGCCTAAGGAAATTTTGTCTAACAAAAGGTAACTTTCCTGCCTTTTCTATAGCTTTAGGGTGTCATCCTCTGAAAAGTTTATTGTATGTATATCCAGCCATAGTTAACAAAAAACTGCTAGATTCATAGACATTCAGTATTGAATGATCCTGAAATAACTTGCTTAAAATTTTTCTATTTCTTCCATAATCAAAGTTTATAAAAAACCCCAGTGAATAGATCTTGTACATATATCTATTTCATAATTACGAAGACATTTCCACACACAGTAGTCTTATTCAGGAATTGTAAAATTTTACAAGAAATTAAATTTGCACAAGAAAGACAAATTTTACAATTGCAAATAAATACCACTGTAACTACACTGAAATACACTCACTGTAAAGATGCTTAGTTTAATATTTTTTAATAATAATCTAGACAAGTAAGATAGGATATAATATTAAGCACAGTAAAAATTCTTAGAAAGGAATCTTTCAAAGTAAAATGATACTAGTAAAGTATCAGTATCAACATCAATACCAGTACCAGTACTAACAGTATAATACTAATACTTAATGCTAATACTACTAATTTGAATTTTAAGTTAATGGCTGTATTACACAAATTAAAATAATTATACGTGTAATAACAGTGGAAATAGTAAACCACTAAAGTGTAATTTCTGTTCTAGTAATATGTCTTCCTTAACATAATTATAATAGAAAGATAAATACAGAGTCCTCACAATCTGAATTATTATTGCTTTTCTTTTAGCCTTTAGAACTGTATTATTGCATCTGGCTATAGTAAAAAATAATAAAAGGATACCACGTAATCTCTTGAAAGCAATGTGTGTTAGAATACCCCCATAATATATATCCAACATAATTACCAAACAGCATCAACACTACAAATAACAACTTGAGCTTGGCTACAAAGTTCCTCTTTGTTTTGATGTCTGACTTTGTGTTATCATTTTTGTGACACCAAATCCATTAAGAAGATTCACATCCTACATTCCACTGACTCTTAGTGAAGCTTCAGCTACCAAGAGTTACATTAATAAAATTACATAGAGACACAGACAGAAAAATTCAACAGCTACACAACTCTTATTGTTTAACTTTACTGTAACTCTTTGTAAATATATGGAATCACAGGAATGTCTAGGTTGGAAAAGACCTTGAAGATCATCCAGTCCAACCACTGACCTAACACTGGCAGTTCCCAACTACACCATATCCCTCAGTGCTAAGTCGACCCAACTCTTAAACACCTCCAGGGATGGGGACTCCACCACCTCCCTGGGCAGCCCATTCCAACACCCAACAACCCCTTCTGGAAATAAATTATTCCTAATATCTAGTCTAAACCTTTCCTGGTACAATTTGAGGCCATTACTATTTGGTTAAAGAGGCTCAACCCCAGCTCTCTGCAACCTCCTTTCAGGTAGCTGTAGAGGGAGATGAGGTCTCCCCTCAGCCTCCTCTTCTCCAGACTAAACAACCCCTAATACCACATACATTCATACTCTGACTACCTTGTATCTTTTAACCAAAGCAACACTATAAAACTTAGAATAAATACTCTTTTGTTTATAAGGCTAGATATTTGACAGTTATTTTCAAAAATATTTGTTCAACCATGCCTCATCTTTTTCTTAGCCATGTTATCCATTGAATGTACCACTTCATTAGGGCCTTAACATGGAATGCAGAGAACTAGTTTTTAAACCAGTGCCCTGCAGGACTAAATTTTTCCATTTATCTCTCACACTTCTGTCATCGATTCTACTTTGTCAGACAACTAGCATTCTGCAGTGGGACTCAGTAAGCAGGGCATTCAATATGGTTCTAGTTATTATTCTTATGGTAGCTTGAACTGAAAAATTTCAACACAATAGTCTGAGAGAACCACAACCTCAAGCTACTTATAGCTTTATGGCTATACTTTTCTAGACAACTGAAATCCGCAGTGAGAAGGGGCATGTGAACTTAAGCCTTCCACATCCTTCATCACTTCTTAGAATAAGGGAAAAGCATGGAATGGAGCTGACTATGTGGTCTGTGATTTTTCTTTCTTTCTGTGTGAGACCATCTATGCTAAGACTATGACTAAAAGAACAGGCTGCAATGTATGTGAGCTGTGAGTATCCACAGTTTTGCAGATTTTATTCTAGGCCTTTCAGTGTTTCAAGGTTTAGATGCCTGTATTGCAACACTAACTTGCATGCCCACACCAGAGTCAGTAGTATTTCGTAATGCAAAACTGTACATCACTTTAATTAATGCAGTTTGCCTCCAAGGCCCTTTGTATACTGGTAAATTAAACAGGTCTCTGGCACTAAGACCAACCGTCACAGAAAGCTCTTCCCTGTTAAAGCAAGATAGCCATTCAAACCACGCTGTGCCAGGACCTCTCCTCTGTCCTGAATCAAGACGAGGATTTATGGGAGGAGAATGTTAATAGCCTTTCTGAAACACTACTAGGAGCCAGAGAGATTTATATTGTAGTGTGCCCAGAAATCACCTCCTTAACTTACTAATATGAACATAGCCAAAGGATTTGATTTTAGCACAACTGGCTTGGAAATCTGGAAACAAGATATCTATCTATAAAGCCTGCAATAGACTGAAAAAAGAATAAAATTACTCAAGGGCTGTAAGTGTTAATTAAGATAAACTATAAATAAATTCACAACATTGTGCAATATTTAGCTTGAACTTTTTTTTTCTTTTTTTTTTTTTTTTTTTTTTTTAAATATATATTGAGCAGCAGAGTAATTCTTAGCTCTGGAGAGGTCAGCCAACAAAGAAACTACCAGGTTTCTTAAAAAAAGTGTTGGCCACCTATTTGATATAAAAGCTAAAAAGCACACATTATGATAGGTGCTGAAATGTTGTGTTAAACTCTTCTCCAGGACTAGAATTTCCAATGTCGTTGAGTAGCTACTGTATCTGATGATATCGGACTTGTTCCCAAGACTGTGAACAATACAGAACTCCTTAAAATCTAGAAGAGTATTTTATCTAAAAGTCTCAAATATTTATGTGAAATATGAAGATATAGCAAACTCAGTGGTGTAGAAACTTTGTAAAAGATCTTTAGATACAGATTTCAGTTAATTTATCTATTTCATTCAGACACAGTTTGATAACTCATGGCAGAGCCATCTTTCATGTAAACTGAAATGTAATGCCTTGAGATGAGTTGTTGGACCTCAGAATGTCACATCATTAATATCTTAAAGTGTTGTTTTTCACAAAAGAAAAATAGATATTAATCAGGACATCCATATAGGTCTGATAAATATCTCAGTACCCTTTATTTATTTCATTTGTTTGTTTGTTTGTTTTCTTTTTTAATAATCCATTGTTATCTTTCAGAGCTCCATAGAAAAGAGTCTTAGAGTAGATCCAAAACAATACACTTTATCATCTTAGTGCAATTCTTCAGTAATGCTGAACATCTGTTTTTTTTACTCTTGCACAAAAAGCTGGAGAAGTTAACTTTTTTAATTGAACTATACTCCATTTTTCTTTTTAGCATTAATTATCATCTTGTCCTGCTTTCTGCATGCATTGTATTTTCCTACTCTGTCATTTATCATATCTGTTCAATTAACTTGAGAATAGATTTTTTTTTTCTTTCTATCTCTTGGTCTCTGATCAATGGCATGGCACATGGGTGCTATGAGGTACCATATGTTCTCATCATGTACCATCAAGAACAGTGAAGGATCACTAAGTATGAGAACAATTGCTGGTCAGCTGTTGTTATTTGCAGTGTAGACAGATTTGTGTGAACTAGTAAGCCTAGTCTCCCTTTAAAGCCCTTCTTCTGTACTTCTATGGAAAAATTGGTTTCAGAAAAGTATGGGGTGACTAGTTCAGGAGTGGTTATAAATAGTGCTGTCATGTAACGTTAGTCAAAAATGAATTCTTCCTAACAAAATATATTGCATCAGTAACACTGCTGATCCTGTGAGATAATCCATCAGAAAAATTTCACTGTTAAACCAGGATAAAGTCCTTTCCAAGTAAATTAAATCATGTTCCAATGAACAAGCAAAAAACATCCATATATCAGCATAAAAATGAATAGAAAAAAAGTAGAAATAGGAATAATCTAAATGCACTAGTAAGGAAAGAAAATCTTTTGGTCCCAGAGGAAAAACTAGAGATCATGAGCCCATTACAAACTAAGGGTTACATATAAAACAGATTATAGGCACTTAATATAAATGTCCCATAGGAAAAGTCTGAATGCAAAACACTTCAACTTACTGAATTCTGTTTCTAAATCTCTGATTTAGAGATTTAAGATAGAGGAGAAAACCTTAATTCCCATATATGGGACAGTCTGGAGAGCAAAAATTGTGCGAATTGAAGGCAACACCCTTCAGGCCCTTCTGTCTCATCCCCTTTTCACTCAGCTGAAGCTCTACAGGGGAAAAAAAAATCAGATTCTTCAGTCAGATGTAATTGGGAGAACAAGCAACAGGATGTTTATATAGTCTTGTGTCTAGTCACTGAGAAATTCAGGACTTGTCTTATTCTTTGGGAAGGTTCCTGTGGCTTTACAAACAGTCTTGCAAGCACTGAACTCAGCTCTTTACCAGCTGAGTGAAATCCTTCTTATTTGAAAGCCTAGAAATCCTCAGAATGGTAAAACAGGCTACTGCAATGCTTTTTGCAACATAATAGCAATTACTCACTAGGGTGTTCATATTCAGATAAAACAATGGGAATTCTATACATCTAAGGCAAATCAAATATTCAAAGCTCTCAAGTTTAATTCAGGGTCTGACCTAGCTACTATTCTTCTCTGAAGCAATTTGCCAGTGTTTGAACAGTTTGAACAGCTTCCTGTACTTTCTTTGACATACTGTATGCATCTGTGAGCCCAGAGGGCAACAAAACACCATGCAGCTACTTGCTCCCGTCTTCCCACTCAGGGCTGGGGAGGAAAAAATGAAATAAAAGACAAGGACAGGAAGAGATGAGTCAATAATTATGTTCACAGGCAAAAGACATACTCCATTGGATTAGAAGAACATACCACCACCACAACTAATTTAACCAATCCGAGTAGGACAGTGAGAAATACAACCACATCTTAAAAACACCTCCCCACACACACCTCCCTTCTTCTGGGGCTCAGCTTTGCTCCCAGTTTCTGTACCTCTGCCCCTACAGTGGTGCAGGCGTGCAGGAAATTGGGGTTGCACTCAGTTCTTCACCCACTGTTTGTGCTGCTCCTTCCTTCTCAGCGGGAGGACTTGTCACACGCTTCTCCTGCTCCACTGTGGGGTCCCTCTCATGGTAGACAGTCCTCTAGGTACTTTCTCTGATGTGAGTCCTTCCCATGGGCTACAGCTCTTCACTAATTGCTTCAGTGTGGGTCCCTTCTGTGAGTTATAGTCCTCCCAGCAGCAAACTGCTCCAGCGTGGGCTTTCCTCAGAGTCACAGCCTCCTTGCGGTGCAACCACCTGGTCTGGCATGGGGTCCTCCACAGGCTGCACATGGGCATTTTCTTGTCCTGGGCTCGGTTAGGATAGGGTTAATTTTCACAGGTAGTTGTGAGGGGCAAAGCCAGAACAGGTGACCCCAGCTAGCCAAGGGGATATTTGACACAGTGCTGACATCACGCTCAGTATATAACTGGAGGTGCTTGTTGGGGGTGGGCAGGTGATAACGGCCCAAAAAGAGGCTGAGTGTGGGATGCCGGGTGGTGGTCAGTTGCATTGTGCATCACTTGCTTTATATATCTTTTTGTTAGTGGTGGTGTTATAATTTTCTTCTCTCCTTACACTGTTCTATTAAACTATCCTTATCTCAACCCAGGAGATTTTACCTTTTTTTTTTTTTTTCCCCTTCTGATTCTCCTCCCTATCCCACTGTAGGGGGAGGAGTGAGGGACGGGCTGCATGGGGTTTTTCTTGCTGGTTGGGCCTGAACCACAATCCTGCTCCACCGTTGACCTCCATGGGCTGCAGGGGGAGAGCCTGTCATCTCACTACAGGCTGCAAGAGAGTCTGCTCCTGCCCACCTCCCTGCTCCCCTCTTTCTTTCACTGACCTTAGAGTTTGCATAGTTGTTTCCCTCACAATTCCTCCTCCTCTCAGGTTCCCCCTTCTTAAATATGTTACCACAGAGGTGCAACCACCACTGCTGATTGGCTCAACCTTCGCCAGAGGAGGGTCTAACTTGGAGCCAAGGGAGTTTCTAGCAACTTCTCACAGGAGCCACCTCTGTAGTCCCCTCCCCCACTACCAAAACCCTGCTACACACCAACCTACCATAACATCTTTCTTACTGATGGTCATATTTTCATTTCTGTGTTCATCTATATCAGCTATTTAAAAAAAAAAAAAAAAAAAAAAAAAAAAAAAAAAAAAAAATATTTATTGCTAGGTGGCATACATAATCTTTGTGCCTAAGAAATTTATCTCTAAACACTTTAAATTTCTGTACATTACTCAAAATTATTCAATTTCACCCATCATTTCCTGCATACTTCCAAAATTTGTTCTGCTGAATTCAGCGTCCTTAAGTCTCACTTCAGTCTTAGCTATAAACTAAAAGGGATTGCATTACAGTCTTCATATTTACCTTTTCTACTTAGAATGTGTACCAGTCGTCAACTTATATTTACAGAATTCCTGATCAATTTATTTCTTCAACTTAGTATGCTGCAGCTTATACTTAGAAATGGTTCAATATTGAATCTTTTTATACCTTATTATTAGCCTTGTTTTGCTTGATATTATCTTTCCTCATGGGTAATAGAAAAGTACTTGTATTTTATTTAATGTAAAATTACAAATATTTTATTCAGTCAGTGTTTTTGATGACTGTGGACCTTTGATCCTATTACATATGTAGAGAAAAACTCTCACATATGTGACAGATAATTTTGATTGTGTCAAAATTATATGTCAGATTTCTAAACATGACCAGCTCTTTTTTCCAGCATTGACACAAATTAACATATTACAGTGCCTGGAATGTGAGTTTTTCTTAATCGAAAAATGTGTAGAACCTCCTAAAATTTATCACAGGTTAAATTGCAATAGGAAGATTTTAATTTTTTTTTTGGTTTGTGCTTCAGAGATTTTTCAGAACAGGGGTACAAATACATGAAAGAGAAATGGTAATTTATTTTCTCTTCATCTATAGTACAGTGCTTGCAGTTATTTTAGGGAGTTCTGTAAACCTATTAAAAAAAAAATATATATATATATATATATCTCTGTGCCTTGTTCCTGTTTCAGCAAGAGTTAAAATATATTCTTCATGTTTACCTTTCACTGCTGCCTCATTGAGAGTTGCAGGCACTGAAGCAAAACACTGTGCTCCCGACTGAGTCTTTGGATCCAACGCTTGATCCTGAGAGAGAAAATATGCAGCTCCCAAGAACAAAATCTTTTAATTAATTCTTTGGTACAGTTAACAACAGTTTTCAACGTTTCTTACAAAACATCAAGTGCTCAAATATTAACATTTTAAAATTACCTGGTTGCATTTGTATTATGAAAAAGTAGATGGAAAGTCAGATTGGTTGGTACACTAACACTCCAAGCCTGTATAGAGAAGCTGCAGAAGCACAAGCAGAAAAAGGTTGGGGTTTATGGTATCATCACTGTCAGCGGTCTGTAAACATCAGCACTTACTATTCATCCTCACAACCTAGACTACTACACACATTGTGTTATATGCTGTTTAGACAGTCTGTCTGCTTTTATTCCCACACCTTTATTTTAAAGTGAAGGGAAATTAGAACAAAAAGGATTTCGCATTGGGTGTCGCGTCTTTTTTAATTTCTTTTTTAATGCATTGCAGCTTTAAACCTGTAATTAACAAGCCTGAAGTTTTACAGTTTCTTGTGTTCAGTGGGGTGTGTATATCATGTAAAGTCACTGAGTGGTTCATAGCATCATGGAAACAAAACCTCACAAGATTTCAGTCTGCCTCATGATACGGTCCAGCTTATTTCATGTGTATGTCTGTCTGTTTTTTCAGCATATCTAAATTCACCCATTAGCTGTGTCATTTATTTCCTTTCTTTCCTGATGATCTGGGACTTTGTCAGCAAATAGCCTTCACACAATGAAGCCTTTAAACAGTACCTCCACAAACAAAGTCACAAGAGCAGGTTGTTGTTATTTTTGTTGCAGTTTTCTCAGCTTGCCTCTCTTAACAGTGGATGGTAATAACATGCTTTTTGTATACTACCTAAAAGCCTGTTCTCTGGGTTATGGTAATTGTTTCAGTGAAGTCCATGAAAGGCATAATTGAATGTAAATGGAATAATTAGAAAATGGGTCCTGTAAATACCTAGGGTCTAAACACACTTGAGTTTATATGCTGCACACAAAGGTAAATAAAACCTTTTAGCAAACTGCTGTGTTGCTTGGACTGTTTAATTATTCTTCCAATGATCCTTTTACATATGCTGGAATACACACTGGAATATAGAGATATAAAGAATTCAGCAAGTTCTGTCACGTCTTCCTTGTCTAAGGCTCTGGTGACAATGATAGGCAAGGAAAATGGAAGGGAGAATGCAGTAAGGAAAAATGTCATGTCTGTTATATATTCTCTAAAGGACTTAGCAGGGGGTTGGGTTCTGTAAACAATATAAATAATTGATCCCAAACCACTTTCAATCATTGTTGCTAATTTCATTTTCAATTTACCCCTTCACTAGCTTAGTTTATGTTTAGGTTTACTGGAGTTCTGAATGGGTTTCCATAGTCTAAAGATATTTTTTAAGCTCTAAGAATCTCAAACGCACACCAAGTTCATATTCCCTCTTCTTTTCCTGTTAAACTGCCTGTAGATTGATTCAGTGCTATAACTGCAATCTTTTATAACAGACATGTAAAACCAGTTTCTCAACCCAAGACAGAGAACAGGCTCTTCACTTCTAAGAGTCCCATTTGTCAGGGACTGTCCCAGATTTTTTAAAAAATCCCAGCTTGCAGATTCTAAGTAGATGAAAATATTGGCAAAGTTAAGCAATTTGTTCTCTCACATTTGCAGAAAAGAACATTTAGGACTAATAAAATGAGGAAAATAAGTGTTTTGCTCCATCTTTAAATGTGAACACATTTGTGTCATTTATTCAGCTTCTGTTAAGTTACATTTGTCAGGGAGATGATTAAGGTTAGACTGTCATTGTCCTGCCTTAGATGAACAGGAGACCAAAGGGGAAATCAGAATACCTTGGAAGAGCAAAGAACACAATTTATTTTACTCTTCCATTCTGCAAAGAGAACTAGTGAATGGAGCAAAACAGAGACTTCTGTGTGCTGTGTGTTATCATCTGGCTTACAAAGGTAGTTACTCCATATAAAAAGAGTGAGATGATTCTTCCTAGTCTGGAAGAAGAGGTAAGAAGAGCAAGATGTTTAGAATTTAGTCGAATATGTGTTCATGGGATACAACCACTGTTAGTGTTTATTCTGGAAGCTTACAAAGCAGCATAAAGTGAATAAGCAGAGACAGTACTACTCTAATATGCTTTTGTTCCTTTTTCTTTCTCTGTGTTCTTATAGATCTGGATGCTGAATTTCCTTACACTACTAATATGTTCTCCACTGCAATTTTGCTACAGTTGGCTGCTGTCTACATTATGGTGCAGGATCATTCCCCAAAAAAAGGTATCTGTGCTGCTTCAGTGCCACCGAATATGAGCAACTTCAGTGGAACATTTTCATTAGCTTTTCCATGTTTCTTTGGAACCATCTTCACAGAAAAAAAACAATGTCTTCTCAGAAAAACCATCACGGACGCAACTGGCAACGCTTCCTTTTTAAAGAAATATGCCAGAAATATTTCAGAGAACTAAAAACGTCAAGGACAAGATCAACCATAGATGATTTGTTCTTACAAAATGCCAAGGATATAATTTACAAAATATTGTCTTCATAACAGTTTGCAGATTATGTTTCTAAAGTCTAAAAACAAAAGCAAAAGAAATTTCCAGTTGTAAGTCTTATCCTTAGGATTGTCTACAGTTAAATAACAGAAGGTTAAAAATGGGGTTGAGAAATACTGCCCGCTTTTGATAACCTGTAGAAAAGACCCTTCCTGATCTTTTCTGGTTTACATTTAGGGAATGAGAGCCGAGAATAAATTTTGAAGTGCTGTTCAAATCATTCAAGTCAGAGTTTAAATGCTTTCAGGATGTTTTGCTCTGGTAATTCTCTCACAAAGAGCAGTGATCCGAGATCAACCAGATCTTCCCATATTGCAGTCCTATATCCTTACGAAGATCAGCCCTTCAGTTCACATCTAAAAAATTCCTCAGGGCCATTGGTTGGGAGGACCATGTATTCAGCAGCTGAAATTCTTATAAGAGGATCCATTATATCTGTTCTTGCCTTGCTTAACCAAATGGAAATATAAGGCTAGATTTTTTACTGTTTAGGTGTGAGTCAGACTCCTCTAAAAATACTAGATGCTGTTCAATGCTTTGATTGCCCTGCCATTAAAATGGGCAGAGATTTAGAGAGTGAGTATGAAAATAGCACCAAGCCAGTTCTATTCACTAATGGCCTTTGATCATGTAATAACCCCTCCTTCAGGAAACCCCCTGATGGCATGTTTTCTCACTTATTACCTTCCCCAGACAATACACAGAATTGAGCTAACAAAATGAAGACAAAGACAGATTATTAGACACTGATTCTTCTTTTCACTCTCATTTTCTAACTCCCTCCCTACACAGCAGCTATGCAAATCTCTCTTCACAGTACCAAATAAATGTTCCGTGAATGTAGTGGTCTTCAGAGTAGAGGAAGCACAAACAGCCTAGGCTAGAGAGGAAAAGCTACAAATGACACAATGAATCTTACAAACAGATATTAATACAGACAGAACAGGACTCCCTACAGAATTATACTGGGATTACTGTTTCCCTTGTGTTAAAAGGAAAAAAAAAAAAAAAAAAAAAAAAAAAAAAAAAAAAAAAAAAAAAAAAAAAAAAAAAGAAGGGGGGTGGGGAGGGGAAGGAGAAAGGACAAAGAAAAAAAATTTAAAAAAAAAGAAAAAAAAAGGAGAAAAATCAGGAGAAAAAAGGAAAAGAAAGACAGGTGGGGAGCAACTCAAGGCTCATCAGCATTCTCTACATATTATTTGTGTAGGTCATATGCATAACCTCATTAACCTTGATCTTCCCCATTGTTTCTATTCTAAGGTGAAGTTCCTGTATGTTTCCTAACTAGAGAAGTTATAAGAAACTTCATGAAGATGCAAATGCACCTTCAGGTCTTTCCCTGACAAGCTCACAGTTAGGCAGAGGCTCAGCTGCTTCTGTAGTGACGTCCCATGCCCTGCTATCCACAACAGACAATTTTGGCTCATTTTCCAAATGCAGAGCTTATGCAGAAGTCTGTCTGCAGACTATCTCTAGTCTGTGACCTATCTAGAGCTCTGTGAAAAAGGTACAATGGGGCTCTCTTTTTCCACCCCAGAATACCTACAGCAGGGCTAAAACCAAACTAATATCCTTTTGGGAGCTGAGGATGCTTAACAACTGTTTGAATAAAAAAGGATCATGTTCTTGAATCTTGATTACAGACAAAGTGTGTTTAGTACAAAGCTTGATTTATGAAACAGGAGCCTTGAGATCATAAGGGATTAAATCAGACTTTGGTGTAAGCTAAATCAACGTCAGGATTTCTGTAATGGAAAACTACATGGTTGATCATACCGTCAGGCAGATTTGGGTGGAGTGAACAAAAATTTGGTCAGGGTCTGACACATCTACAGTGCAAGAAGAATTGGTTTGGCTGATTATATGTTTTCTGGAGATTTCTCCGTGTCACTAAACAGAGCCACATATTACCAGTCGGTTTCATTTTTTCTGTGCATAGAAACCAAACTACAGAGTAGCACTCCCACGTTCTCATAAAGAAAAATGCAAAATTATTTTCACTTTATGTTTCTGTTGCAGAAGGTGTCACCATTTTGTGGGTTTTTTTACATAAATGAGACATGGATTATTCTTTCTCTCTGGAAAATATATTATTATACATTAAGTGAGATATAGTTTCTGAAAAACTAATGCTATCTTTATTAACATACAGAAGTTACTAGGAGAGTAATAGCAGGAAGAGCAGTATAAACTTGAAAGAGACATCTGGTCTGTACTGAAGAAAACTAAGTATTGCTGTATTTCTGTCCCAGAGAGAGTCTGGATAGGAGAATCTGAATATATCAGGGAAGAATGGATATGGAATAAAAGTGAGCTTTCCACAAATCATAGTTCTCTCTTACAGTGATAAAGGAAGATGAATAAATACCAGGGTAAAGGAGAGATAAAATGACAACAATAAAAAATAAAACGTGATCTGAAAAATTGTGCCTCCAAGCAATTTAACAGCATACTTTTTCGGGCACTGTAGAGATTTTTTTTTTTTTTTTCCCCAGGAATGTTTATTATTTATTCTTGTGGGTATCTATGTTGCACTACACAAAATGGTAATTAAAGTACTAATAGCTGATGATTGCTTTGGAAAACATCATTTGGTTTAAGATTATCCAAAGAAGGAAAGAAGGAAAATTCTGATTCAAAGTCATTCCAAAGTGGTAATGCTGTCAGTGTCTTTTTCTGTCCCAAAATCAAACATATGCGGTGGTTTTCCCTCTGCTCTGTTGCAGTCTCCTCACTCCGTTTGCAGTACTCCAGCTTCAAACAAGTCAGAAAGAATACTGAATCCTCACACTGAACAGAGCTGAAAACTAGGACTTGGCTGACTTGAGCACCTGATACCAAGTCAGGGAAAGCGTACAGAGCAACTCTGGGTGCTCATTAGCAGGGGTGCTGGGGGGTCACCTGCTGCAGGGCCCCCCTTCCCAAAACAGCTGTGCGTAGGAGGGCTGGCTGCCATCCAAGCTGAACAGGCACCTCAGCTGCAGTGCCAGGGCCAGGCTTCCTGTTACTAAAGTTGTGATAGAACTCACACAACCCAGCATAATTTTCCAGTTCTCTTCAAGTACAGAAATGTGCTCCTGTAGTATTTTTGTCACAACTTGGGGAAAAAAGTGGATCTTTACATAGGGGAGACTAGACTGGTATCATTGCCTATAGCAATTGGTTGTGATAATGCATAGCTCACTAGGGCTTCTCATGAGCTGGAAAATCATCTTCCCTCCCTCCTTTTCATTCTCAGTTAGTTTTCCGCAGGAGCAGAGATCCTTCTCATCATATGGCCACAAAGGGAAAAAAAAAAAAAAAAGTATGATGGCCCAAAGGAAGGAGTGTGGTTAAAAGACTAGAAAATGGAGAAAGAACAGAATCTCTCCTTTTGGCAGCAACCTGGATTTATGCTGTATTAAAACAGTCATGTAACCACAATCTACCCATATTAAGTAAGGATTTAGGAGACTGCAAACACAGACTTTCTATCTAAATTTAAGCAACTCACTTGTCATTGTGTCGCTCCATTCCACAAATTGGAAAGCAATACTCTTTGAGGTCATTATGAGGATGTAAATATTAATGCCTGTTAGGAAATCAGACATGGCAATGAAGATCCCCACTGGAAATATACATACTAAGTAAAACTATTACAAGCAAAGTTAAACAAAAAAAAATTGTTTACAGGCATTGAGAAACACAAACAAAATATCTGCATCTCCAACAGATGGAGATAAAAATATGTGAGTAAATTTAATCCACAAGCTGTTTTAACAGTCTCCAGTATTTAAAAAGGACATGGGCTACATCTCTGAAAACTTTTTTAACAAAATCCATAATTTTGAGCAATTATTTCAGATTTATAACAAAAATTACGCATAATTTAGTTATTTGAAAGTCTTTAAAGAAACTGACACACTGCAAGGATTTCATAATTAAGCTAGCAGACAAAAATGTAGTCAATTGTAATTATGAATCATCCAGATTATTAAAAAGAAAATTTAAGAGAAGTAAATGATGAAACCTCTTATCAGCCACTTGCTAGTTATCTGACAGGTCTAAAGAGAGATTGATAAAAGTTTAGAAACAGGATTAAAAATTGCTAATGAGAAGCCTATAAAAAATTTCACTCAAGAATAGGCAATCTTATCTGCCTTTTTATACGGTGAATTTTAATGAGTGCCTTAACAACAACTCTTTGGTGGATTAATCAATATTTATATTTTCATGCCATATTTATAATTTTTAGACCCATCTCCTAACACGTTTTGAAATAAATAACTTAAACTACATTTGCTTATCCTGCTTATCTTCACAAATCCATTTGTCACTTTAAAAAGATACAGCCTAGGAGGCCAAGAAAGTAAGTTTCATGTAGCAGTCAGTGCATCAATATATATAGTTCATGAAAAATCCACCATACCATATATGAGTAAGCCTTGAGCAACACAGGCTAATGTGGACTAATACATATCAATTGCTGTAGTATACCAGCCCAAATATTCTGATAAAATCCCCATTAATTTCGTTTATGCTGGGCAAGGTGTTAGCTAAGTGGTATGATTATAGCATACTCAGTCACCTTCATAATGAACTGCTGTGAAAAATGGCTGACCAGGGACAACATCCATTTTAAAAACTAATCTGTGCCACCAATGAGGTGCTGAACTCTCTGGGCTTAGAAGCAGTTATCTAGTTATCATAACCTTTTCCTAACAAGTGAGATACATAAACCTGGTTAAACTCAAAGTCTGTAGAATTTAAGACATTCAAGAAAAGCTCACACTGTTCATTTTTCAGTGTCAACGATGTCAATATTAACTATAATGAGTATAAGAGCCCAACATCCTAACAAACAGATGGAAAATTGGGTCATTCAATGACATCCTAGAATCAGACTCCTTGTAGTTCATCTAACAATTATTCATCCATGGATAGCTTGTTAAAAAGACCATACTTCATTGTATCTTCCATTTAAAATATAATGACACCTTGTAGTGTTTTTACAGAGCAAAAGTTTAAAAATAGCTAATTGATTTATTATATTGTTTGTGGTTTTTTACAAGCTTCCAAAGAAATCCTGGTAGGCCTGTAGTCTAGGTGTGTAGATAAACTGAAGTCCCAGCATATCATATATGGCATTAATTTTGGTTTGTATACAGGAAAAGACATAACAAACATAGTGCTGATGTGCAGCATGATAAAACTTGGTCTTGTCAAACAATTTGTAATTTTTAATCTTACAGAGGGCCCAAACACATTAAGATTTGAGCAACTATTATCCTGGAAGTGAGTCCTTAACTCAAGTTAATATGATGTCATCACATAAACTGCTTGGACTGGAATATCTTGGACGCAAGATAGATACCATTCTGAGAAGACATTTACCTTTTTTTCTTATTGTTATTATGTAATGTTTACATTTTGTTAACATTCCAATTTTGCAGGCACTCTACATGAACACAGAAATTAAAACCAAAACCAAAAAAAGAAATCCAGTTGCCAGAACAAAACCAAACCAGTAGAGAAAAGGCAATGAAATTACAAGAAAAATAAAGGAGCTGTTATCATGGAATTCAGACTGTTAATAGAAGGTATCACAGATGGATATGAGTTGGTTCACTGTCTTTTATAAACTAAAATGAACCCTATGATTTATACGTAATTTCTGGAATACTATGTTAGAATAGGGATTCCTTTAACATGAACCCATGTACAACAGGAATTAAAAAAAAAAAAAAAAAAAAAAAAAAAAATAAAGGTGTAGCAAACTGAATATAATACCCATGACCAGGAAAGGAATCTTTGAGCTGAAACATGGACAAGTGATAATTTCAATTGCCTGGTTATAATTGGTTTATTTTGATTCTCCTTCAGGCTAGGTTCTGGCCAAAGATCATCTGTCTGGTAGAACACTACTGATTTTAAAATAGAGACAAGCAAGAGTTCAGAGCAAATAGCTATTAGTAGATTTATTTTGAGAACCATTAATTGAAAGAAACTAAAAGATAACATCAAAAAGCCTGATAAGCTTTATCAAAGCAAACTACAAATATAGCTGTTCTTCACCCATGCTTCTTGGAAACTTTCTTCTGAATCTATGACTGATTCAGATTATGGCAGCTATTTCAACTTCTTTTGGTAATTTAAAAGACACACGTGCTTCTACAGTTACCAAGTTCATATGAGTCTGTGATTTAAAATCCTACTATCTGAGAGCTTGCTTACTGAGTCATAGGATAGTATTCTGGTCTATAAAAAGCTGCTGGATCTCATAAACCTTGAACACAAATAGCTTTTGCCACTGTTTTTTTTTTTTTTCTTCACCATATCAGGCAACTTTGCTTCAAAACTTTCAGAGAAAGTTGAAAATATGCCCATTAATGAGGTGTGCTGAAATTGGCTATCCATTTTGAAGCAACTGAACAGTCTGAAATGTTTCAAAACAGAACTGTGCATGAACTGCTTTCAGTAGCCATGCTGCTCACTCTAAGGTAATGTTGTCCACCATGTTTGTGAAGATTAAATTTTCTTAGTTTTTTTAAACCTAATCATAGAAGTCACTGAAATTTGAAGTCCAGATGAACAGATATTTAATTGTGGTTCTCTTGGTAATGTTCAGTAAATTACTCAGCAGCAAAAACTCTATAAAAAAAAAAAAAAACCAACCCGGGGTTTCTGTTATTTTCTAAGCTGAGACAAGAAAATTTTTGATTGGAGTTCCACATGAAAGATGGAAAGGATATTGCAAATTACAATGAAAGGATATTTATGGCCTGATGGAAAGTTCATTATTTGTCTTGCATGTTGCAAATTGCAAGTAGATTATGTCTTCAAACAACTGGAAGAAGCCTTATGTTCACAAACCCTTCAAGTCCTCATGAGGACTTGAAGCACCCTGATATCTGCTGAAGAGACAACACAGCAGGGCACAATCAACCCAGGAGATTTCTACAGTATTTTGAT
This sequence comes from Athene cunicularia, assembly GCF_003259725.1. Lineage (NCBI taxonomy): Eukaryota > Metazoa > Chordata > Aves > Strigiformes > Strigidae > Athene > Athene cunicularia. The sequence goes on along the minus strand of NW_020799097.1, from coordinate 46,342,275 downwards.
GATAAAGTCCTGACATGAGTGTTGGAGGAGTCAAGAGAAGAGCATCTCTGCTGGATGTCATACTTACAAACATGGAAGAATCAGAGTGTGAGACAGTATTGGCTACAGGTGGATTTCATGATTCTGAGGAAAAAACATAAGGGCAAAATTTGGATCATAATCCTGGGTTTCAGGAGAGTAGAATTTAGCCTTTGGAAAAGGCTGAGGGAGCTGATGGATGTCATTGTGAGGTCACCCTTGATAAGCTTTGAAAGATCATGGTGGGTGGCAAAGATGCCTGAGGACTGGACGAAAGCAAATGTCACTCATAACTTCATGAAGGGCAATAAGGAGAAAGTGGAAAACCACAGGCTCATAAGTCCCATATCCATCTCTGGGAAGGTGATGGAGAAAATCCTCCTGGAAAATATTTCCAAACATATTAAAGACAAGAAGGCGATTGGAAGTAGTCAGCATGGACTTACAAAGGGGAAATCATGTCTAACCAACCTGATAGCCTTCTATAATGAGAGGACTGGCTTCACGGTTGAGGGAAGAACAGTGGATGTTGTTTATTTTTACTTTAATAAAATTCTCAGCATTAACACCCTTAACAACCTCACAGAAAAACTGATGAAGCATGGACTAAGTTCGTAAACAGTAAGGCAGTTTGAAAACTGGTCCCATTGTCATGGTCAAAGGGTTATAATCACTAGCAGAAAGTCCAGCCACAGGCTAGTAACTAGTGATATACTGAAAGGGTCGATACTGGGTCTCATACTGTTTAACATCTTCATTAATGACCTGTATGATGGGACAGAGTGCATCCTCATGCACATTACACAAAGAAGTGGTTGATAAAGCAGATGTTTGTCAGAGGGACCTCAACATGTTGGAGATATGGGCCAACAGGAACTTCATGAAGATGAACAAAGGGAAATGACAAGTCCTGCACCTGGGGAAGAATAACTCCATGCACCAGCCCAGGATGGGTGTCAAGTAATTAGAAATGAGCTTTGCAAAGAAGGAGCTGGGGGTCCTGGTGGACAGCAAACTGAACATGAGCCAGCAATGTGCCCTTGCAGCTAAGAGCAGCAACAGAACCCTTGGTTGCCTTAGGAAGAACATTGCCAGCAGGTCAAAGAAAGTGATCCTTTCCTTTCTGGTGAGACACATCTAGAGTGCTGGGTCCACTTCTGGGCTCCCCAGTACAAGAGAGACAGGGACATAACAGACTGAGTATGGCCTCCAGCAAAGGGCCACAAAGATGATTAAGGGATCAAGCATCTGTCATATAGGGAAAGGTTGAGACACCTGGGATGTCTCAGCCTGGAGAAGAGAAGGCTCAGCAGAATATGACTGGGGGGAAGATAGAACCAGACTCTCAGTGGTGTTCAGTGAGATGATAAGAGACTGTGAGCACAGACTGAAATGCCAGAAATTACCTTTAAATGTGAGGGGAAAAAAATTTTTTCACTGTAACTGAACACTGGAAACAGAGAGGTTGTGGAGTCTCCATCCTTGAAAATATTAATAACCTAACTGGACAACATCCTGGGCAATCTTCTCTTGGTTGAGCCTGCTTTGACATGGGGCATTGTACTCAATGCTCTGCAGACAGCCCATCCATCTGGAGAAGTCATTGGACTCAGCAATTAAAAACTTCAATGATTTTGTGATTTTGTGAGTCTAAGACATGCCTCTGTAGGTCCACAAATAATTTTTACTTATCACAGATGGATATTTTTAGTATAGACATTAATGCATAGAATAGTTTAGCAGATGTACCTATCAAATTTCTATTGATACACCTGAATCTCAATGGCCCAGCCAGTTAGCATGGTTAAAACATGAAGAGAATTATATGGTTACCATCACTACGTCAGGTTGCTTTCCACTCCCTGCACTTAGGAGCCAGCAGTCTACTTGTGGGATACTGGCAAGAGACAACCTTTATCATAAATAAATAATAAGGTTTAAAATTGTACCTTCAAAACCAAATCACTATGAATTTGGTCTGTGGTGGATGATGTAGCCCAAGGAACATTAACAGCAGTTCAAACTTTTACCAGTCTTCAATGTTTCATATAATTTTTCAGCTAAGTTTAATGTAAAACTAAGCATCTTATTTTCTCCAAGAAAAACTCCTACAATCATAGCAAAGAAGGAAGGAACTCTAAGAATTTTCCGTAATTTTTAGCTCATGCTGAGTTGACTAAGTAGCTGGAAAAACTATGCATACATTGTATGACAAGGAAAGAAAAGCATTCTCTTGGCTCTGAGAATTCCTGAAAGGCATGTCTGTGTCTAATTTCCAGTGTACACTTCAACATTCAGAAAAATAAAGTTCCTCACTACAGAGTGGCATTCCTTGAAGAAGAGAAAGGTAAAAGAGAAAGCTGGTAAGTTTCTCCTCAAGGTCAGATGCATTGTTCCCTTTTGTTTATCTACACTTAGCTTTTTTGTTAAATTCCCACAATTCTAGCAGTCATAGAATTCTAGTTTTGTTGGATAGGAGCAAGAGGAAGTATATCTTTAGTTTTAATTAGAATTATCTTTCATAGAAAAATTCTAATCATGTCCATAAAATAATTAATAAAATAACATTGGACAGACACAATGAAGGAAGGCAGGGTGCCTTGTGTTCAACTTAACAAATTCCTTAATCATAGTTTTTCCAAGCTTAAACCAATTAAATGTTCTCTTTTGAAAAGCTCATCCTGCATATAACCCTTCTTTTTATGTTAGACTTTTATGACTTTTATTTTTTATTTTTAATGTAGCTGATTTAATATTAAAACTCTTATAGAAGCTATATGAACATGATGTTCTGTATGTCTATATCCCAACCATGTAGGGAAATTTCCAGCAAGATGAGTCAGCATGATGGCTCCTTTGGGTTGGTTTTATTATTTTTATTTTTTGATTATTCTATTGTTGTAGTGATTAAGATTTCAGGCAATGAGCTAAAACAATATATTACTAGACTGGCAGTCAATCAGATCACTATCACTTCAAACATCATTTAAGAAGATCTACTTTTTTATTATTTATATAGCTCCATAGTTCATGGTGCTACACAGAACAAATCAAAGACAGATTCCCTGCCCCCTAAGAGCTTACAGTCTAGGCAAATACAAGAACAACAGGAGAAGTTAACACAGGCAGGGGACAGAGAGGGGTAGTAAATGAAAAGAAGGACAATTAGATTACAGTCACATGAAAAGCTAGTGTGTTCATCTTGGTGAATACAAACTGGGGAGATGAGGTGCTTGAGTAACTATTTTTAATTAGAACTACATTTTATAGGAAAGTCAGAAGAAAAGGGCTTTGAAAATAAATTTGAAATTGTCAGAGGTGCTTGTAGGAAATCAGAGAGGCAAGACTGGAAGGGAACAGGACACTAACGTATTTGAGGTTGGAAAGCGATGATCTTGCTTGTCAGATGAGTCAGCCTCAGCAATCCCTTTTGTTCCTACACATCTTTGAAAATATGACAAAAAGAACAATTGCTACTGTACATCTGAATGCAGTCTGGAATCTTATCTTGTCTTTAATACTGTATTAGTACACATTTAGGGCTGCATTTGACAGAATCTTGATTCCTCTGAAGTAGGAGTTTTGACACTGCTTTCAAAGTGGTCAGCATTTCAATCATCGTATTTTGTGATTGTTGATGTATTTGGAGACTCTAATATATTTGGAGACAAAGTTGTGTTTAAAGTACTTTATTTTCCAAATATCCTTAAGATAATCGTAATACAGAATTTTTTTAATTGCATTATCTTTCACCTCTTTGTATGCCACTACCTCTGCTCATAACCCCTTTTTCCTGAAAACATTTTGATATTGTAGAATATCAGGGCATTCTTCTATTTGAGGCTTTGGAGTTTGGTGGTGTTTTCTTCTTCATAAATTATATCTTCTCCGTTCTGAAATACTAACCAGTGTAGTAGGGCTTAACAGTGTCATTTTGGTTTTTTGGAAGGCTTTATGGATGAAACCAAGAAGGATTAATGCACAGAACCTCAACTAATATAAACGTGAAAGAAAAGGTTCTTTCAAACCTATACTGAATTCTTCAGCTGAAAACTGAGACAGAAACTTCAGAAAGTAATATCTTATACCAAACCTTCCAGATACTCCCTGGATATGTTCATGTATATGTAATATGAGAATACTGTGAAATGGCCTGCTGATGTCTATAATAGGCAAAATCCTTGTTTATTATAAAGCACCACTTGATTTCATCCAAATATTTAGCTCAGAGTTTTCATTACCAGTCCTTCAGAAACGACACTTATCAATAAGCTGAAGGGGTTTTTGTCATTTATTCTGTAATATCCACTTAGTTATGTATTGCTATATAGCCATGCTGAGACAACCTGAAGATCTAAATTGTGTGTCTTGACAGTCCTTAAAGATTATAGATGTCTATCTTCCTTGACCAAAAAAAAAAAAAAAAAAAAAAAAAAAAAAAAAAAAAAAAAAAAAAAAAAAAAAAAAGTCCTGTTCAGTTTTTACCTTCAATTGTTACCCACAAAGTAGCACCATATAATTGAGTTACAACCACTTTAAAAGTCTTCTCTAGAGTGACATTCAAGGTTAGTCAGAGAAGCACCCATCATCCTGTCCTGGGAAGTCAACAGACTAATTGAGTTATTATATGAAACCACATAAAGCAGTTATGTACTGATTCTGAATCTTCATGGGCCAGATACTCACTTGATTTTAGCTGGTGTAGTCCATTGATTTTAATGACACTAGAAATTGATACTACATGAGAATTTGGGACTAGGCGTTCAGAGAGGCCTTTCAAAATGAGGAAGTTTTCTTCAGAATTGAGGAGTTCCTTCACAACAGTGAAGGGAAAATTAACCATTGAGTTCTTTAAGTACAAAACTATCAGTAGTATTTTCTACTGCTTTGGATGTCAACTCTTTGTTAGTAATTTTTCATTAAATGTCTTATTTTCCTGTGAAAATACAGAAATAATTACTAATGCACAGCAAAGTAACAGTATGAATTAGTGTATGATTTTTAAAAAAAGCCATTATCCTACTATGAATCTGTGGAGCCATGCATTTCTAGTCTTGTTCTTAAATATAAATCTCCAGTTACTTCAGATATTTCTCTTATTAATGGAAGGCTGAAATTCTCACTGAAATCTTAATTAAGCCACACTACTTTTGTGTAAGGATTTTTGTTCCTTGGGGGACTTTGACCCAATAAAACATTTGGGACATATTCAGTATTCACACTTACTTTGGCTCACATAAAGCTTAATGAGAATTAGCCATGTGCATCAAGGTGAGAATGGAATCCTGCTTATTTCAACACCCTTAATGGAGAAAAGAAAGGTTTGTTTGAATATAATACAGCATTTTATTACATGATTTTACAAATTTTATTGTAAATCATCAATCAAATGCAATAGCCAAATTTTTTTTCCATTCCAAACCATCATAATTAGGAGCTTTCATTGTGTTGTATGACAGTTGCTTTCTTCCCCTTTTTATTTTAAAGAATAAACTTAAACTTAAATATGTATTACGTAGGTATACTCATTTTCAGAATCTTTGCTGAAGGTGTTTTTATCTTGTTTATACTTCAGACAAAGAAAACCTGTTCTTTGTAATCACATGAATGGGGATGAAACTCTCACAAATATAAGAGAATTTGTTTTCTCAGTCCCTGTTCACAATGGAAATGGCCAGCTCAGTCTCTATGAAGATTTATGAGAACTGGGTAGCAGACACAAACCTCCCCCTTCCCCCCAAATTTCATGATATAATTTCTACAATTTGAATCATATATCTTCTATTCCTGTGATAGACGATGATTAAATTAAGCCCCAGTAAACAAACCATCTCATTACCCACCAATGACTGATTATCTATGATAATTGTTTGAGTTTGGTTTTTTTTTTTTTTTTTTTAAAATTAGTCAAATGAATTATTTTCCATATAAAGACCATCTTCATAATCTTTTTTTGGTTGACATAACATTCCTGCATAGCCCATCTTATACATTTTTTTTTTTTTTGAGATACAAATAAATTTACAGTAGACAGAGGTGCAAGATTCAGCATCTGTAGGGCAGTATTTCAAAATGTTATGTTCAGGAACTCACCACAAGCAGGACATATAAATTAGCTTTGAAACAGCTAAGAGCCACATCCCGCAAATCTTATCACAATGTTCAGTACTGGCTTCTCTCAGAAATCCAAGCAAACTATCTGGACACATTTAGTAGCAAGAATCAGCAGGATAGGGCACTAAGCTGAGGTTATGTACCAGTACTTACATGAAGTACAGTACATGTGTTGCTCATATCACACAGCAAAAACAAAACAACTAAAACTGACATAATTTTAATGCTCTTTCTTTTTTTTTCTTTTTTTTTTTTTTTTTTTTATTTTTTGCATTGGATTCAAACAGCAAACTGAGTGCACTTTAACTTTTATCACAATGTGGTCAAGAGGTCTGTGTCTTTTACCATTTACACACAATTGTTCATGACAGCATGTTATCAGCCTAGTGGAAACCAGGGGTGTAGCATGGTAAGCAGTGGTGGTAGTGCACCTATTTTTTATATTATCTAACTTGAAAATATGTCTCTTCTAAGATTCCTTTTTCTTGATAAAAATATTTTTCACCAAACGTTGGTGGTGCACACGCACTACCATTCATGCTTGGCATCACACCCCTGACAGAAACACATGTTCTTATTTTGTTGATAAAAAGTATTACAAAAATTTCCATACAAAAACTATTTTCATAGAAATCTTGCATTTCCACAAATAAACCTGAACATTTTTTTTTTTGAAGAAAAAAACTGCTCAAGAATTTTGTTCATTTAGTACTGTGACTGTATTGAAAAATGCAGTCCTCCTTAAAGTTCTCCACATTGATTTCCTTTAGGTGACCCATCCCACTTCCAATATTAGCGAGAATTGCACAGGCTCCATTGAGTTCAATTAGTAGCAGGAACAAGGGTTTCAAAACCCATGCAGGCTAAAATGCAAGCCCCTCTATGTGTGAAATACACTGCTTCCCGCCCCCCTCCCTTTTTTCACAATTAAAGAAAAAAAGTAATTGCTTATATCTAAAGGTTGTAAGATACATTCCTTTGTACTAAGGAAACTCATTCATCTAAAAATTGGGTCCAAATTATGGATTTTTTGTTGGGTTTTTTTAGATCAAAGTTCCAGCCCAGATAAATTTGAGTTACTGATCTTTTTTTTTTTTTTAAAAAAAAAATATTATTTTTTTTTTTTTTTTAAAAAAAAAAAAAATATTATTTATTTACTTAGTTCAGTGACACAGACAGTCCAAAAAGCAGGTGAGCATCCTCTTATTTATCCTTCTATTCATGGGATTCATGTTTCTTCACTTTAATATTTTTCCCATCCAGGAAGCTCATATTGCCTGTCCAGATGGTAGTTTCAGTCTACCAGCAGTTACCAACTCTTCCATGCTTGGAAGTTCAGAAGAACATATGGTTTCTTGTTCCACTACAGTTCTGAGATATTACTTTTACTAGACTCCTTCCATGGTTAGTATCGTTTTGGACATTTATTCTCCATCTCCTGGCAACTGTTGAACTTCAAAAGGAACCTGTAATTTCTCACTGAGACTGCATTTGAAACCAGCCACAAAACTCACATGGAACATTCATTCATTTAGAATGGTGGAAACCCATGACGAACAGTGTAACCCCGCATAACTTGGTTGATCCATGATGCTTGTGATTCGAGTCTGGCCATTGCAACTGCTGAGATCACAGAGTCTCTAGTTCATAGACACAGCGGTATGAGGTAACTCATTTTATTTTGCACAGGTTGCATATTTCCACAGGAAACATTCTCGCAAGGTTGTTTGGAAAAAAGATGACAGTTTGTGCTTGGGGTATTTGGCTTCCCAGCTCTATGCCATGGTTTCTTTACCCGGCAACCTTCTGTCGTTAAACGTGTGCATGTTGATAACTTCTTCTGTCTTCACAATAACAGGGGCCTGTGGCTTGTGTTTTAATCGACGCTGACACTTCAGAGACATCCTTAGCTCCTCTACCATGGCACTACAGAAGGACCTCTACAGAGAGAAATAGAGGAAGAAAAAAAAAAAAAAAAATCTGTAAGAAATATCTCGCTGCAATGCCGAGAAGCAGATTCACTCTATTGGCACAGCCTTGTCAGTCCTCTAAGTTTGCTTTGTCTCAGCCTGGAGCTCATTAGAAATTGCTGTCTTTTAAAAATGTATCACATATTAAAATGACTTATCAAACTGTTATGACTCAGTGAAAAAAATCACCTTGTCCCTACAATTATTTATCTGGCAGCTACTAATTGTGGATGCAAATGATACATAAAAATATTTCAAACAGATGTTCTGTTAACATAGGTTAGCCTTACAGGATAACATCTGAATGTAACGTGTATATTAGGTATTCAGTAAAATCTCCTTGTCCATATTTCAAAATAATAATTTAATTGCTATATGATTTAAAGAGTTGTTCCTCAACAAATCAACAAGCCTTAGTATAGGAAGTTTACCTAAATTACTGTTTAAATACTATTAAAATGCAGACTCATTACTGAAAACTAGTATCTACTCCGTTATTTTCAATATTCTCTGCATCTAATCACTTCTTCCACTACTGAACTATCATTTGCAGAGTATATATTTGCAAAAGAAAAAAATCATTTTTGTTGATCTTCATGAAGAGTATATGATAAGAAAAACAATTTATTAACATGTTTTCATCAAAAGCTAGATCCTCAAAGCCCTTTTTTCTTTGTATAGTACAAGAAATTTGAAAAATATAACAAAATCTCTCTCAGTCTGACTGAATTCTCAACTTCTAACAATGTGCTGAGCAATTAGCCTCTCCTCAGTGTGAGAATTGGAGAAATATGGATGAATACTGGATGAGTATGAGAATTGGATGAAATATGAAAGTAGGGAAAAGGAGTCTCAGTTTTGCAGTCTGTGAATTAATCACTTTTTTTTCATATACTTTAAATTCAGTGTTTTCCATCTAATGGAAAAATGTATTAACTCAATAACACATCCCAGAACCTGAGATGTTATGACAAGCCCCTGACAATGGCTGTCATCCAAAGCCAATTTGAGGTATAATTTAGACTTTTGTGGTTTGCTTTCTTAATAACTAATCTCCAGTCCAGGTAAATGATCTGGAAAAAGAAACAAAAAATAAGCCAGAGACAGAGCACCTAGAATTACTATATCTCTTGATCATTGTTTGATTTTGTGTGATTAGTAGGAGATCATCAGTCAATATATAATAAACTATCTCCCAAATATTGAACTCTAATTTATTTATAAACTGTTACATCTCCATTGTTCATATAAACCTGGAGTTTGGAGATTAGATCCAGAAAATATTTAAGCACCTCATCCTACCTAGATCTTTGGGACCCTCATTGAAACTTTGCTTATCAAAATCTGCATTCAGCTTCCGACCTTCAGGGCTGAAGGCACTCTGAGCAGTAAGGCACTCAGTTTTCCACATTGAGTTTTATAGGTTTGGCATTTCGTAATAGTCAGTAGAAATTCTGCTAAACACATTGGGGCTTGGCTTAGTCCTGGATCTCATCAGAATTCACACTGACGTTCTCCATGCATAAGGTCATCAATCCAGTAGATGTGCTCCAAAAGGACCTAACAAATCAAGTTCCTCCAAAAAAGCCACAACTGCTAAACAAGGACACACGAGAGACATTACAACTTCCTTCTGTGCAGCCATTCATCAGCTGGAGCACTAGAGCTGAGTGTAAGATACACTTCAGAGTGTCATTCAATGGCATCTTCTGTTGGAGGAGATTTAAGCTTCATAGTCTCAGCAAAGGATTGTAACCTACAAGCATTAGACCATTTCAAGGTAAAAACACTTGAAATTTCTATATACTGGTCCTATTCCACCTTTCATAGAAGCAGTTAACAGAGGCAGAGCAAGAGAAAAGGAGAGAGGAAGAACATGGCCTGTTCTGTACATTGTGTATTAGAGCACACAGTGGCAGAGGAAAGGCTTCAGTGGTAGTTCCCCTTTCAGTGATGACTTCGATATTTCTATACAAAATCCTGTTTAGTGCAAAAGAGTGCAAACATGAGTTGTCTTAGTCATGGGTTGGAACTGAACCTGAATTCCCCAAATCCTGAACAAGTGACCTCTTCCCTAATCCTTTGCATGAATAAGGGAATAGGCAGGTGTGAAGAAAAGGGTAATCTCACTCTGGCTGTGATAGCCTTCCTTTCAAACATTCTTTTCTCTGCCTCAGTTTGAAATAAGGGAATGACACCTACCCAATTTATGATAGATAGGGTTTAGCCTCCTACAGCTAAGAACAATTTAAGTTGTGAATCCAAAGGACAGGAAAGTATATGTCTTTGTTGCAGAGTCATGCAAAATTCCTTCAGAGGCCAAAGTTCATAATCTGTGGCTGGCATTTCTGGCTGATATGACATCTGCAATGGACACTCATTAGCAATCCCTTTTAAAAAACGTTCTGGTGAACTGGGTTGACATCCAAAACATAGCTATGCCTTTTATTGTGTGAATGAGGTGGCTAAAATTTCTAATTGAATGGTCTGAGCTGTAATATGTCAGATCTTCATGCACAAGGTATCTTTGCTTAGCACTGTGTAGAAAGCAGGAAACGGTACCTCCTTCTTATCCAGCTGTACTTTGAAAGAAAATATTCTCTTAGACTCCTTTTTTTTTTTTTTTTTAGAAAGTGCTGTTGCTTAACATCAGAATTGCAGTTATGATTATGAATCTGAAATTAACCCTGAAACCTTTTAAAAAGGGAAGATTTCATATTCCTTAATGGCTTACAGGCTAAATTTCAAAGGCTTGCAGAATTTGGTATTTTCACTATATGGGGAGCCTAGGACATAACTCAGGAATATCATGAGGAATCCATTAAGAAATAAATGCTGCAAATCTCAGCATTACACCACCTCCAGCCATTATATGGCTCTCGCCACTGGAATCAAAGATGTAACTGAAACATTCTGAGGAACAAAATCCTTCTAAATTTAAAGAGGATGCATTAGGACTTAACACTTTCAAGATTGTGTCCCTTGTCTTTTTTTCGTCAAGACATCTAACAAGAGTGCCAAAACAGAGTGAATCCCTTTCAAGATGCATCAATCCACCAAAACCTTTTACAAAGATCTGCAAACACTTACCAAAGGATATAAATTTTTAGGAACAGGATTACAATCAATAGCCAAGAGGTAAGAAGTTACGTGCACTTGATGACAACATTGTGAAATATCCTGAAAATGAGATCTTAAGAATCTTGCCAACACATTTTATCTGAGAACTTTACCTGGATCTGAAAACTCATTAAAAAAGAAATGTTGGCAAGACTGACAGTCTTAAAAAGGCAGTTAACATAATATTGAGATACTTATTTTATATAGAAAATTCTTCCATTCTGTGTTTCTCCAAACTGTTTTGTATAAATTAAGTCAATGGGAACTTATCTGCATATATTGTATTAAAGATATAATTTAATTACTTCATTCACTAAGTTTTTTTATCTATGCCGTCTTTTAAAATATCAAATGTCTAAAAATAGTAAACAGTATTAGCTGCCAGACAGTACCATTGATTTGGTAACTGAGCACTAAGAGAAATATTACATATATTTTATTTTTATTTTTTCAAATTTAACTCACTGAAATAGTCATATATTTTAAAAAATAATAATTCAAGGCTAGTAGAAGTTCATGGCCTGGATCCTCATTCTTATTTGGTTTTTATCTGAGAAATATAAGGAAGAGTTTTCCGCATATTCCAAAAGCATGTTCAAAAAAGGTTAACAAAGCATTTATTTGTTTAATTTTTTTTTTTTAATAGATAATCTTTTCTTGTCTCATTTCAATTCCAATGTGTGCATAGTCTCCATTTCTGTACAGTTAAACTTTGTGTTGTTTCATTGTTAGAATACAGCTTTAGGAATAATAAGACAAAAAAAAAAAAAAAAAAAAAAAAAAAAAAAAAAAA
>NW_020799097.1:46321054-46330210 GCF_003259725.1 Athene cunicularia | reverse complement strand
AAAAAAAAAAAAAAAAAAAAAAAAAAAAAAAAAAAAAAAAAAAAGAAGCAGTTCTGAAATACATTTTTGTGACAGATAAATGACATTTTCAGATATGATTTTAGAAAATATAATCCAATGTCTTGATCCTGAATTCAGATTGTTAGGGAAAAGCAGTGTAATTTTACAGAACTTGCAGACTATTTTTCAAAACTGTTGTCCATTGAACACTTCTAGTATATGTTACAAGACTCTCTGCATAATTCAAAGAAAATAACCTTTTGCCCCAACTTACCTTTCACACTGTAGGCATATCAGCTATTATTGATTTTTCACAAACACTTACAAAATCATAGGTTGTCTTCTTACATGTTACCAGCAGATAAATGCTGCCTCTAAGTCATCTTAGATATAGTCAAATAGTAGAAGAGTTGAATGAAGGTATACAGTTCTCTAAACAATAGTGCAATTAAGTGCATCTATTTTGTTGCAGAAAATTGCTATAAAGTATTAGAAAAAAGAGCTGCAATTCTATGTGGGAAGTTCAAGTGTACAAAAGAAAATTTTAATCAGAACTGTATTCTCCTTTTAACACAAAGCAATTCTGAAAAATCTCATCTCCTTAAGAAGAGTAAAGAAGCAACCTCTTTCATTCTTTGCCACAGCTGACTGCTCCCAAGTCACGTAGAATCAAGATGATAATTTTGTGAAATGTTACCACTGTTTAAAATCTAGATAGCTTGTGCATGGCTTTACATTTTGATGGGGAAAAAAAAATAGTATCTTTGCATGGATACAATAATATGAAAAGTAGACAATATTTAAACCATTTTCATTACATTGCTCTACAGGAATTTAGAAAAGTAATTAGAAATCATGTAAGCATTTGTTAGACATAGAATTGTAAAACTATCAGCATAGATTTTGCTTTTAACCACCTAAAAATGCAACAGGAAGACAGGAATATCATTCCTGCACCACCCTTAACATTCTGATTTAGGTGAGTGTTTTAAATATAGAAGTCTCCAATTTCTTTATATTTTAAGTTTTATATTTGTTCCCCTCTTTGATGCAGTTAATATAAAGTTGACTGTCAACATTCAATTAAAAAAAAAAAAAAAAGTAAGGTTTACTCAGAAATTCTTTCCTTCCAGTACTGTGTCAGATATTATTTGAAGCCTTCTTTAATTTTCTTAAAGCAGTAAGAGCAGTCATCCTGCATCACCATGTTATGTTACAGGTCAGTGTTCTAGCATCTAGTAAGATATATCAACCAAACTGTTTTTTATCCTCTTGCAGCTATCTGAGAAAGAATGCACAGCCCTACCCTGATCCTCCCTCCTAATCAGTTCTGCTTCCATATGCCACTCCTCCAGGGATTTTGAAGGTGTATACGGAAAACCTGTCAATCCTGAACACCCTAGACAGAAACATGAATCATAGCAAAATGTCTTAGATGTGACTGTTGATCTCAGGTTGTACACATATATATGTACACACACACATATATATATATATATATATATATATATATGTATATAAAATATGGTTACGTAAAAAATATTTTGCCACAGACTTTTCTGATGTAAGGCATTTTCAGTCCATTGCAGGGATAATGCACAGGTACGCTGCAGATTAAGTTCACATCAATTAGCTGAACATATCACCCATTCTCAATTTCAGATTTAGCAGTTATTGGTAGTAGAATGAGTAGCCATTTTAGGAAGTTATTTTCCAGACAAACTGCATGAGAGATTTCATTGCTTGCTCAAAGACAATAATATCAAGCAAAATGAAAATTTTAATTCCATAAATTAAGCTTTGCTTCCACCACAGTATCTACAAAATCAAGACGGGTAGAGTTGTTCCAGACAGCTTGACTGGGTTGAATGCTGATTGTTTCAAGGATGTTTCTAGCTATTGTATGGAGACGATCAACAAGAATCTGATGGGACTGATCCTTCCTGTAACAAAACAACTGATATATTCTTCCACAGGCTGAAGTGATCACTGAGTTTTACATTTATGCGATGAACTTAGATGGCATACGGGACCTCATTCCAGTCCACTTCTAGCATACATTGTTAGTATCTCCCAGTGGGACAATAAGATTCCAGTTGCTTTAAATAAATCATGAATTGATGTAAAAAAAAAAAAAAAAAAAAAAAAAAAAAAAAAAAAAAAAAAAAAAAAAAAAAAGCTACTCTCAAATTCTAAACTTTATTTCCTGACAAACTAAAATGTACTCTGATGGAATACAGAGATGTCTGATAAAGCAAGTCTGAGTCTATTTAAAGTCTTCTGAAACTGTTTAACATGGTTTCCAGTCTGAGTGCATCCTGACAACTACGCTAGTTCCTGTGGCTGATGGGGAACTCCTATCAGTGCAGAAAGCTTTTTCAAAGGTGACTTTGTTGAGTTCTGCCAGCAGCCTTTCTGGCCATCGCACTGACCATGATGTTTTTCTGACTCACCTGTGGACCTAGGCTGGGGCAGATGGGATTGCACTTGTGTGGTTCCACTCTTTCCTCTCAGAGAAATCCCAGAGGATGGCATAGGGCAATTGCTCATCAGCCCTGAGGGCTCTCTCTCATGCAGGATTCGACAAGGTTTCATCCTGTCATCTCTCCTTTCAACATGTATATGAGGCCACTGAGGAGATAATGAAATAATTTGGGCTGTGGTGTCATTGGCACGCAGATGATACACAGTCCTACTTGTCAGACCAGGATGGCGCAGTCATTTTGTGCTTCCAGTACCTGGCTGAAATAGGGGTATGATGACAGCTTAGTCCAGGGAGATAGGTGCTATATTGGACAAGAAAGGGAAGCATTCAGAAGACATTATCTACCCTTATTATTCAGTTCCACCTCTTGTGAAAGAGGTTTACAGTCTCAGATTTCTCTAGGTTCTTAAGTTTGGTTCTGGGTTTTCAAATTGGATCAGTAGTGATAAGTACTACTTAACACTCGTGTTTCAGCCAGTGACAGTAATTTCTACCAATGTGAAGCTTGCCACACTAGTCCAGTTCTTCTTCCAGAACATAATACTGCAGTCCGGTGTCCTTGGACAATGGCTACAAATGACTGCCAGGTGTTTAGTAAGTGTTGACAGCAATTCATAGTACCTCAGCCATGCATCTGCCACTGACCAAATAAATATGGTACTACCTATCTGATTTAGAATTATATCCAATACAACATTTCAATGGTGTTATATGTTGTGATCACAGCTGTGCAGGGTATTTCTCTGCCTTTCAGTAGAGGTGATCTTGATTGCACTGAAATCAGTCACCTGAGATCTTGCACTCTCAGCCACTGGATGTGAAAGTTCACTCAACCATTAAATCATTTTTGATCCTAGATCTAAATTGATTCTCTATTCTTCCAAGGAAGGTCAGGTTTGTTGATCTTCAGACATGGTGAAAGGAGTAATGCTGATATAGAATCAATCCTTTGGAGTATGCATCTATCCCAATTAAAATACTGTATATAACACCATATAGTTTAATTTGAAATAAATAGTCTATTTTACAGACACATACAGCCTTTCTTACCTGCGTTCAGCTGTATCCAAACAGCTTTTTATAAAGTTTGCTGAGCTAAAGTCCACTGTACATTATTCACTGTAAAAATTTAGATGAGTTTTATAGTTCAGTGTAATAGTATAAATCTAATATAAAATTTGGCATGGCCTCAAATCACATTGAACACAGAGAGAGTATTAGTAATAACTTAATGCCAACATTTCTACTTTTGGAAACACTGACTATTATAGTATCAAAATGGTTATTATCAATTTCTTTATAATTATATGGTTTCATCTGGCAGTCTAGGATATTTTCTCAATCTAAAAGGCCACTGGAAGTTCTTGTAATTACTTTGCTGGTTTATGCAAAAGTCAAAGTAATCTAAATCACATGAACTAAACTGAGTTTGCTACTAGACTTAGCTATAGTATAGCTGATTAATTCAAAGATTAATATTTATATGTAAAGTAGTATTTCTATAGATGATGTGTTATTTAGGGGAAGAAAATGAAAAATTATTAGAAAGACATGAATGTTTATAATTGAATTTTTTTTCCGTGAGAATAAAAAACATACTTTCTTCAGAGGAGCCAACAATTATATAATGGGAATGTTTCTTCTTTCTATTGATGAATGAAAATGAACTATACTTGATAGAAAATAAACATGTGAGGGTTTCCAAAAAATGTTTTCATACAACTTTAAATTGTTGTCAAACATAAATTATTCCATAAGTCAGACTTGCAAGTTAAGCCATGATCTTTGATGAATATCTATGGAGTGAAAGCGAGATTCCTGAAATTGTATTCCTACATTTGTACTTGTGCCATGGTCAGCTTTAATTCATTTATATTCTTTCTGTCCTTTGTTTCTTGAATGATGCAAATTAAGATATTAAAAATATCTCAGAAACAAGATCTATTAGCAAATAGTTATTGGTTGAGATGAAATCAAATATCAAAGTAAAGATAATTTTTTGAATGTTTTATTCTTTGCAAATTATTTTTTAAATGCCACGGCCAGTCAAATTGGTTTTTTTTTTTTCTTTTTTTTCTGGTTTTTCTGTGAAAGGTGAGGGGGTTGTGGGTTTGATTTTGGATTTTTGTTTTGTTTTGTGGTTGTTTTTTTTGTTACAGTTCCTTCCATTAGAAAATATCCTCTAATTTGTACTTAGGTGGTTTCCAAGGGGGCATTTAATTACAATTAATACCTCAACTTCAAGTAATCTGTACAGTTACACACACATAAATTAACCATACAAGTCTATACATCCACATACAGTGCTCTAGGGAGTACAGGATGATAGAAGTTCCCAATTTTCCAACTGCATATCTGCAGAATGCAATGTGCTAATGTTGGAAAAACATTTCTTTTATGAGCTGTCACAGTTGCTGCTTTTCCCAGACAATATTAAAAATTCTGAGGTTACTCCATTACAAAATGTGACATGACAATACAGGCTACATCACTGACTGTATGTTGTATAAAACTTAGAATATAAATCCCAGAGCTTTTACTTTGATTTACCAAGAATGCCCACATTCTTTTTTTTCTTGTAGCCTGAGGAACAGGCTTTTCCACTTTAAAATTTTTAAAACTTACCTCCCCCTGGGAAAAAAAAAAAAAAAAATCACTAGTCTGGGATTTACTTTGGGGTTGTTCCAAAAATACTAGAAATTATTGTCCCAATTATCAAAAGCTTTTGATATTAAACTATTAGGAATATTCTCTGAACTCCAATAACACTGTTATAACTGACTTTAAAAAAAAAAAAAAAAAAAAAAAAAAAAAAAAACTTTAAAGAAAACTAATTTAGAAAAATTCAGAAAATAAACCCAACAAACCATAAAATATTGTAGTAAAGTGATTACCTAATAATTTAATATGAAAAATGAAAAGATTTTTAGGATCCATTATATTTTCATTTTTCATATTAAATTATTTGGTAATTTTGTGTTGCACTGATAAGATAACAGTTAAATATGGAAATACTGACTTTCTATGTATCCTGCTGATAAAGAAGCATCCACAATATTCTAGTATTGATTAACTTCTTCCTGTAAGACCATTCCTTATAGGACAAGTTACATGTATGCTCACCTCAATTCTAAAAAGAAATATTCTAAGACATAATGAATTAATTTTTTCCTGGTGCAGATTGTAGAAGGACCTTGACAAATAACTCGTGTTAGCATTTACACTAACTTCATGTAAACAGATCAAGAACATATGAAATATATTTGAGAGAAGCACAATCAGGATGTGATGTCAACTATATATGGTTACAACATAACAGCTTTTTCAGCACTGCAGCCCTTGGCCCCTCCTCTCCTCTTGGGAATGATGCGGGTCCACTACATTAATAAGACAAGGTTTCAAGATAATTTCTCAAGTTAATGCCATTTTCTCCAAAGAAAACATGACCAGGGTAGGTACAAGGACAACCATTTTCAAGGGTGACCATAAGCAATGTTCTACATATTCTTGACACTGCCTTCAGCAATCCTGTGAATTTCATCCTAAAATTTTCAGCAGTGCACAAGGAGTTTCTACCACACAGTTGACACATATTAATATCTAATCACTGTGTGAAGATGGTAACAAAATGGAAATAATCTCAGAGAAGACTTCTTTTTTCTTTTTCTTTTTTTTTTTTTTTTTAAAGGGAAGGTCAATAAATTATCAAACTGAGAATCTTCAATATATTATGATAAATTTTAACGGTCTTCAAGGTCAGTATTTTCCCTGGCTTTTATCATAATAACATGAGCTATATGAAACTAAATGTATGAAATGGACATAAACCCATAACACATTGAAGCATATCAACTGGAAAAAAAAAAAAAAACAAAAAAAAAAAAGACATAGTAATTGTTTTAAATGGCTTCTGTTTCTAACATTGCTTATTCACTGCCCTCTGAGTGCCTGTTAAAATCAGGGAGCAGGTCATTCACCATCAAATGCAATTATAAAATGCAAATGACTGAGCATTTATTGTCAAGACTGGCTAGATAAAAAAGGTCTGCTTAATAACATGTTTCCAAGCAGATGACATAATTAGATGTTTGTATCATAAACAATAGGAAAAAATACAAGACTTTAGCATTTTTTAGAAAGGCTGCAATTAAAAAATAGGTGAGCATTTTGACATAAATTCTATTAAAAAGTAACAATTAAATTGTCCTCTGAGAAATTAAAAGGCACCATCTTGTGGTTACTCTGAAAGAATGCAGTCAGAACAGCCTCTGGCCTGCCATTTCCTCCAACCCCTTCCTGCTGCGTCAACTGGAATGCCAAAATTCTGCCATAGACAAGGACAATGCTTTGTCATTCCCAATACTTCGTCTGAAAAAAATCAGTGAGACTATTTACTAGGTAGGACTAGAGGGGTTCTTTAGCTCATAGTACACCCCAGGTTATCACATTACTCAAATGTGTGTTTGAGGTAGACAGCAAATTCAGAATTATTAGCAATCGTAGAAAAACTACACTTTATTTCTAAGTTTAAGATTAAATACTACCATAAACTAAAGTCTCTGCAGCTCAGTAAATCTGCATGAATTTTTGAGCCAGCTAAGATCAGAAACTTCTATTCCTGTTATCCTTACATTATCAAAAACCAAAACATAGTTTGCACATTTTGCAGGTGGTGTTTGAGATTTTTGTACACAATTTATTTCAGGCAAGAGTCAACCAGTTAAGTTTGTGCCATCTTCAAATACATAGTTAGTCTCATATACAGGTCACAGTTCAGCTTTCAGAATTTCTTGTTCAATAGAATGTTTAGTTATAAGTCAAACATTGTTTTGTATACAACACTGTCTGCTTTGGGTCTAGTCCAGTTAACTGCTGTTTCATTGTACCTTGTGAGCTAAACTATTCAGACTGATCTTTCTCAACTCAGTTGTGCAGCTGAGCAGTGAATTATTTACCATGGAAAGTTCAATTGGTTTTGTCTTCCTTGGGAAATGTATGTAAAATATAAACCAGTATCAATTTACTGGTTTATATTGATTACTGGCTTTATTGATTTTATAGTAAATTATAAATAAATATTTCAGAGAGGCAGATTTAACTGATGTTTAGGTTATGATTTGATTGTATAACTCCAAAAAATACTTTGTTGATGCTGTTATTTCAGTATGTTCTAAGATTTAATCTGATATTTTGTATTATAGGAAGTCTATGACCAGATCTCGCTTAGTGAAACAAAGAGTTATGGTGTGCTGAGATGTGTCTCATTTCACATTATTTGAAGTACTCAACAGTTAAAATCTAATAAAATGTACATCTGCTATTTTTTCACAAACAGACCTAGTTCTGACCTGCTGATGGCTCAATGAGTTTTGAATGGCTATAACTAATAGAATTGAATCCATGTATTGTTCCTTCTACATCCATCAGATCTGGATAGTCTAGAAAATGCTTAGTAAATTAAGACACTCATTTTTCAAAGAAACTAGCCATAGTAAATGTCAGTGACTGACAGTCTAATGGTGATAACATCCAGGTTTATCTTTGCCTTTGAAAGGTGTCAGTAAAAGATGAATTTCTCTGTGTCTGGAAAGTGTTGTAGTGGCATGAATTCATTTGTCTCTCAGAAGGACTACAGCTAGTGTCACTTGTTTCTTTTGGACTTCTGAGCATGTCAGGAACATGGATATTATGAACCACTTTGGTTACAAGATGCAACATTTTTTTTAGTGAATAACATAATTTTGTCTGCTGCTTTTCTGAGCTCAATTATTTTCAAGATTTCACTTCTACATCTAGGTTCACACCAACCAATGTCTCTGTTTATATCTGCACTCTAAGAGCAGGGTGACATTGAAAATGCTAAAAAACCACATCAAAATTATACACTTGAAAACTGCATTGCCTCCCTATTGGAAGTGCAACAGTATATTTTGTAAACATTAAAAAGCAAACACATGTTAATATGGCCCTTTATATCCCAGGATATTCTATATATTCTGCAGGCAAAGTTATTTGATTTCTTTTGTTTCCTTGTTGTTAATATGATCTTCCCTGTTTCCAAATGCTGACAAGAATTATACAAATGCCAAAATGATACTCTGATTCTAAAAGAATTAAACTATAAATGTCACCAAAAATAGGTGCCACCTCTCTCCCCACAGGAGAGCCAGGGCAGCATTATTTGAATGGCTTACCCATCAGAGGAGATGTAGAGATTGGAGACAGACAACAGTACTGTTTATATCCCCTTTTGCTGCTCCTAGTCCCTCTCCCAGGCAAAGGGAATCTGCTACATTTGGAGAAGATAAGACATTCACTGAAGGCCTGTGGGTGCTTGAAAAAGAGTGGCTGAAGGGATGATGCAACAGACCATCCATTAGGGATGCTGGCATTATTTTTCTGTTAATTTAATTCCATAAGTCAAGTTTTACTGAAATTTTAGTGGTCTCCTGACATCAGGGTATGTGGGTGTGACAGGTAGGGGATGGAAGTTAAAGAGATTGGCAGCAAGAAGGAAAGAGAAGAGGGACACCTGACTCAACTGCTTCAAATTCATTCCTAACTTTTGTAAGTATATAAGTACTTGATGATGAGACCTTTCTGGTGCAAAAGTACAGCTAAAAGGTCAGATACTTCCAGTCACTGCTATCTCTATGTATCACTAACAACAA
>NW_020799097.1:46283404-46321004 GCF_003259725.1 Athene cunicularia | reverse complement strand
CTGCCTTTGTGTGTATTAGAAAAAACTTCTCAACAGTATAACAGGACACTTGCATACCAAAAAGTTGCCTCAAAAGAAGTGAAAACAAAGTGTAAATTTTCTGAGTAATAATTCAAGTTACAAAAACTCACCAGCAGCATCTGGAAAAATACCAATATATTATTATTATTATTATTATTATTATTATTATTATTATTATTATTATTATTATTATTATTATTATTATTATTTACTACTGATTTTATTAAATTGAATTTCTAAATAGAAATATAGAAATCACCATAGGTCACAAGCTCCTCAAAAGGAGAAGAAAAAAAGACCTAGTAAAATCAAATTGTTTCTCTCAATTTTTAAAATTTAGAATTTGTCATAGCAATAAAATAAAACAGTTTGAGTTTAAGGTTTAAACATGATCATATATATATATATATATATATAAAGATTATTTATTTACTATGCAAAAAAATTATCACTCCAATTAAGAATTTCACAAAATATTAGTAGTGTTGGCATAATTACAGTATTATGGTTTTATAAATTTTAAGTACAGAACAAATTAACACTAGAATTTTCAAAACTGAGTCAGTTTGAAATTACAGGACATCATATCAGTAGTAAATCCACCAAAAAAAATCATGCTGATCTAATCTTTTCCAGATGCTACCAGGACAATTTTGCAAGTATAAACTTCTGTAATGAACATTTCTATAGTAACATTGTTAGATTTTGACTTTGAGCTACAGACAGTTTCTCTTTTGAAAATACAGAATTATCTGTAGATTAATTTGTTTCCCATTACAGTTTCGGATTTCTTCTTCATCCATAATATTAACTGCAGTGAACTTCCAGGAGTAAAAAGCTGTCTTTTTTCAGGCTTGAATAAGAGGAGAAATAGTCACTTGTCCTGAAATCTGGCTACAATTAAACACATTGAAGACAAATTAAAAGCTGTAAATGTAAAACTTTGGGTACTTTGCTGTGATCCTTTGTTATACAAGTACTGTGTTATACAATAAGCAATCAGTATGCATCACCTAAATTTCACTAACAAATGCTTAAAATATCTTTTAATTAGACCATAAATATAAAATAAAATAGGAAAAGACAATATTTACCTTTTCCAACTGGGCATTTTTTTTTGATTTGTACAAAAATTCCCCCACTGCCACAAAGACAGAAAGCACCAATCCTGCTGCCAGAACAATGAAGATTCCTCCAATATTTTGAACTCCCAAAGCACTGGCCTCTTTACTTTCCTCTTCTGGGCAGCCATTGCCTCTCCACCATTTCTCTTTCATCATGTGGAGCTTGCCCTCCTCTTGCAGTTGAAGAATTGCTATAGTGATCTTGTCTCTATATGGAGAACCTAAAGAGACCACAGGGAACATATATTACATGGGGTATAATTTGAGGAAAGCTAGTTTTCTGATAAGAATAAAATGTAATATAACATCACAGGAAAAACTATATTCTCTACGACGATAACATTTATTGAAAAGCCATTTACATCTCACCATGGTCACACTAGTCACATAAATACAAACCCAAATGCAATCACACATATAAATAAATATGCACAAAACTTGATCCAGCTGGTGTTGTATGCCAGGAAAAGATGCAACAAGTCCTATCACACTTAGTCCCATGGCCTCAAAGATCTTCATGCCCAACTGTTATATCCAGGCAAATAATCTTTCAATTTCTATCAGGCTTTTAATTATGCTGCAGTAGATTTGGTCTAATATACATAAATCTACAGGCTGTTGCTTCATAGCTTGTTACCCTAAAGCTAATCCAAGATCTTATATGGAATATACATTACTATTACTTTATTAAAATAAGAAAAAAATTACACTTCAAGACCAACCCACAGAAGTCTCTATTTGATAGATTGTCAAGCACTTAAGACACCTTCCAAGCACACACTTACTTATTAACACTACCATGTAGCAATGTATTCAGAAAGATAAGGTTATGTGTGTTTGGATAACAGGGATGTAAATTTTCATATTTTAATGGATTTCTTTCTCATAATTCAGTATCTTTAAATGACATTATAATTTTGTAGCTTTTGAACCTTTCAGTATTTCAAGGCGTAGTTCAAAGAGTAGTGTCATATCTTCGTATGTCATCTGCTCTCTTTGTCTTTATATAGTGGATAAGGACTTTTCAATGAGTACTTTAAAATCTACATTAATTAATGAATAATGCCTATGCAGAAAGATTTTCTTTTCTGAATGTTAGAAAGTAAAACACATCAGTTTGAAGTGCTTTCTATGTTAAGATTTGTGTAATGTTTAAGGAGAGGACAAAGTTGTAATTTTTCTTCTCCTCCTTCAAAAACAGGAACAAAAGACTCTTCATTAAAGTTGTTAAGAAATCCCGGGGGAAAAAAAAAAAAAAAAAAAAAAAAGAGTAGATGAAAAGGCATGGCATCCTCTCTTTCATGTGGTATGAATGCAATTCTAAAAAAAAAGCCCTTTGCTTTTTCTTTCTGTCATAATAGTGCTACTTACTAGCTATAATTTTTACAGTGTTTCCTTTGGCTGAGTAATAAAATGTATTTTCATTAACTTGATACCTTTTTAAAAAAAAATCTTCAGCATCCTTTAGATAGATGCCACCCATTTGACTATTTCATGTACTGTGATCAAGTGTGAAGAAGCTGAAGGAATTCATGGACAGGATATTTTACACTCTTTACACTCTTGGAAAACATATTTTCTCTTCCAATTTCTTTAAATTTATTCTTTATTTCTTCAATTTCTTCTTACATATCTAGAGTTTATCATGAGAACAAAGCTAATAGCAAAGGGCTGCTGTGCCAGAATGGAAGTAAAACACACTGGGCTTTTCCTTTATTCCAGAACAAAAGGTGGGAACAGCTAACCTCAACGTATTTAAGTTGCAAGAACTTACGCTTTTATCATCTCTGCTTAGAAAAGAATGATATTCTGTACTAGAACCTAAACTATGTTTACATAGAACTATATATGAAGGAGAAAGAGAGAAAAACATCTTGTTTCTAGTCTCTTGTGCATGAAGGGGCCTAAATAACACTGTTACAGACCATCCTGATTATGCTGAAACTCTGCAAAGCCTTATACTTGACACATATCTTCAGTCAGATGGAAGAAGGAAAGTGATTAGTCCACAAGAGCCTGGGGAAGTATAAGTGCGTCCTATAATCTTTTGGGATATTTTCAGTGTTACACTGCCTATAAATATTTAACAACAACTTAAATAACATTACATTCTAAGAAATAATCTTGGATCCAGTTTAAGCCATCTTCTGATCTGACAGGCTGCTTTCTAATTAAACTGTTTTGCATTTCATTTCCACACTTTCTGTTGGTTTAAATATAGGCAGTACCAACTATTCTTCATGTATATATACATATATATTCTAGGGACCAGATCTGTACACATACAGTTCTAGTCCATGTGAAGCATTTTTAAAATGAGTTAACTGAGGAACTCATAGACAGAAAAAAAATAAAGCATGAACTAATCCTATCGACAGTTATCTAAACATGAGGATCGCATTAGAAGCATGTGTTTAATAGTGATTCAGTTCAACTGTATTTCTATAGCTGTAAGTGATTTGCAAAATTTTGCACAAATAGTTGTGGAGTGCACAGATTACAGGGCATTTGGTGTTTCTGCTGCCATATTTGTGTTTGTTATAATCTTATTTTAAAAGTGGTAATCTCACAAGTAAGGATCATTGTGGGATGTCCAGCCTTGCATACTGCTGCTGTTAAATTAACCATTTAAAATTTTATACAGATGAAAAAGCTAGCATTCAGTGCTGTAGTTCTATTCTATTTCTGAATGACTTACAATGTTCTAAATTCATTTATTCACATTTTGCAACAAATAACGAGTACACCTAATAATCTGATATTTGAAAAAATTATGTTTACACTGATTCAGATAGTTATTAAGAGAACAACAACAACAACAAAAAAGCATAGCAATGATATTATAGCCTAAGATTTTATTTGCTTTTAGATTTTTTTTTCTGATACAAGCTGCATTGCAAGTCCCAGTAATGTAAAATCCACCCAAAAGCATCTGCAGTGGCTGAAATTATCACGGTCTCATCTGTGCATGACAAAGTTAGTATACAAAAAGAAGACAAAATAAATAAAGGGTATGGACAAGGCAACCAGATTACACTGTGGATGTTAAAACTGTTTTCCTTGCAGAAATAAAAAAATTCAGCAAGTAAATCTAAAAAATTTTTTTTACATTTACTAGTAATTTTCCCTATCACCCCTATAATAGGGCAGTAAGATTAATCAAGTCCTTCCATGAGGTGTTGCAAGAAGACCAGTATTTCATTTAAGAGAATTTACTGTTCAGGAAAAAAAATTAAATTAAACCAGAAACTTTAAGATTCAGAGACAATCTATATGAATGCATGAACAAAATAAATACATTATGAACCAGAGCAATTCAATAAAGCAGAAAAAAAACAAAACAAAACAAAACAAAAAACACACAAAAACCCCATCAAAAACAAAAAACCAAACCAAGAGAGAATTAAAATCTGCTGTGTGAAGAAAAGTGAACTTCACATCTCAACTTTCAATAAAAAGACAAACAGTTGAAAAAAATCTTACCAGCCTGTGCATGGGGGCAAAACTGGGAGGAGACAGACACAGTGATATTTAAAACTCCATCCCAAAATCAGGGAAATAGATGAGTATATAATCTTTCATTGAGTGCAGAGAAAGGGAGAAGTCCAGTGCAGAAATACCTGACTTTTTCTTCCCTCTCTTTTCCTCATTCCTACTGCTTTCATTTCTCTACCAGCTGATGAGCTATTCCCATGACAAACTGGAATGGGAGGGCCTACAGAACATAATCTATACATTATTTGTTTGATCCCACTTTAGTTTTAAGGCCTTCTGTTACAGATTACAGAGGTCTTAGTGCCTTCCTGTGATCAACAAACACAATAAGGGATGCAATAATTTCTATTTGCAATTACCTGCTTATGAAAATTTAAAATGAAAATGTGCATAAAATTCTATTCTGTGAAGCATCTGTACAAAACTAAGATAACAAAGTCTCATATAGATAGGTTTTCTGCCCTGAAGTCTCAGTATATAAAGATATATGCACATAATGATATGCTTAATCATAAATTATGAACACATAAGCTTTTTATATTGAGACTTCACTGCATACAGATTAGTATATTGAAATCCTGCTGATCTGGCTCATCTTGAAAATGCTTCCTACTAGATTATAATTTAATAAAATCTCCTGCTTGGTTACTCTTAGTCTGTTTTACTTATTCCATTAAATACAAAAGGAGCTGGAGCATATTGGGACCCATAGAACTGATTTGACCCTAACCCAATAGAAAGGAATAGCAGCATTCCACTAACTCCTTCATTAAGAAAATATTGAACCAGGAACTTTTTTGTTTCATCATTCCAGGTGCATTTTACCAAAAAATATCACTATGAATTGCCTGGTATTTTAAAAGCTGATGCCCATGGGACACTGTTACATGTTACTTTTGATTTGCTAGACAGAAAAATCCATTCTGAAAATTCCTACACCACTGATAGCGTCTTTTGTTCCTGGTACGTTTTTCTTTTGTTATTAAAAACCTCAAGACTATTCTACTTGTCTTGCAACAATATTTCATACTCTGTGTACTTGGCCTAAGCAAAAGAGAAAGAGAGTTAGGAATACACCATCATATTCAGAACCTAGGTACAAAATTTAGATCATCAAATACTTCTAGTACTGAAGTATTTATTGGAAGGAGAAAGACAAATATAACAGGAAAAATATTCCTCTACTATCTAAGTGTTGAAATTGCATGTGAATACTTTACATTGAAAAAAGCAAACAATTCACATTCTAGTTTTAGCAGTCAAAAGGAAGAAGCACCAAATTCAGCATGGGGGTGTTTGGGTGAAGGGTTTTTTGTTGTTTTGAGGTTTTTTTTTTCTTTCATCATGAACCCTTTCCCATTGTGTTTATACCAGATTGATCCTAAAACTAGATTGGGTACACATACATCAGATACAGTCATGGTCTCACTCCAGTGTAGGCATATCTGAAATTTCCATAAGAATGCTGGCTAACACCATTTATACTGCTGGGGACAGGTGAAATCATTTAAGTCTTAGCATATCAACATTTCTGAATAAGTACAGAAGCCCCATCAAGAATCACAGACTAAATGTTCTGTCATCAGTCTGATTGCATGATTAGTTAAATCATATTAGAAAGTTAGGTTTCTTATATTGTTTTAATATCGCTGTCCACTAGTTACGATAATGAAGCTTTCCTTATGGTTTTACAAGACAAAAACTAGTCCAGGTCTTTGGAACGGACACTTCTTGTTAGGGGACAACTGGTGATACAGTATGTGGACTCAGTTTCTCTTAAGTGTCATGCACACTGGAGTCCTAGGCATGACAGAAACAGGATGGAAGGGATTTCATTCACACATAATTGTGAAGTAGATGTTTAGACTATGAGGAAACATGGAAAAACTAATTCCTACAGCCTCATGCTTCACAGGCCCTGAAACACCTTCCAGGAATCTGTAGCATAGTCAGCATTCAGTAATAAAGACTGACATCCACATGCCATAGAAAAGAAATAGACAGCTCAGGGGCCCTGGGTACAGGAGAAATATTTACTTTCGTTCCACAGAAATGTTTTTCTTTGTAGAGTCAGCCAGGTCTGCTTCCTAACTTTGTTAACACTCTCTAATTGGAATGGAAGTGACACAAAGAAGGGTCATTGTGGATTCAAAAGTGTACAAGCAGCATATGAAGAAAGAAGAGAGATTCTGTTGGTTCCCAGTTCCTGGGTCCACTTTCAGTCAGCTCATGTTCACATAAGAAAAGATCACTGAGGACTCTTGCCAGGTCATGAAGTAATGCCACTGCCGTACCTGGGGATTCGATGGATTAAAATTCTTTGGCAATTACAGGAAGTAACCAACATCCCACGGTGAAGAGCAAGAAATCAAAAGAAAAGGTTGCAGTTCCTGCAAACAACATGGGAGAAGATCCTCCTTTATCCCAAAATCTGGATCTCAGTTTAATTTCAGGTAAATGAGCAAGGCTAACAAATAAAAATAAATTAAAAAATTTTAAAAACCACTGATGGAAAGATGTTCTCAGTAGCAAAATTGTCACTACCGTAGAAGTGACAATTGGCTAGGTATTTTTAAGAGTATAGAACAACCCGGGATCATTACATTGCTCCAGGAGATGGATGTGGATTCTAAATACAGCTTTGATAACAGGCTTTCTCTGTGATGTTAACTGAAAGACTTTTTCCTGTTTCTTAGCTCTGTGCCTTGTAGCAAATTTGTTGTTTTATATTTATGAAACTATCAGACATTATCACATTCTCACCTCTAAAGTACATATGAATTAATATCAAATCATCCCAGACATACAGACTCCAGACATGAAAAATCAATTCCTGCTTTTCCAGAATACCCCAAACCACTGCCAAGCTATAAGGGAAATTGTGAAAACAATGAATGTTAGTGTTTTGCCATTAGTTGTTTCATCATGGATGAGGTATGAAGTGACCTTGGGAATATCTAATTACAATGCCATCCTAAATCTGGGCAATCTTCATTTCAGTTATTGTAAAAAAATTAAAAAATTAGACCTTTGGAGTTGTCAGAATTCCTACAAAATCTCACATTGCATTTATAGGTTATGATAAGAAGTTTCCATGCTACTGTTCTATTAAGTTCATATAATTCTAATCCCTCTGATAAATAAGAAAAGCTGACTCCGAGGTTTTCCATGCAGATTTCTGTTCCCCAATTTGATTTACAAGGTTAAAGTTATTACAGAGGCGAGGCAGTCAGTTCTTGATCCTTGGGAAAAGAAGACATCAGCTGTATGCATCTTATACAGTGAGAATAAGAAGCTCAGCTATTCAAAGAGTGCTTAAAAACATTGGTTTTCAGTGTTTCACTCACTGTGCTGCTTGCCTGTGAAGCAAAGCCATGGTGCTAGCCTTTTCATTTATCCTAGTCAACTTACAGAATTCTGTCCTCAGCAGTGGGGCTGGATGAGATAGTGAGAATTCAAATTTATTAAGAGCGTTTAGAATTTTAAATTTCTTTTCTATTACAAGCAAATCATTCGGGTGCAGAACATTAAGCTAGGTAGGCTCAAACCAAAAGACAATAGCTTCTATTTACCCCCTTTTGGATGCAAATTCAAGTCACGGTTCAAAGAGAAGCATCTTGAGTATGTAGTTAAAAAGTCTGAAGTACTTTCATCACAAAACTGTTGCATTTCAGTACTATGAAAGGCAGATATTTGTAATCGTACTCCAAAGATGGTCTAGTTCACCACACCTGCTAAGTTACAGCATGTCGCTTAGACTACGTTGGTCAGTTGGGTTCTGAATATCTCCAAGGATGGAGACTCCACAACATTTCTGGGCACCCTGTTGTAGTGTTTGATCACCCTTACTGTAATGAAGTGGTGGGTTTTTTGCGTGTGTTGTTTTTTTCCTCTCACATTAAAATGGAATATATTTTATTTCAGTTTGTGCCTTATACCTATTATCTAGTCGCTGGGTGCCAGTGAAAAAAGTCTGACTCTGTTCATTATTCTGTCCCATCAGCTACTCATACACATTGATCAGACACCCTCTGAGCTGCCTTCTCTTCTTCAGGCTGAACAGTCCCAGCTCTGGCAGCCTGTCCTGTGACCTTCAGACTGTGGTCAGTTTGATTTCAGTCATAAAATGTCCCTCAGAAGAACATTAAAGCCTTGTAGCTAAACTAAAGAATATTGGGTGGAGGGTGATACTCATTCAGTGAGCCTGGGTTGATGGGAAAGGAGATCCCACTTCTAATAGGCAGCGAAAAAGGAATACTTAATCAGGAAATGAATGCAAGACAGACAAAATAAATAGCTGATGCTGAAGCTTTTTCAGATCAAGAATGCCTAAAGCCATGCAAAACCCGTGTGATGGTATGCAACACGCTAGTTTGTTCCTAAATGGGGGTGACATATCAGGACAGACACATTTTACATTTGTAGACTAGTCTTTGAAAATTCAATACATACGTATGGTCCTAGGCACTATAACATCAACATTGACATTTCAATAATGTCTTTGCTTCAGTTACATCTATTCAGAAAATTCCTACTAGAAACAACCTCTCTATGGCAGAGTTTGCTCGCAACAGCTACCAGACATTAAGTGTTCTGGCAGTTCGTTATTGATATAGAGCTCAGTCTCTTAGCATGCCTCTCAGATATGCTTCAAAATGCTCATACTTCTGAGGTAACGATAAAAACAGTTCTTTCATCAAATATGCTAGCTATACATTCTTACATTTCAGCAACAATAAATTAACTGCTCAAGCAGTTGAAATCCTCAAATTAGTTTCAATACATGGTTTGACCTGCATAAAAATAAATAATTTGCACCTATTTTTTGTGCATTATGTTCAACTAATAAAGACAAATGCATTAATTTGTTTTAGTTACAGAAGAACTGAAGCTCAGCACTTTTATGCACAAATAAGTGATGAATATTACTGTTCAAATTACATGAAGGATTAGAGATTAAGTGCAGGCAAGCAGAAGAAAAAGGCCTCCTGTGTTGGTACATGGTTTTCTATTTATTCCTATAGAGACAGATCTGTTTATATGTCTCCTGTCTGAGGAATGGTAAAAAATGATCATGCTAGGTAATTAATATGTTTTGAAGGTAATAAGTAGCTTCAAGAGAACTAGGGTGTCTTAACAAGAAAACTAAATGATTGCTTAGTAATGATTTTTTTTATTTTTTTTATTTTTTTAGTGTTTTCAATTTTGAAAACTGTAAGCAGAGGACATTGTTTATATTTTCAGTACTGAAGTTCAGAGTGAAAAAATAGTACAGTGTTCATTACACATATTATTTGAAATTACCTAAGAATGTATAATATATGTACATAAACCTATATTCTAAATAGACATAGTGCTGGACGGTAAGATCGAAATTTTTCTTCAGGTGAAACAGGCAATTACAACAAGTAATAAACAAGGATAGCTCAGATATCCTCAGTGTTCCACACAATATAAACAGGAAACAGCTTCAGAGTCTAAAATCTCAACAATAATTAAAATTAAAGCCAGAGTTGAGTTTAGTACTTTACTGAGTAAATTCAGGAATATATTTTCATCAATCAAAATTTTAAGCTTCTGAACTGTTCAGTATTTTCAGACATGTAGCATTTGGTTTTAGTAATCTTACAAAGTGTATTGTTAACAATTCTAGGGATAAATTAATTTATCATTTGCCTTTTATTCCTTTCAATTTTGGAACTGCCAGCTTTTTGTAAAGTTCCACATCATTCATACCTGTGCCTTTGTCGGCTTTGCATAAATATATTTAAACATAGGTGTATAAAAAGTATAGACCTTCAGTTTACCAGTCAGTGTCAGACGCAACTGAGTTATCACAAAAGTAGAAGTAAAGCAAGATCTCACTAACTGTATCTCTGGAGCCAAGAGTGTTTTTTCTTTTTCTTGAATTTCTTTAAGTAAGGCAACATGTGATTCTGATTTTAGAAAATTGTGCAATATTGGAGAGAAATAATGGAAACATTAAAAAAAAACACATCAAACCTGCCTTGTTTCTCCTGGAAGAAAAGTGTCTACAAATACATTCTGCATTGATCACTGACTGCCAAATGTACAAATTAATTGAAAGGAATGTGTCAGTCATGCTCAGTGTCGTCATGCACAGTGTCATTGGTTTCTAGCCTTGCCTAAGGTGTAAGGAAAGTTTTCAAAACACACCTCTTCAAAACATGTCACCTTTCAGTTTGGTGGAGGTATGAAAAGAGAATTATGTTAGGACACAGAAGCAGCCTTAGCTGCAGTATGTGCTTAACTTCAGAGAGTAAGGGATCTCAATAAACTCCAAACAGTTAATTTTGAAATGATACGATGGAATTTTTTTATTGTTATTTTTTTAAGATATTTAATACAAGCTAGTGCTTTCATTTCTTGTGGTTTTCTTGCTACCATTTTTTTTTAATTATTATTCTTAGTCTAGACCTCCAGGAGAAAAGACAAAAAGAATTAAAAATTAAAGAAGCGCCAATTTGAAGGGGTTGAAAATTGTATTGCTCAAGTTCTGCAAAGTTTAAGATAGAATGAGTATGAGGCATGGAAAAAAAAGGATTTTTAAATATCAAAACTCAGTTAGACAGCTCCCTCCTGCCCTGCAACTATTCATTTCTGTTAAATTACAACAGTTTTATTTCTGCTAAGAGCAGTTGAAGCTTCTTAAAGCATCACAAAACAGGGAAGATTCTCAGGATTGTCTTCATATTTGGTCTAAGAGATGGCTGCACAGAATTCTCATTTTATTGTCCACATCCCATTTTGTTTGCTATCACTGCTTCCTTCATACTATAACAAGTGCTCATCCAACTTCATTAGCATCTACGTAGTTAAACATGAATTAAATTAATTTTATGAAAAATTATGAACAATATTCTGCCAGTTTAGGTCACTAAACCAGCTCACTAACTGTCAGGTTTTGAAAAGTGTGAAAGCCCTATGACGGTTTAAAATGACAGTGAAACTTCAGCCTTATTTTCTTATTTAGGTATGTTTTAGATTTTTGTTTTGTTTTGTTTGGAGATTTTGGTTGTTGATTATTTTTTTTAATAAGTGAACTGGCTCCAATAATCAGATCATAAATCTTTCCTACCCCTGTTCATTCTAATAGAAATAAACTAAAAATAGAGGAACAGACTGAAAAAAATTGTGTGTGTGTGTGCACCTGTGCAAAAACAGTAAAGAGCAACACATAGAATGGAAGCATCAAGCATGTTAAAGACTCATGTCAAACACTTCTTTAGGGAAAAAACCCTGTATTTTCCTGCAAATCTCTCTCTATAATGCAGTTGGAAGGGCAAGAGAGACTTCATCTTCTAACCAAGAAGACAAAATCCTTATCAGAACTGAACATTGGCAAGAATTGAAATTGGCCTGATGACATTACCTACACTAAAACATATTGGGAATGATGAAGTAAGGTGTAGGCACTCAGAGATTAAAGTAAAATATTCCAAACCAAACCTTTCAGGAGTCTTGTAATCTCCTCTAAGAATAAAAACAAAAAAAAAAAAACCAAACAAAAAAACCAAAACAAAACAAAAAAAAAAAAGAGAGAGAGAGAAAGAACAAGAAGAAAAAAGAATTAGAAGAGAGAACAAAAGAGAACGAGAACAAGCAAAGAAAAAGAAAAAATAAAAATAACTGCATAAACAATGGCATTTAAGTACTGGAATAGAATAGAATATTTCTGTTAGAAGGGACCTACAATGCTTATGTAGTGTAATGACCTGACCAATTCAAGGCTGAAAAAATGTTAAAGCATATTAATAAAGGACATTGTCCTAAAGCCTCTTAAACACTGACAGGTCTGGGGCATCGACCACCTCTCTATGAAGCTTGTTCCAGTCTTTGACTACCCTCTTCGTAAATAAATGCTTCCTAATGCCTAATCTGAACCTCCCTGGGTGCAGCTTTGAACCATTCATGCATGTCCTATCACTGAATATGAGGGAGAAGAGCTCAGCACCTCCCTCTCCATTTTCCTTCCTTAGGAAGCTGTAGAGAGCAATGAGGTCACCTTTCAGCCTCCTTTTCTCCAAACTAGACAAACCCAGTGTCTTCTGCTGCTTCTTATAGGATGTGCCTTCCAGCCCTTTCACCAGCTTTGTTGTTCTCCTCTGGATGCACTCAACGACCTTCATCTTCTTCTTAAACTGTGGGGACCAGAACTCATTATGATCATTATCTGTATCACAAACCTACTCCCTTAGAAGAACCTAAAACTGCAGGATAACCATACTATACATTCTAATTCAATCAGAGTTTAAAGAACAGTCTGCCCCCTACTTCGGTGGTGGCTTTAATGTGTGACTATAGACAACTTGTACTGTCAATTCTGAGATTCATTTTTAGGTAATTTCTGGAAAACAAAAGGTTTCCTAGTCATACTTTAATCTCTGTTAAACTGTACTTTATTTTACTATAGTTATAAGTAGCACTTAGAGCAGGAAAATATTCAATTTCTTTAATAGAAAACATTCAGGGCATTTGTATAAAATATTAATTTGTATGTAGCTCATGTTCTAAGTTTACAAACTGCTCGAGAAAAAAGTTACTTCAGACCTGTATCTGTAAAATTCAGGGTTTTGGTCTTTTAAAAGCTAGACAAAACATAGGAGGCAACATCCTACACATCTGTAGGATAATGAAGGATTATTCTTACACTTGCAAGGTGTTTACTCCAATTTTATCTACTTTTTATTTGACAGGCAAGCTCCAAAAGTAAACTAATTTTTTGATGATTACAAAAATGGCTGCAAATTTCTGTTTAGAATGACAAATGCAGTAAGGGAGGAGGCTAAATGAATTCTAAGAGGAGAGTTAAGACTCTTTTGAGATCATCTTCATAATATATTTTTCACTTTCTATTGCATATTTAGGGAATAAGAGTCATTTATTTGTTTGTATTTTTCTACATTGTTTTAACCTTTGAAATTACAACCATCTACTAAAAGCTTTTATTCTTAAGTAATTTATATTCCCCACTGTGCCTTCATTTAAAATTTTCTATATTTAAAAAGATGTAATTAAAAATGGCAAATGATGATTTTTTTTGTAAAATACCTGTATTGAGAATGCAGTCAGTTAGTTTAAAAGTTTCAGTATTATAAAATAAAAACTTTTACTGTGAATTTCTTCTAGGTCACTCCCTAGAAACAGAATAAGTCATATAAATCAGTTGAACCTATACAGTGTTATAGCGTATAACATGATAATTAAGTGTCATACATTTGCTGATTAAAGCTCTATTTGAGTCCAGCAGCCTATCACTGAGGTAGGAAGAACACTATTGTGTTGCATTTTTTAATGGCTAAGATAAATATAAATAATTAATGAAGTCATACTCCTAGAGAAGATATAAAATAGCAGATCATAAATTATTTCCTGAAACCTTTTTTTTTTTTTTTTTTCCTGCAGTGAAATCTTTAATTTAAGTGAGTGGAGTGTGAAATACTCTTTCTAGATTCTATGTCTGATTAAATTATATGAATAGTACTGTCTTCAAAACGTGTGCATTCCAAACAACACTTTAATTACAGACTACGCAGCTGCCTGAAATTCAAAAAAAAAAAAAAAAAAAAAAACCAAGCCCATTCTTGGCTCTGATTTGCCAAAGTTTTGAATGCCTAATTAAAAAAAAAAATGTTAAGATTAACTACATTGTGAAAAAATATATAAATAAATGTCTACGTACAAGTTATCTGCACATTACATTAATTCAACAAATAGATATTTTGGAAATTATAGGTGAATGGGCACAATTTTGAGAATCTTTAAGAACAATGTACTGTGAAAAATATTTTTTTTCTCTGAGAGATAAAAATATTAGTGAACAAAGACATTTTATTTGATATTGCATTAGAATTCCCAGGAAAGGGAACTTTACTAAAAATCACACCTCTGAATCAATAGAACATGAAAGCCTTGAAGTTTTGTTTCATCCTTTGAACTTAAGTGAGTATACTGGTATCTGGGGCCTGCAGCCAATGCATCTCTGCTGGAAGGCTGTTTATTTTATTCATATACATTTCTTTTTGACATGAGAGGTTGTATCACAGTAGCTGCCAGCTTTCTATTGTGAATGTAGAAATATACACTGCAGATATATTTTATGTACTTACCTGAATAAATTTTGATACCTGGATCTGGTTTACTATTGCAAGTTACTGCAGCTTAGTATAATGGGTAGTTCTCTAAAACTTAGCTTGGCAATGAAATGTTGGTAGCTTTATCCACTTGGTATGTTGACCCTAAAATACATTGTTTAATTTCATTAATATCCTGAGAATTGTAATTTTTCCCTATATAGAGTGAATTGTCTCTATATAGTTCAGGGAGTGCACATTTTTTTTCAAACAATTTTAAAGTTAACAATTAAATATTAAAGCTCTGAGCCTCAAACTCTTTCCAGCATTTTTCAGGGCATCTTGATAGTCCATCAGTATAGAAAGATCAGGGATAAAAATAGCAATATACTGTAGTACAAAAAGTCATAGTTTGATCACAGCAAGGAAAAATAAGTCATAAAACTAGTAAAAGTGAAGAACATCATGTAATAGATTCAGTTCACTATGTTTTGCAACTGAGGTATTAATATTGATAGCACAAGTTATTTTCTTGCACTGAACACGAAGAAAGGTTAAAAAAATATGTATTTCACCTTTTCCTCAAACTGATTTTTTACCTCACCATTATCAGATATTATAGGAAGATCACTGCTATACAGCTAAAGCCCCTCTTAATATAATTCTGGAACTTTCCACAGCTCAACAACCACAGAGAAACAGGAGAGCAATGACTAGCTCTAATTTCCTATATGCACCATGTCTTTCAAACACCACTTTCCATTTTGTATTTCCTAAGAGTTAGAAATATATGCAAATTTTTATGATTACTTACACCTGCTACTTTGAATTTTCAAAATGTCAAAGGCATTGCTTTACATGTATCTCCACACATACAGAGTTTGTCTGGCATATACAGAATAGTCCTGAGTTGCCACATATGTGCAGATCATCTGAAAGGTGAATGCTCAGTAGATCTGCTCATATGCAATGCGTTTGGCATATAAACTTGTCAGCCATTTATGTAATCCAGGTTCAACATAGATGTAACTGGCAACTCAATAGAAAATCTGCCCAAGCCAGATGGAAAGTAGATTGCTGTCTAATATGCTGAAGAGAAACAGGAATTTGTTAAAGAAATAAGAATCTGAAACTGTCCCAGAAAGATGAAGATTTGCTTTTTTTCCAAGAGGTGATTTCAAATATGTTTCTTCCAATTGTAGAGTAAAAAGAAAAAAAAAAAAAAAAAAAAAAAAAAAATAGAAGTAGCTTCGCAGACCATTAAGGCCTTAATATAGAGTGCATAGAAGTTAAATTTCTAACCTTTCATGTGGTTCACTTCACATTAACTATGATGTTAATAAATACTCATTATGAAAAATAGCATTTGTCCATTAATATTACTGGGTTTTACAGTATGTTGGCCATAGGAAAGTCATATTAACTGTGTTTCAGTAGGCCATGTAATGTATATACTGGATAGACTATGTTTTCTTGAAAAAAAAAAGTTACAATTTATACTAGATAAGAGGACCATAAGCATGTGGAAGTATCATAAACATTTAGGAATCCTTTGCAATAGTAAATTTGCCTCAGTTGGGATTTATTCAAGAACAAACCCAATTTTAAACACCTTTATCATGCATCATGAAGAAATGGGACATTTAAAATGACTGGAGGTGATAAGTAACACTTTAGCAGATTGTTAAAAATTGAATTTATTCTGCATACACAAAGGGTTTGTTTTCTCTCTGCCCTCCTTTCATTTGTTTGCTTTCTGTGTATTTTCTCTCTTTCTCTCTCTTTCTCCTCCTTCTTCCCTCTCTTTCTCCCTTCCTTTCTCCCTTGAATATCAGCCTTGGGTGATGAGGGATATGCCCACACAAAGTCAAATTCCAACCACTAAAATAAATATATATGTATTTCTAATAGAAAATTGTACTTGATACATACAGCATGACATATACAAACATACATTAGAAATAAACTATACAACGTACTTCTAGCTTTATGCAAGTTAACAAAAGTTTTCATATCTACCAGGTTCACTGATGAAGAACACAGGACTAGCAAAATAGTGCCTCCTAACAGGACATGCCAGAACAAAGCCAATACAAACCCTGGCATGTGGAGCTTCAAACTGAAAGAAAAAAACCCCGCAGTGTGCTCCAGAAAAGCAAGTGTTACACTCTTGATTACAAAGGTATAAATAAAGTTGCAAAGATTGAAAATAAAACAAAACAAACACGACCCCCATTACAAATAGGTTCTCCTTTATCTGCTCCAAAGTATCATTTGCTGTCAAACACCTCACCCCAGGTCGGTTCTTCCCTTCTCATTATAAAAGAAATATTTCTAGCCTAGCACAAGAGGTGTCTGTCTGAAAATGAATTCAAGTATATACAAGACTATTACCTTAAATTATAAACATGTATCATGAGAATCATTCATTCTACATAAAATTTATCAAATTGACTACCTCTGATTTATTCTTCAGTGCTGCAGGTGTCATATGTGACATATTAAACAAAGCTTACAGAAACGCAATGTATTTTATTGGTTTTAAAGGTATTAGTAATGTAAACTAATGTAAACTAGTAATGTAAAAGATTTTGCTTCTTCACTGTGTTTGGAAGGAATTGATATGTCTAAAATGACTGATCTCAGTTTTTTCTCCTCATCTTGTGCAACTTTCTCTTAATTTAAAACTTTCACATCAAGAGCAGAGAGCTTTTACTGTAGTACTCTAAGCTGGTGCTATATTTGGGTGGCTGCGTTTTCCAAGTGATTATCCTATCATAAACTACTCTGATAGCATATTTTTCTGTTAGGAAAGCTTTTAGCCCTTCTGCTTGTAACGACTTAGACTCAAGTAAATTATGTTCTTACTATTATTCTATTAGCCTTCAAAAGGAACAAGATTGGTTGCACCTACTTCCTTTGATGCTGTTGTCCAAATGTAATCATATCCATTCTACTGTACTCAACATAAGGCATGTAACAACTTTATTCTACAAATTTAATCTTTACATGCAAATATTTCTGCAACTTCAAGCCACTTTACCAGGAGATAAACCAGATTTTTTTTCAAATCTGGGGAGATGACATCTATATCTTTCAGATTCCATGCCTCTAATACAAATAGTTCTGTACTGTTCTGCTCAGAGATGTATTGCTTCCCAGATAGGCACAAGCTGTAACACATGCGTTTTGAAACCATTACACTAGTTTTCCAAGCACTTGACTCTTAGGATTATTAACTCTAAAAAAATATTACTCAAGTGCATATCTATAAACACCTTCCATAATATTAAATAATTATGAAATCTGCTTCTGTAGATTTAACAATGTTGTAAGTTCTTTTAAAGACTCTGGAATTATTTTTTCTATAGAAATTAGATTAGTTATAATGCACAAGTTTATTTTTTATTATCCACTGTTCTGTAAGATTTATTAGCTTCAATAAAGCAACACATTAAAAAAATATTCTGACAGGCATTATCGATATGGTTCTTGTAAGGTTTCCTTTCAATTGCATGTGTGAATTATGCATTATTTCAGTGAGGTTACCCAGTCTCTTTCATCTGAGACTGTGTGATTTATACACAAGATGCAAAACTTCTATAAATTATAACTGTCTGGATAGCATTTTCTAGATACTGCCCAAACACAGGATTAATTTCTTATTCTTAGCTGTTCTGGAAAAGTTCCAGATACAGTTTTATTGTACCTTCATTTCTTTTCTGAAAACCTTACTTTACACCTTATTTTAAGTTTTACTTCCCTTTGTGAAGGCCTCACCTTTTCTTTTTTCTTTTTTCTTTTTTCTTTTTTTTTCAGATAAATCACTAAGATTTAATTTTCACCATACAAAACCTAAATGGAATGTGGTTTTCATCCTCAAAATAAGAAAAGGTTTATGTATCAGAAAATACAAGATGCCAAAAAGAGAATCAACACTGAAGTATAGTCCCTTTGGCATGTATTTGTCTACAGAACATATTCAGCAATATAAGATGCCACAGTAAAACATGATGGAAAAAATGGTATATGGATTAAAACTAGATTTCTGACAACTAACTGTTCAAAGACAGAATGAATAGAATCATAATTTCTGCAGATGTCCATTTCATTGTGAATTACTAAAATATAATATAAATTAAAATTATAAGTATAATTATAAATATAATATTAAAGTTGCAGTAAAAGTCTACAACATATAGGGGAAACCTATATTGATTATATAGATACCTCTTTATCCAAGATATTCCAGTAAAGTTTAACTTTTTAACCTTCCTTACCATGTGCTTGATTTAAAGTACTGGACACAATCTTTCCCATAAAATGATTTAGTGTATACTATTAACACAGATAAAATCAGTACCAAATGTAAGACCTATCTGAGAAAAATATAAAACATAATCACATCAATCACAAAATAAGTTCCTCTTAAAAATAACGTTAAAACAAATACTGGCTTTTCAAAGATGTTAGCAGAGCAATCTTACAATATTAAGTGGGATTATTATGCAGGACTGACAGAGTACATTTTCTATTCCCATCTATTCTGAAATCTGAAGCCAGGTCCTCAGCTCACATCCTTCAAAAATCACTGCAATCAATGGGAACTCAGCACCTCAGTGCTTGACGAATCCCATCCTGCAAATTCTAGCAGTCAAACTAATGTAATATGTAGTTGGCTTCTAATCTTGCAACTAAAGTTTTGTACCTAGTCAAGAACACCTGACCTGGAAAATATTTACAAGATTGGAATTGCCCTGCAAAACTGTATTCCACAAGGTTAATTCAGTATGTCTTTTGTCTGTGGATTATACATAGCATGTTATGGAAACTTTCCTCCTCTTTTAAGAATCTTTTTAGAATCTCAGTGATTAGCCCTCTCAGTATAAAAGCATTATCCCATTTGCTAATGCAAGCTTTGAACTGCTAGCACCTCATTCTCTAAGGAAAGAGAGATCAATATTTTAAAAACATTTTGCTATAAAATAAAATGTTTTGAAAAGTACATTTTGTTGTTGTTGTTAAACATATTGAAGGCACCATATGAGAAACATATCATATGAAAATGTCCAATTCTTTATAAAGTAACTATGTTTTCCTGTTTAGAAGATTCAGTAAAATCCATAAATGTTTATAAAATATGTAATATTTTCCCCAAGAGGGAAAAAGAGAATGAGAAAAAGTGTTAGAGATGTAGAGAAAGCAAGTGTATGGGAACTTTTCTATGCTACTGCAGCAACTAAGATTAATGAACAAAGAACAAATGGTTGACATATCACTCACCCATGGGAGTTCCAACACCATAACCTTTTGAGTCTATCAGGCCTCCAATTTGTGTGAGGTTACAGTTCCGCTGTGTGACAAACTCAATGGTTGTTGACTCCATTAAAAATGCATAATCAGAGGTAAGCACACGCTGGATACCTTCTTCATTACTTTTGACAAGTACTGACTGCCTCCTGCTACTCATGAAGGCCCACATCTTGTCATAAGTGGAGATTTTGGATTTCTGAAAAACAAATATTAGATGACGCATGAATAAAAATAATATGCTTTAAAAGTTAAGGCAAATTCTCAGCCTGCAAATTGCTCTCGCATTGTATTTTACTACATCGGGTGTTACCACAGCATTCTTCTAAGGGTGCCTGTATTATTCATCTCATCCATAACTTTCATCTAGTCTGTGTAAAACAAAACAGCTGGATAGATCCGTTTCTTATCTTGGTTTTATTGTTTATATGTTTTTATGTAGGATGAAGGCCTATAAATATTTGAAGTCAGTGGAAAGCTATTAAATATTCACCATAGCCAAGTTCATCAACAGTATTGATGAGAGTTATAGGAGAATTTGTGGATTCTGGTGCATTTGACATTTTAATTCTTATTTCAATCACTCAGCTACTCCTGAGCAATTCTCAAAACTTAATGCACAGTGTGGCAATCTGAAGTAATCAAAGCACTTACAGATGGCAGTGTATGGAGAAAACAGTTGTGAAGGAGAGGGCAGCAAAGATTTTATCCATGGTGCACTTCAAAAATACTTGGAGAAAGATTTTACGTAGGAGACAGTATCACACTCTGATCACACTAATATCAGCTTGTGATTCAGAAACTGACTACTAAAAGTCCTAAAAATGAATATGTGTTTTCTGCTGTAATATTCCCAGAATGCAAAGACCTGTTATGATAGGAAGAGAGAGACAGTAGTTTGGGACAAAAGAGTAGTTTGGCACAAAGTGATGCTGTGCAAATATAGAGGAGTTGCTTCCTTTCTTTCACCTCAGCTTCTTTAAAAAAGATAGTATCTTCCCTCATCTTTGTAAAACACACTGCTTAAGAGATCATAACCACTGGATAAATTGAAGGTATTAGAAGTACTAAGCATTTTACATTACATTTGCCCCATCTGTTTAATAATGTTTCCAACTCAAGATGTATCAGAAAATGTTCAGTAATGTTAAATCTTGCCTAGTAAATAAAATATAGAAATAAAGCATGAGAACTAGTATAATCATTCTTTTTTAGGAGTTTTTCACCTTTAATGTCAGCCTTAAACATAACTCTGCCATCAGCTCTGGAGAAGATACTAAACACAGATTAACACTACAAACCCTTCTGAAGTTCAGCTGATTGGCAGCCATAAATTCTGCCCCAGAGGAGAATTAACAGTGTATGTGGAATAAAAAGAAAGTTTATTCTGAAAAAGATTACTTTGTCCCCCTGCTGAAATAGAATTCAAGAGTTATTTCACTCTGCCTGGGGATTTAGCAAATCAAGCATTTGAACTAACTCTAGTGTCAATGCTAACAAAACTGAAGACTTCTGGACTCTGCATGAACACATTGTTACTGTACTGAATACAGTCTGTGGCTGATTGCAAAAGATTTTAGTAACAATGAAAGGGGAAATAATTTTCCTTCAGAATATACCGTGAACACATAGAATAGAGAAAAGCAAATAGATATGGTCTCGCCTCACAGGGTTTATTTAAAAAATCAAATAATTCTTGCAAACAGTTAATATTAGATTGTAGCATAACATACTGTAAGCAATGCACATCAGTTCTGTAGGAGTTTAAATTACTATACAATACAGAAAGGATGGAAAATTAATGTTTTTCAATATTTGTAAAATTTTACCAAGAACCTGTATTTAATTCTCTTGACATACAATCTTTACCCCAGTGCACAAAACAAACATTTTAGCCACTATAATCTGAGCAATATAAAAAATTGGCAGAGAAAACAATTTCAGTAAACTGTTAGATACACATTGCTGACACATGTTGAGGAAAAACAATAAAAGAAAAAGAAAAACAAACTAGATATAATAGAAAATAAAGAAAGAATTAGCTGTAATACAAATGCATTTCTATATTTCTGTTGAAAAAAAAAAATATCCAGCATGAATACATGTTAGCAAGGGGAATGGTTGCTCT
Source organism: Athene cunicularia (assembly GCF_003259725.1). NCBI lineage: Eukaryota > Metazoa > Chordata > Aves > Strigiformes > Strigidae > Athene > Athene cunicularia. The sequence continues at coordinate 46,298,832 of NW_020799097.1, read as the reverse complement.
CTACTGAAGCATGTGAAAAAATACAATATCCTCTAAAGGACAGAGTGCTCACATTACAATGACTGATTTAATCAGCTAGGATTCAGCCACAGCTACTATTGAAAAAGAAGGAACAAAGGTCACCAACAATCAGAGAAAGCTCCTGCATAGGAGAGCTCACTTACTAGAATAATTAAACCAAAACCGAGTAGAGAAGTCTACACATGATTAGTGAGACTGTGTAAGATAACACAAAACCTAGAATATCAGTGCACATGGCTCACCACTGTGAAGCTAACAAGGGCGATAGAAAGTGCACGGTGATCTCTCAGTTTTCTCCTATGAACGGAACACTACAATGTCTTTGCACTGTCTTCTTCCACACCTAAAAGCTAAAAGTCAGAACTGAAAAGATATCAAGGAAAACAGTCCATCTACCTGTGACTCCTAAATTTTAACTAGCATTTAGAAATTCATATCAGAAAAGGTGTAAAGTACAGGTTATGGGATTTGTTTTACATACAACAGTGTTTTATCTGAAAATATATATATATATATATATAAAACCCACTTATATTTGATTCAGGAAAATATAACAATGAATGGGTTTTGCTCCGTGTTTGACAAACTACTCTGCAGATTCACGTGACTAAAATCAAGAAGCCAGAACAATCAAAAGCATCAGCAGCCCATTTGACATTGAACTAAAGACAATGACACTCCAGTACATACATATTGCTTCTTGTGGTTATGACTGTGTCATTCCTACTGATAGAAGCAGATGCTGCAATTTACATTATATTTCCATCTTCTTTCACTCTGTGCAAACTAATCTGGTTAATCAGCTTACATACTCCATCAGTGAAGTGTTTTACTTTATCTGGCTTAGTTCATCGTATTGTTTCATCTAACTGGAAATCACTGTCTGGAAATCCAACCTAACTTGAAATCAACCAGAAATTATGTCTGTATAAGATAACTTGTGGTGACACAATTTATCATGCTTGTATTCCCTCAGTATGCTGAAGACAATGCAGAGTAGTAAGAAAGCTGACTATGCTTTGCAACATTTTAATAAAGAGAGCTAACAGCAGAGATGGAAATGTTAGGATTAAGAAAATCAAGAAATTCATCTACCTAGTGCATAAAATGGTAGCTCTCACAATGATACTCAGAGGATGCTGTCGGTGACACACTCAGCATTCATAAATGTAAGATGATTGGAAGATGGTGCATGTCAGGGATCTGTGCATGTCAGGGATCCAAAAAGGAAGCACGGCAAAGGCTCTAAGTTAGTCTAGTGCTATGTACAGATGTGAGACTAAAAACAGAAGGAAACATCATTAGCAATGTGTTACTCACTACTCTGTCCTGAAGCACTGGATAGGAATAACAAATATCTGAGCAGAAAGGGTCTGGACCACAAGGTCAGAAAAATATCAGGATGTTAAATGAATGCCAGACTGAACAAGGATAAAATGACAAGGAAGCAGACCTCATGATACAATACAAGATGGATAAATGCACAGTAAAAGTGTGTCAGGCACATTCTGACATTTTTCTACAAAGGAAAAGGTGCAGGATCCATTAATGGGGATTTTTATTTTAATGATAGCATCCAAGTTCTTTCCTGGCTTCTAAAAGCATTTGGGTGTCACAGACAGTGCCACAACTTTGCTGTCACCCATGCAATATTTAAACTCAAAAGAGACCCTAGTAACAAATAAAACATGAAAGGTAATTAAGATTAAATTTTACAATTTTTTTTTTAATTTTTAAAAAAGGTCAAAACCCCAGCACTTTCCACCATGTAAGAATTAAACCATAACAATATTTATGTCAAAAAAAAAAAAAAAAACACAGAATCCCAATCCTACTTCACTTTTCCACTTATGACACTGCCTATAACAGCTATGAGACTTTAGTTTTCCTGAGCGTTGCATTCTTAGTGGATGCAGGCCATTTTTTTTTTAAGTTGCTTGATTCATAGATTTTTTTAAGGCCAGAGGAACAATCGTACACATTTATTCTGACCTGTAATACACAGACTATGAAATGTCACTTCTGAGTTACTTTGCCAAGCTCATCATTTATGTTTTTGTATTGACAAAAAGAATGACACATGAAAAGTGCATTGATAAAGACCCATCTATATTAGCCTTAGCAAGGTGCCCAACATGGTATCTATCCCACAAACATCCTTGATGACAAGCTGGTAGGATATTGACTGGACAGATGGAGAAGGTACAAGTGGAGAACTAGTTGAGATGTTGATCTTGAAAAGTGGTCGTTAAAAGCTCATGGCCAGATTGGCATCTTGTCATGAGTGAAGTGCCTCAGGGGTCAGCCCTAGACCTGATACTCTTCAATATTTTTATAAATAGTTTGGAAAATGGTACTGAAAGCACCCTCACCAAGGTTGGGGATGTCACCAAATAGGGAGGGGAGATAGATACACTGGAAGTAAAAGCTACCATGCAGAGAGACCTCAAGAGGCTGGAAAAATAGTATGACACGAATTGCATGAGGTCTAACAAAGATAAATGCAAAGTTTATCCTGAGACAAACTAATCCCAAGCATTCACACTGGCTGGGAATTGACTGAAAAAGATTTATGGATCCAAGCGGACAGCAAATTGAATACAAGTAAGCAGACCATACTTGCAGCAGGAAAGCAAACTGCAGGCTGTATCAGCAAGACTATAGCAAGCAGAACAAAAGATGAGAGTAATCCACATTGTCAAGACTTGTCAAGACACACCAGAAACATTGTGTCCAGTTATGGTCCTCCAAGTTCAAGAGAGATATTACAATTGGAGTATGTCCACCAAGGTGATCAGAGGATTGGAGATCTTATCTTACAAAGAAAGATTGATGGAAATGGTATTGTTCAACCTGGAATGGAAGGCTTACACATGTTCTCCCATGATCTAAAGAGAAGGTTAGAGAAAAATTGAAGGTACACTCTTCATTAGGATGCATGGTGACAGGATAAGAGGCAACGGCCAAAGCTGCTGAAGAGAAATTCTGTGTGGATATAAAGAAAAAAGTAGGCATTGGAACAGATAGCCCAGAGAAGTGGAATCAGCTCACTGGAAATATTTGAGGCATCTTAACATAGCCACTAATAAGCTAATCTGAAGTCTCACTTTCAATTTGGAAAGCAGATCTCCTCCAACAAAAGGAAAGGATATCTAAAGGTCCCCTCCAAATTTGAGTTTTCACTTATTCCTATGATTATATGTCAGTATGCATACAGTAATAAGCATTTCTAGAAACTCTTCCAAGTTTGATGTTGAGCAATTTCAAGAAAACAAACTAAAACATATCATTTCCTGTTTGGGAAAATAACCCACAAAACAAACTCAAAAAATCATTGTGAATTTATGTAGTTTATACATCAAGACAAAGACAAACCCATTATTAGCCAGGAAAACATGTGTTCTGTCTTTTTCACAATTCAGTCCTTTGAAACCGAAGCAGACTAATCCCAGTTTTTTCATACATGACCCCTTGGAAATCCAGAACACCAGTAGAGAAATCTAAGATGAACTGTTTGTATAATACGTTCATTTTATTCATTTCATAAGTTTGACATTTGGTTTCAACACATGCCCTAAATCTACACAGCTGTGAAATAAACTAGCAAATGCATTTCTGCTGCTCCTAATAATGGCAAAACCACTAATTTATCTCAATATTTTTCTAAACTTAAGAAGGCTAGATGTCAAATTCAGTTGAAGCAAATATTATAGACGATCCTCTTACAGCTCATAGCTGTTCTAACACATTTGGGATATGTCTCCAGCATTTGAGTCCACAAAGTATTAGGACTATTAATAGAGAGATAAACAAAATTAACTGAATACATTTCAAATCATAGTATGACAAGCTTAAAGCTGAAGGAACAAACCAACAGCCTAAGGTAAAGAACGTTTTAGGAATTCCGTAATTGTCCTCAAGCATTATAAACACAGGGAAATTCAAAGATAAGGGTATCTGAAAGAATTTGAACACTTGCATAGATGAAAATAACATGTAAATAAACATAAATAGCCTGCACGCTTTCCTAAATTGTCACCAAAATTAAATTTGTAAGGACTGGTTTTTACTGTTCAAATATCTATCAGTGACTGATGATACATTTTTTACATTTTGCATTTTTTGTACTTTCTCACTTCTGTAATTTATATCTGTGTGCACTGATACACCTCTCCCAGTTCTTAATATGAATATGAATTCTTTGGAGTAGGTACTGTTTTCTACAAACAGCTCAGTGTTTTTGAAGTGGACAACAATGATCCATTACTGGGATTGCTGAGCTAAACAATAATATATGCAAATAATGATGAATATCAGAATCAGTTACAGGAATCAGAATGGAATATATCAGATCTTATTCATTTTTAGCTCTACAGAGTATCACTACATGCTTATTTCCAAATATTTTCTTTTAAATATTTCTTTTTTTTTTTTTTTTTTTTTTGTCCCCTGTATGCCTTAGCTAGTTCTGTACTCCAAAATTGAGTGCTGTTTTTTATGGCAGCACTTGATGCCTCCATAATATAATATGATGCCACAGATATTCCAAAGTCTGCATTCACATATATGTAGTGCACAGTCTGAGTCATTTCTATAGGCTAAATCATAGCTGTTAGAGCACCATGCTGATCTCTAGCATCTTAAGTATACTGAAAATATCATGCAGACAACCCGTGCTGGACAGAAGACTAGACCTAAATCAGCTTAGCTGTTCTCTACCATCCAACAGACTCTGTTAATTCAAGTGAACTTCTGAGTATCATCTGGTTTTCTGACTAGGTTAACAACTAGTGATGAAAATTACCTTTGTAGTACTATATTTTCTTTATCATCTCCCAGAACTGTGAGACTGTCTTTTTCTCAGTCAAAGAAAAGTGAAAAAGACATTCCTTTTTATCAGACTGGTCTCACTGACTCTGGCCCCCTGACCTCAGTGAACTTTATTTTTTTCCTTCTTTTTTTCCGCTACTTTTTCAGACATGCTGAGGCCTGAAAACCCATGAGTGAACCAGATGATTTAGATTTTGTTGTGTCAGCATAAAAACAATAAAACCAATGCATACAGCATTCTCTCTTCCATATCGTCAGTTTTCATGGTCCATAGAGCACGAATGAAAAAAGGTAGGAAAGGTGTTTCTGCCAAGAATAGAGCTATAAGGAATGAAAAATGCAGTGCTCAGAGACATTTTTACTCTTGCCCTGAATGCACTGACTTTTTGTTTTAAAAACCAAAGATTTTGAAAAAAACATTAAATATTTAAAGTAATTTATGGTTAAAAAAACCCCAACCCTAATGCTATTGAAATAAGTTTTCACTATCAGATTTGACCTGAAAATAAGCAGGGATTTTATAGCTCAAAAATCACTAATGGATTTCAGAAACCTTCCTTGCCTTTTATACCAGAAAGATTTATAGTCTTCTATTGAACTATAACTAACATCACAAGGGATCTTTTTATAAAATATTGTGGAAAATGTGATATTCCTTCACACTTTTGTAGGTTTCTTCCTTTATAAATAGGAATAAGACATTAAGCAAATTTAATCTGTTTTTAAAGCAGATCCTATATTCTGCATGTTCTGTAAAGATAAATCCACTTCTGCTCACTCTTCCTGTTCTCAGACACAAACTGTAGAACAAAACTCCACACTTTGTTTGCACTGTATCTGGAAACAATTTCCTTTTCAGAAAGCAGTGAGTGCATAATTGCATAATTGGAATTGAGCAAGAAGTTCATGAATACTGCCTTAAATATGTCCCTCTACCAGAATAAGAATTTGTAAAAATGCCACGATTTTAACAGCTGTACTCTCGTAACATCTACACTGGCATAGAAGTTTGTGCAGTGATCAAAGCTGAAAGAATATATACTATGCCCCAAACTCCCTGTTGCTGTTGTGATTTGAAAGAAACTCATCAGGCAGCAGTAGCATTCAAAATCTTTTTGAATGAGGAGAAAGGATAGAAAGGCCACTAACTATTATTTGTTAATTTGTTGTCCAAAACAGTTAGGAATCAATGTAGGCTTTTTATCTTCACAGATTTCAAAAATTTAATGGAAGTTTCATTGTCATGTTGGTTTTGGGGTTTTTTTTCATTTGTTACCTGTCAAGCAGCATCATTAACATTAATTATTGCTTGTAATGAAAGTCATCAAAATCAGTCTAGTGCTACAGACAGATTGGTGGTTTTTTTAATGCCAATAAATTCCCCTATCAGTTCTGTTGCTAGACCTAACAAATCTCTGATCATCCAAACTAGCCAATAATTTGAAGTATTTCTTTACAAAATAGCTCATGTAAAATATTTGTCAGCTATACATTAGCATAAACCACCACAGAGGTATTCTGCAGTGGGACTTGGATTTAGTATTCACTACTTTTTTAATTATAGTAAGTAAATTACCAACAACACTAGACCATATGTGCTAGCTAAGAACAGCTGAGTTGTTCTCTGTACTCATCTGACCTTGGTCACTAGAAAATTGGAGTTAATTCAGGCAAACAGGATTGATGCCATATGTGGTTCATATCAAAGGTATAGAGCAGTGGTAAGATACTGATCAGAAGACTGTTTGTTTGTTAGCAAATCTGTCAGGTCTTGGAATATTTCTGGCAGTTTTATCTTGAAACACCTGTAGTCCCCTAAACAACATACTTGTGAAGATAAGCAACATAACACTTAAGGAGCTACTTTCCACCAACAATTGAGAAGTTAATAAAAAATTAAAATATCTGGGTTGAAATACTACAGTAAAAGACACAGGAACTTTTCAGTCAAACTGGTTCTTCATCATGAAGAATTCACCTACATGCATAGATGAATTTACGTGTGTTTGATTAGTGATCTGTACTGAAAAGCCAAGCAATAGCAGAATTATAAGATGTAATTTTGAGTATGTTTTAACAGGAATACACCAAGTCCTTACCCAACTTTTCAGAAGTTGATGGGGAAAATTGCAGTACCGACAAAATCGTGTAACATGTTAAAAGTTAGAGTAAGGTATATGTTGTGATTTGAACCAGCTGGTAGCCAATTGCCACGTGGCCAGTTGTTTACTTCCCCACCACCACCTCCCCAGTGAAATTGGGGAGAAACAAAAGAAAAAAAATCGTAGGTTGAATTAAAAAAATATTTACTAATATTAACAAGAACAACAGTAACAAAAGTAAGTCCAAAACAGGTAAAAATTCAGGAGTGGCTTACAGAGCAGCGACTGGTACAGAGCCCGTCCCCACCACTGATTCCAGCTGCACTAGAAAATCTCGCCATGCTGACCCAGAAACCGATATAGGGCATGAGAGAGCCGGTGTCCGCTTATATACTGAGCATCACGTCATATGATATGGAATGCTCCAGTGATCGATCTGGACCCAGCCCTCTAGCTGTGCTCCCTCTCAGCCCAAGGGAATTTAACTCTGTCTTGGTCAAAACCAGGACAGTCTAGTTCATGTATTTATTTGCATATTGCAATTTGGACATCTGTAGTAGGTAAGTACAGGCAGTATAAACACAGCTGGTAATGTAGTTTAACAGAGGAAGGGATATAGTATAGCTTCTGAAGATAAGTTCTGCAAAGGCTCTGTTTTATTTATAATTTGGAACAGCCAGAACAGCAAGGGTGTGACAGAACAGAAAGGAATCTCTTTCCAGCATTATTAACTGCTGTATTCCTGTTTTGTCAGAGGGAAGTGCTCAGAAATAGTGGGAATAGAGTAACTGAGAGTTTACAAGGAAAGAAGAAGGAAGCAAAAGTTCATCACCAGTTTATCAGTTTGCCCGTTCAGTGACTTGTGTATGTCATGTTAGTGTTCCCAGTTAAATAATAAATCAAAATATAGCCAAAGACTATTCTAAGATTACTCAAGTTAATTCTGTGTCAACTGCTTATTATTGCTTATTACAAAGGACTTAATAGATAACTGAGCTGTGCAGAAGTATTCTTAAAAAAATAAAAATATTTTTAAAAAGACCATTTTGTGTAGCATTATTGTGTGCAGCCTTCTGAAGCTACGGAATGCAAAATTCCAGTATTTTATATATTTTTGCAGAGGAAAAGCAAAAGAAAAATCCATGAAAAATTAATTCCTTGTATTTCACTACTCTCTATCAACTGCAGAAACTTGTGTTGTTCCAAATCTACCTACAAAAACATACATTTTGCAGTTTCAGTAGAACCTTGGTTACTATATCATCTTCAGGAATGGGTTAGATTGAACTTTAAATTGCAGAAGTTGTTTTCATTTGAGCACATTTGACATTGACTGTGAGAACAGATACTTATTTCTGGGACAACAGTAAAGTGGGCTATCAGTGTCTGTCATATGGCATGGCCTAACCATTGCAGTCTGAACAGTATGCATGTTTTATTCCTGTTAGTTGCTCTGAATTCTTGGAAAGATCAAGGTGAAAAGTACTGTAACTTATTTCTTCCCGTTTACAACATGATGCAGGTATAAGTCCAACTGTAGTCTTATTAAATATCATCTTAAATGACAGAAATCAAAGTTAAAATGATACTGATGTTGAGCCATATCAGCCAGAACAAGGAAACAAGAAGTTAGGCTGGTATGACCTTCCCTCAATCCTGACCTTTTGCTTTTTTGCTGAGTGAGCCAATATGGCAGGAACACATTGCACTTTAGAGATAATGTGAAACTTCAGGGATAAACTAAACTTGATGAGTTCAGAGATCATTTAAGTGTCTCAGTAATAGACAGATCAAATTTCTACAAGTCAAACTTCCATTACAAAGCTAGTTCATTACTCTGATGTTTATTATTTAAACAAATACTGCACAAATTAGAGAAGAGGAAGAGAAGAATATAAATGATAAGTACTTGCTTTACTTTCTCAAAAGTTGAAAGATTTTCAAAGCCTACTAAATACTTGAGATGAAAAAAATCTGATTTCTGGCTTCCAGAAAATCTTGGTATTTCAACAACTGCAGACCAAATGAATTACAATGAAAAGTAGAATAAGAAACAGTGAAATCAAGTTTCAAAAAAGCATTACATAATAATGTCTTAGGAGCAACGTAGACAGAATAACAGGGGAAAAAAAAAAAAAAAAAAAAAAAAAAAAAAAAAAAAACAATAATAAAATTCAAAACTTAACCATGAAAATTTTTTATTTTGGAAAAAAAAAAAAAAAAAATTTAGAGAGAATTCCTGAGATTACATAATGTTTTTTCTGTGGTACATGCCATGTGATCTCCAAAGATGCTTTAATGATATTTTAAGAAATCTAACTAAAAATTTCTACTAATTCCCACGGTAAACCACCTTTATTATTGACTAGAATACTAATTTATATTTCTGTATTTATAATTACACATGGTAAGAGCAATTAAACTTTATTTTCTATGAATTTGGGGGTCTGCATAGAATTTTATATCAACAATTAAATGCTTCCAACATGGCTTGAAATAATTACTCTGGGGCACATGACATCTCAGCTCTGAAATACAGTCAAGACAAGGAACAGATATTTGACATATATACTGACATGCTCTAGTGGAAGTCCATGTGCCATCACACAAGTATTGTATGAGCTGGTATATGATCTCATCACTCCTAGAAATTTATTGTGTTCATGATTGTATGGCATTATCAGAATTTCTAAGGATTTTACACATTTCCTCACTGGAACTGATGGGTGTAGCTGTGCATGATATTGCAGATTCTTCTTTTCCCCTGTCAAGCTGTTTGTAATTTGATCAGTTGGACATCAAAGAGTAATTCTGTTATTAATCCAGTAAAAAACTAATGGGAAACACATTTCTGATGAAGTTTGAACATTTATTAAGTTACATTTAGCTAAATTTATATTAATATCTTTTCTAACCTGATTACCAAAACAAGCCAACTTTTTCTGGATGCTGACAACTTACTCTACTGAGCAGTTTCAGATAACAACAACTGGGAATATGGTGTTTGACTTTATTCCCTATTTTGTTATTTTAATTAAACTATTTGTAAAAAGTCAGAAAAATCCTTTCTACAGCATTTTATGGAAAATAATTTATGAACAATTACTTTAGAGACCTTCACTGAATAATAACTAAATATGTAGAAAACTACTATGATAGAAGTTAATATTATTACTTGTGACCGACTTCATATTTTGCTGTTCATATGTATCACATAAGACTGAAAACAATGGCAACAAAAATAAGCACAGACAACAAAATTTATTCTACATTGTATACTATGCTACATTTCTCTAGTTTCCATGTTGTTTGACAAAACTGAACAGTTACACTGATAGTGCTTGTGATTGCATTTTGGCACGTGTTACTGATGCCACTGTCAATGTGTTATTGTGGGTATATTGTTTCAGGCGACCCTTCACTTCTCACAGATAGGATTGCAGAGATCATCTATGAATCTGAAAGCTATTGTGTTGGGAAATGTGTTGTAACAACACTGCAAACCCGATTTCTCTGCATATTCCAAGAAGAAAAGCAACCAGAGTAGTGACAGTACAAGCAGGTTCCAACATGACAAAGCAGATTAAACTTTTTGAGGAGTAAGGGAATAGTCTCATCTCTATTTCAAATATTGGTTATCTACTGAGGTTGCTTAAAATGGCACCAGTTATCATAATAGGTTTTTCTAATGATGACCTGGGTCAGCAATTGGACTGATACACTACTAGTTCATTTGACAATAAACTGCTACAGATAAGTGATAAACGTTATCTGTCAGCAATACAAGTAATAAAGAAAAATAACGTTCTTTAAGGTGCATAGCTTGATAAACATCTTTTAACTTCAGTCATAAAACATCTTAGTAGTGTGCATCAACACTATGCATTCAGTGTCATTTCTTAAATGAGGACAAGTACTGTAATCTTATTAATTTGTATTTCTCATAATTTGATTCTGTTTTATGTTTATCTGATAAAGTTGCATTGAACCTTCCAGGAAGGTACCAATTTACTAAAGATCTTTGGGAAGACTTTATTCATGTTCATTATGACAGATGTGATAACTTCTGTCTATTAGCACACTCTATCCACTTAGATCATGACACTATGTGCTGTAATGCTAGGATAAATTTTTTTCTAGCAAGCATATTCTATAGCTGACTTTATCCTACAAGAACTGGTAATAACCAGATATTATGATATCCCTGACAGGTTTTTGCCTTTAATTCCAAAGATCTGACTCAGAAATTATTAAATCTAAAGAAAAAGCAAACAAACAAAAAAGTACATACAAGCCACAGTACCATAATCATAGCATTTTCTTTGCATTATAATTAGTTTCCATTTGATTTTCTCATTTTGAGTAAAATGCAAGAATAAAGAAATTTTTAAAAATCCCAGTAATTTGCCAATTTGCTCTTCTTACTGAAGCGACCCATAATCATACATCATGATTCTTCTGGTTTTCCCTGCTACTAACTACTATTCTAATGGGATTTGTGTTTACCTCATTATTAGGCTCAGAAAAAAAAATAACTTGAACACCCTATAAGCCAAACCCTTAAAACAATTTGTCTACCCTGAATTAAAGAGAGCTAAAAATTTGAAATGCCTCATCTTCCATTCCAGGAAGAATATTGTTGACACTGAAGTTGGTAAGGGGAGAACCAACTTGTTATGTGTTGTTAATGCAATCACTGACCCTTCCTGAATGCTCTTTTGCAGATTTATACCAAGCAAGTCTCCTGCAAGATTTTAATTCAAATGAAGATAGAACACACAAGTAAAATAAAATACTGGAGCCCAGTTCCTGTTCTGTGAGAGGATGGCACATATACCACTCTCACATATTACCACAGCAATTGCAGATTCACATAATTATTGAGGTTGGAAGGAACCTCTGAAGACCATCAAACCCAAAATCCTGCTCCAAGTGAAGTCTAGTAGGGCAGGTTATGTAGGACATTGCCCAGGGTTTGAATATTTCCAAGGATAGAGACTCCACAGTCCTCTGGGCAACCTGTTCCAGGGCTTGACCCTCACAGTAAAAACAGGGGGGTTTTTTATATTTTTAAATGGAATTTCTCATATTTCAATTTGTGCCTACTGCCTTTTCTTCTTCACTGGATACCACCAAGAAGAATTTGGGTCCATCTTTTTTACACCTTACCATCAGGTATTTATAGACATCAACCAATGCCCCCCACCCCCAACCTTTCTTTCATCCATTCTAGACAAACCCAGCTCTCTCAGCCTCTTAGAATTACAGATGATTCAATCCTTTAATGCACTGTGTCCTTTGTTAGATTTCCTCCACTACAACACTGTCTCTCTTGTACTGGAGAGCCCAGAGCTGGATGTACCACTCCAGATGTGTCTCACCAGTACTGAATAGAGGGGAAAGATCCTTGACATGCTGGAAATGTTCTGCCTAATGCAGCCTAGCTGGTCAACCTTCCAACCGGTACGAGTACATGGGGTTAAGCCTTCTCAGGTGCAGAATTTTGTCATTTTCTTTTGTTGATGTGCATGATGTTCCTTTCTGCCTATCTCACCAACATTGATCTCTCCTCTAAAGTCTAGTAAAGGCATTCAAAATAGCCTATAGGGAAAATCTCTTTATACTAATTATTGTAATTCTTTGGACACAAAGTGGATTTCTGCTACACAGAAGAGACATCTTGTTTATATACCCATTTTGCCTACATCCTCAAGTACAAAAAAAACCCAAAACATTTATCTCCATTTACCTCTATCACTGTTCTGTTTTTCTTGATAGGTATAATGACTTGGTTTGAGACTCTATTCTTTATTTTAATTCCACCTTCTCCACTGTTTACTGATGTTAGAATGCCAACATTCTGAGAAGACAGAACAGTATCCCTGCTGCTCACAGCATATGTGTTAAAAATCAATCGTTAAAAAATTTTTTGTTCTGTAGAAAATTTACTAAAATCAGTCTTAGGAAGCTCAGTTTCTTTGTTCAAAACTAAGTTTTCATAATTTTGTTTGATCCTTCTCTAGAATTTTCCTTAGCTCTCTTCTTTTTAACTAGGAAAAAAATGGTTTATGTCAATATTCCTGTCTTGAGTGCTTATCTTAAAAACTGTACTGAGAATTCATTAAAACTTGCCCACTATGCCTTAACAATATGAATCTGATTTTGTGACCTTTATGTCTTGATTTAAAAATTTCAATCTGTTTTAAATCACTAACTTACTTAGGTTTTTTCCAATTGCCTGCACCAAAATGGTCCTTGTTCACCTCAATGTTTTGACCCTCAAGTATAGTATGATTAATGCCTAAAGAAGAGATGTGTTAAGCGTTTTCTTTGACCAGCTTATTTTTCCACTTCAGTTTTTGGGGTTTTTTTTGCTTTGAGTCTTTTTTGATATGTACGAATTTACATCAGACTGGAAGCTGACAGGAGGCTTATGTCAATCTTATTTTCTCCCCCTTTAAACAGGCTGTATATAAGCAATACCAAACACCATAGCTGCAGTGCAGTACCTTTTTTTCTGGATTGCAGGGCAACCCATCTACTTGAAATACCAAATGATGGAGAAGGGACTAATACAAGCCTGTGCATAAATTTAGTTGTCTTTGAGACCATCTTTTTGACCTTCCTGAAGACAATAATTAAGCTATTTCTCACTGTCTACACAGATATTCTAGACCGATTTACAGGTTATAAATTAGTCTGCTTCTTTGTTTTTATCATTAATTAATACAAATATGCAGTACTTAGAAAGACATAAGAAAGCTAGCAAATCGCACTCATCAATGGATATAAAATACACTAGGTCACTGAAACCATCTTTTTTTTTTTTCTTTTTTTTTTTTTAATGTTGTTTAACTATCCTGCAAGCTATAATTCATTTTTAATCTAGTTCTCCCAATTCTAATAGTCACTCAGAAATTGGTACTAAATGAATTAATTTATACTCATTAATTTATTTATTTTATTTATATTTGGTTTTGAAGTCTTGGGACCTTCATTTTCTGAGAGAAAATTAAAATTTCAGATATTTACAGGAAATTTTTTCCCTTTATCATCTAAAACAAATGGAAGACCTACATGGTATGTATTTCAAACAATAATTGTGTAAATATGTTGTACCCATTATACACAATTGGTATAGATACTGGTGTTTCAAAAAGGAAATTTCTATAGTTACTCAATATTTGTGAGGAGCTTTATGTGGAAGACAATATTATTTTCTGACTGCAGGATATCAAAAACGTACAAACTGGACAAAGATCCTTAAAAGAACTCCAGCCTGAGCTGGCTAGTTTAGAATGGAGTGCAAGAAAATAAATGTCAGTGAGAATTAAAAGATACACTTTTTCAAGCATAAATATTATGGACCCTCTGATATGATACTCACACAGGCAAAATTTCTTCTAGTCTTTCTGTATTATGTTTAGGATGCTTGAGTGAATGTCATCGACTATAATTCTATTTTCTAAATATTTCAGAAATTCATTAAAGCACTTATTCAATAAAGAAAATAATTCGTATTAGCAAATCATGTCCGTATAGACAGCCTTTGATTCTTGACTTTGTGGTGTAAATTGGCTAAAACATGGTACTGGATTGATAAAACAGCTCTCATTTGCTCATAGAATCATAAAATGTTTTGGATTGGAAGGGACTTTCTAAGAACACCTAGTTCAACCTCCCTGCCGGGGGCAGGGACATTTTTCACTAGATTAGGTTGCTCAAAGCCCCATCCAACTTGACCTTGAACACTTCCATTGATGGGGCATCTACAGCTTTTCTGGGAAAGCTGTTCCACTGTCTTACCACCATCATCATCATAAAAAAAAAAAAAAAATAAATTAAAAAAAATATATATTTCTTGTGTCCAGTATAAATAGACCCTGGAAAAATCTTTCTCTGTTTTGTATTGAAAGTATTGAAAGTATTGAAAGTATGCACTAAGGTCTCCCTGGAGCCTCCTCATCTTCAAGCTAAACAACCTCAACTTTGTCTTATTCTAGCCTTCTGATCATTTTTGTGGCCTTCATCTGAACCCACTCTAAAATGTCCATGTCTTTCTTATACTGTGCCTGAAAAAAATATCACCAGAAAAAAAGATGTAGAGTCAGTCACCCAGAGACTGAAAGAATTTGGAAGAAATCTTAGAACTCTTACAAAATAATTGTGTTTATGGAAACATGAGTTGTGAATATTTTTTACACACTGATACCCTCTTCCAAGCAATATAAGAAATTATGTTCTCTTGACAATCAGAGATTATATTACACGAAGTAGTAGTATGTATCTTCCTAGGTATGTCTAGATTTGGAAGAAGACATTTTTTCTTAAAGAATCAGCTACCACATTTTGTCTGAATCATACTTAGTGTTCATGACCCCAGACGAAGAACATATTCAAAATTGTCAAGTTGAGGCCTTCGGCTTGGATAGCACTCAACAGAATCTTTTTTTTTTTTTTTTTTTTTTTTTTTTT
>NW_020799097.1:46272362-46283354 GCF_003259725.1 Athene cunicularia | reverse complement strand
AAAAAAAAAAAAAAAAAAAAAAAAAAAAAAAGATGATATATGCTTTGAAACTGTCTCTGAAATGTTCCAAATAACCTGAACGGAGTATTTTGTGTGATTTGCATTTTCTCCTGAATAGTCTATCCATGACAAGATTTTACCCCTGCCAGAAATCCAGGGTGAGAAAACTGTTTTTGGTATATAAAGTATTTCTTCAGGTCAAGAAAATCAGATTAAAATGGCAGTCAGTATGCTAAAATAAAATTCTTTCTAATGATGGAGGACAAAAGCTTTTTCGTTTCTTTAAAACATTACTTATTTTCAGAAAATGAGTTGCCTTGAAACAAAAATATTCCTTTTCCCCTTCTTTATACCTCCCTGCAAACACCCCACTTTAAATCCTCTAGTGAGATTCATGTAAAGGGGTCCTTGACATTCAGAACCACTGTTTCTTCTCATTAAAGAAGAGGTAAACTTCAAAAAGAGTTTGCAATAACACATAAAACCATTTAAATTAATTGAATATGGAGATTATATTTAACCATTTTTTTTTATGGCTGCATTCTTTCCTTCGCTGCAATACCCTACCAGTTCAAATTCCCATATCAGCCAATTCTTAGTCCTTAGGAACAGGTCTTTATATACAGATACAGATACATCCCTCACTCTGTGTTTATATGTGTGTATATATACATATGCATGTATCTCTGTGTTTTTATTTTTATAATGTGATCCTTGAAGATCCTAGATTAAAAACTGAATTTAAGTAGACTAAATAATTAGGCTTGACAGATATAACTCTTTCTATCTATCAGCTTCTCTTGAGCTTCATATATTTTCTGGAAGAGATAAGGAAAGAATTAGACATTTTGGTTCTAGAAGAGCATCATAAAACTTGCAGTAGAAGATATTGCAGCCTTGCAATACATCTCTTAAGACTTGCTGGATACTAACTTTAATGAATCTATACAATATTGGGACTTACATCATTCAGTGTCTCTCAGAAATATGCAGTGCCTACTACATCCAACTAGCCAAATCACCTTCTTTGAGTCTGTTTACATTTCTTCTATTTCTTCTCAAAGGTATCCAAAAATTAGTATCTGCTTATATATCTGCAATGATCTGTAAGAGGGTCATCATCTGGGAAGGCTGAAACTATCTCCTTTGGAAGCTCTTTGGAAGGAAAGTATTCATTATCTTTTCAAATAAACAACTGTGGATAGAAAGCTAGAGGTCATCTCAATAGGTCAATATAAAACCTGCTCTGATAAAAAATACTGACATAGCACAATTTGTTGTTCAGTTAAAGGAAGAGAATTAGTACTTTTAAAATTTATTTTAATTAAATATAATGAGGTAAGTGGTGGAAAAGGAGAACCAGAAAGAAATATGGTAAGCCTTCACAGCAGCTAGCACTCAATTTACTCCCCTTAAAATAAAGAGGGATCTATGAGAGTCCTGCTCCCCACACCTGATGGAAGAAAATTGATTAAAAGTCTTCACTCTATGTGTATTTATATATATATTTACATATATTTTTGGGGATATTTCTGACAAAGAAGGCAAACAAACAAACAACATGTTAAAGACAGGCATTCCAGGACATAACTACTCCCTCTGACAAAAATTTAGCTGAAACAAATCTTTCCATGAAGGCTTTTGCTTTTGACAAATTGTCATTGTTTGACAAAATGATCTGCAATGCCGAAGCCTTATTTGTTATTTCATTCCTAGGTTTCAGACCAAAGGACTAGTTTCATCTCATCTTGTGCTAGGCATATAAAAGTCAGGCATCTACACTAAACCCAGTATTGAGGTTCTTTATATTGTCAGTAGAGAGAGACAAAAACCACATCCATGAAGGTAATTAATTCTGCCTGTATTTAGCATTGGTCTTTGTACCCTTTGTGCCTGTAGTCCCTTCTAATTTTTCTCTTTCTCTCCATTAATTATAAAAGGAACAAAAATACCTGATTTCAATCAGATGCAAAACTTTTGGATTGCTACACTAAGCTGAGACGGTATTCATGTAATTTTGTGCCATCATGGACTCCACATTTTGTGGGATTTTGAAACTTAGAAAGGTGCAACAGGTCACAGGGCTTTAACTTTGACATTTCCTACATTCTTGATGAAGCTTAAATGCTTGTGTCAATGCTTGTAAATAATGTATAAATATTTGGAAAAGGTAATAATATTAATTTGGTTATCAAAATAAGGATAAACAGATGAAGCTGTCACTTGCACATTCAATTTGAGCCCTGCTCTAACAAAAAAGAAATTCTCTTTGTTTACACCACTGTGTTCATAAGCATCTTTCTAGTTGCCTGCCACTCTCAGTGTAAAATAACATAATCAGTATTTTCATCAGACTTTTTGAGACATATTGAATATGATAGAAAAGCAGAGAGACATCAAGGCAGAACCAAAACTCTAATGTTGAGATACAAAGAATTTCAATAGAGCTGTTTCATTTAAGACCACATGAGGTAAGAATCTACATCTGATTATTAATAAATGTCAAATGACTTTATTTATACTATTCTAAGACTGTTATTCTCAAAATAATTATTGATATTAAGTAAATAATTTTCTTCACCATACTCACTTTGGAAGTTTCCACATCACAGTACAGGGGAGTGTGTGAGAAAGGGAAGCAGTAAGTATTGCTGTTCTCTGAAGAGAGAATCTCTTACTACACTTATTATTGCCATGCACTTTGTTGCTTGCAACAGTAGCTGTTAGCAGAAAAAAAGTATCTAGATATTACAAAAATGTATATATGGTACACATTTAATGATTCCGTGAAAATGAGCAGACACCTACTGTACAGCGTCACCTTGAGTAGCTAAGAAAGGGTGTTATAGCAAGAAATAATCTGGGCATGTCTGTTAGTACCAAGCTTTGTGGAGTAATAGATGAAAGAGAAAAGAAGGCTGTTCAGTGATTTGATAGAACAAATAGTCAAGAAGATGTACTTTAAACAGTTTCCAAGGTAACTAGCTCTGAGAATGGAATCTATAAATATAGGTACAAACAGGTTTCCAACTCCGAGACAGAAGACAATCAATGCAAAATAAATAATTAAAAGAGGACAGTTGGAATGAAAGACCATGAGAAACAAAGCTTAATGAAAAATATTAGTAGAAGAATTGTATTCAAAACAATTACTGCATATTAGTGGTTTCAGAAAAACTTTCACTTTCATTGTAAGCATCTGAGTAATAGATAAGACATATATGGTTTCACATTAAAAACTACTTGTTCACAAATACATCTGCTATTTATTAACATAGCATTTGCAAATATTTATTGCTTCATTTTTGTCCTGGATAAGTATCAGTAAACTGAGAAGAAATATTTCTGTTAAATTTCAGATTTTCTTTAACATAGTCATAATTGGTACCTAATAGACTTAGACCAGAAGATGACTGGATACTAGTGTAGGCTTTAGTATATAGAACATTTGAATATTTAGCATAGCAATTGTTATCAAGCACATTCAAACAACAATGCTTCTCTCAAATGGCCAGTATCTAAATAACACTGCTAGTGCTTTTTAACATTTTAAAACTACAATCAGAAAAGTGGTTTTTCTAGTAATTTATTTTGAGGGGATAACAAGTCATTCTGAAGAATTGAAATATGTGTCTCATATAAGACTGTATTTTAGAAACTTCTGTATTTACAAAGAGATCTGCCTCATATAAAGTCTTAATTATTTCCTATTGCTTTAATTGTTTGAGAACCCTAATATTAAAGCACAACTTTACATATAGTATTCATACAGGAATATGCAGGTACAATTCTCAGAAAGGTTTGTACCTGGTCTGAGTGGTCCTAGCCTGAATGACATAAGAAAACAGACACCTTCAAAAATGAATGGCTAAGTGTTTAGTCACAAACTAACGTGTCAGACAAATACATCAGACCCTTTCCTCTGCAGGCCGAAAGCAGATAAATAAGTAACTGTCACATGCATGCAGTTTATCCTCTGCAGCATGTGAATTAACATCCGATACTAGTTAGTGAGGTGTAGTATGGATGTACATTACTAGAGAATTCTGAATGAACCAGACAAAACGTATGCAGCACATACTGTCAGTATTCAGGAACTATTCATGCCAGTGTAAAAATCCACTAATACAAGTTTGGACTTTAAAACTTTGTTTATAATCTTCCAATAACTCAAACACAGGCAAGTCTGGTGAAGGCTACTGGAGCTCCATCCAGCATCTACTTGGAGCAAAAGAGACCACAAAACTCCATCAGTTGGAGTATTAGCCTGAAGAAGAGAAGGCTCCAGGGAGACCTTAATGCAATTTTTCAGTAGTTAAAGGGAGCTTATAAGAAAAACA
This sequence comes from Athene cunicularia, assembly GCF_003259725.1. Lineage (NCBI taxonomy): Eukaryota > Metazoa > Chordata > Aves > Strigiformes > Strigidae > Athene > Athene cunicularia. The sequence continues at coordinate 46,279,014 of NW_020799097.1, read as the reverse complement.
AAAAAAGGCTTTTTACCAGGACCTGTAGTAATAGGACAAGAGACAACAGTTTTATACTGAAAGAGGGTAGATTATTGTGGATACAGGGAAAAAAAATTACAATGAAGGTGATGAGACAGTGTAACAGGTTTCCCAGAGAAGCTGTGGATACCCAATCATGGGAAGTGTTCAAGGTCAGGTTAGATGGGGGTTTGAGCAACCTGATCCAGTGAAAGATGTCCCTGCCCCTGGCAGGGAGGTTGAATCAGATGTTCTTAGAAGGTCCCTTCCAACCTGAAGTGTTCCATGATTCTATGAAACTCCTATGTGTGGCATGTTACACATATTAAAATGTGGTACTTGCATGTTAATTTGGATTACATACATCAGTAGGGTCCCTCTATATGGATAAATGCAGTTTATTCTATGATACCACAAAGAGACTTGAATTGCTCTGAAAGAGGCAGAGACTTTCTTTTGCTGAGTGCAGAACTGTTTCTGTGTCCCAGACATGTCTCTGACTCTGACATGTAGGAGATGAGTTAAGTTTCCACAGTCGTGTCTATTTTATTAGGACTTAATGTTATCTTTCAAGAACACATCTGAATTTCTATAGTAATAGATATACTAAACTATCAGTCTGCATGTATTTTCTAATTATTTACCTACTGTCAATATTACTACTATACCCATTCTTAGATGTAGCCAAAAGGAGGCTGTAGCTGCCACATATGGTGACACCAGTTCCTGGCACAAAGCTCTAATGTAACAGAGAATGGATTTCAAAATTGGATTAAAAGTCATAAAAATGTGACTATGCAGAGTTCCTATATACTCAAAGATTTGTAGCTTACTAGGACATTTTAGTTTGAAAGTAGTATTATATTTGCAAGGGACTGAAAAATATTGACAATGAATAAAATTGTCTACAAGAGGACTATTTAAAGCAAAGTTATATGACTTTATAAGTAAATTGGATGTGTAGGTGCATGCACATCCAATTCATATATATATATATATATATAATGTATTCACAGACACACTCTGTTTAGGTAATATAATAATGCTCTAAATGGAAGAGATTAAGAGAATAGCATAGTTTATTATGGTGGGTTTGTATGTGTGGTGGGTTTCTGATAGTGTGGGAGGGGGCTACAGTGGTGGCCCTCTATGAGAAGCTTCTCAGAGCTTCCCTGGTTTCTAGCTGCACCCACCTCTGTCCAAGGCCAATCCAGCTGTGGCCATGCCTCTATGCTAATATATTTAAGAAGGGAAACCTGTGAGGAGGATTTGGAGTTGTAAGGGATACACCTATGCAAACACCGAATTCAGTGAAAGAAAGGAGGAAGTGGAGGAGGTGCATCAAAGCAGAGACTCCCCTTCAGCCCATGGTGAGAGGGCAGGCTGTGCCCCTGCAGACCATGGAGATCACCAGTGGAGAAGATGCCCACCTGCAGCCTGTGGAGGACCCCACCTCGGAGAAGGTGGCTGCACCCAAAGTAGGCTGGCACCCTGTGGGAAGTCCCTGCTGTTGTAGTTTCATGCTGGGAGGACCGAAACACATGGAAGGGACCCACACTGGAGCAGCTTGAGAAGAGTTGCAGCACATGGGAAGGACTCATGTCAGAGAAAGTTTGTGAAAGACTATCTCGCATGAGGGACCCTGTGCTAGAGCATAGGAAGAGTGCAAGGAGTCCTTCCCTTAGGAGGAAGGAGTGGTGGGACTGACGGTAACCCCATCTCCTGCCCTGCCCCATGCTGCTGCTGTGGGGCAGGAGGTAGAGAAACCAGAAGAGCTGAGCCTGGGAAGAAAGGAGTGGTGGGAAAAAGATGTTTTTAGGATGTGGTAGTACTTCTCACTATCCTACTCTGTTTGTTAAGTGTTGTTGTTGTTAGTGTTTGAAGTAAACTGAAGTTCTTTTTCTTTTCCTAATGAGTCTGTCTTTTATCTATGACCATAATGAGTGAGTCATCCCTCTCTGTCCTTATCTCAATTCCTGAGCTTTTTGTTGTATTTTCTCCTTCCTATTCCTGAGGGGGAAGGAGGGATCGAGCTGCTGCTGGTGCTTCATTGCCCTCTAGGCTGAAACTATGACGTTGATATAGGATGTCAATCCAGAAGACTACATTTCATCTTGACTGCTAATTCACCAAATAAATATTCCACTACATTATGAATAATATTATTATTGACCCTTTATTAAAAAATATCCCTTTCCAAAGACTGCATTAGAATTTCCCTTATGATTTGCCTGAAATAAATCTTGTTGGTTATGAGCCAATACCTACTTCAGCCCCAGTACTTTTGATTTTACAGCAAACGGATATTTCCCAAAGGTAGCAAAAAGACAAATGAAAAGCAACCAGTTAAATTGTCATGTAAATACAAGCAACTTTGAGCCAAAACAGATTTGACAAAATTCCCAAAATGATAGATGCAGAGCTGACTAAAAATACTCGAATTATTAAGAATGTTGTATATGTGTGTGTTATCAGCATGAATATAATGTGTGCATGCATGTTTATAAAACTAAAAGCAACTTGAAATATTCTGGTTTGTTGGTCATTTAAAGATTTGAATTTTTGAGAGCGACAGTTCTCAACATTTTTCTGCTGCATTCAGCAGAATTTAGGGAAAAGAAAAAGAAAAGAAGAGGAAAGGAAAAGAATAAATCAGTTCTAAAATCTGAATCTGCTTCTGGAGACTTCTGATTTTACACCAAATGCAGTTGTTAACTGTAGTTGCAAGCAATGACACAATTCAGTTCAGATAAGCTCTATGATTAATAAATTACTAGGAAAATAAGGTTGTGGAAGAAGAGCAAGTCAAACCTGTGGCGTTGCCTAGATCTAGTACCCAAAGAATAAGATTCATTCTATTTCTGTGTCCTGAAAAATATCAGACTCGAAGGCAGTTTAGCCAGTTCAGGCCAAAGATACGTGTTACAGCATCCCAGGATATTTGTTCCAACAACAGGATAAACTTTGTTTCATAAAAACAAATCTGACCCTTTAAAGAGACTTTGGCATAAGACTGACTGTAGCATCAAAGTACTTCACAAACTGCTGTAATCTGGCTGCCTGAACTCCTGCTTGGGTATGAGGTACTGCAGCAGTGAAGGTCAGTAAAAGGGTGTTAGATAATAATAAGGGCAATGATCTATGGAGAAATGAAAGCTGAATCAGAAGAAATGGTGCAGTATTACTTTGAAAATTCTCCTGCAAGTTAATCTGTATTTCATGTTCACAAACAAAAATTAAGACTGTGTATCTGAGTGTATCATAAAATTATTTAAATGAGCTGAGACATTTCGCAACTCAAAAAGCTGAAACTTATCTGTTTAATGCCAATGTCACCTAGGAGCATTTCAGATTTTTCTTAAAGATAAATTTAATATGGGTTCATTGCATAAAAGTTTATTACATAAGTTTTCTCTCTCTATTTTCTGTTTGTCTTGGGTAACAGATTTTTTGCTTTGTTATTATTGTTAAGATGCAGTTTAAACTTTCAGTGTATAACTGTTCAAAGTCAAGATGGAGGAGTGGAACTTCCCATTGTTGTAGGAGTAAAGACACAATGGACAAAATTGTAAGAGTAAATGAGGAGAAGGGGAAGGGAAGGGAAGGGAGAAAAGTAACTCGCTGATTATTCAACAACATACTTTCGTGAGAATTTCTTATACATCTATGTTCAAAAATCTTAAAGTACAGTAAGCAACATATTTGTCACCTCAGGATGGTCTAAGCATGGAGATAATATTTTGCAGAAAGTGCAGGAGCCCAAGATTTTTGGTGCCTGAGTGTCTAATACTTACAGAAGCACTCAAATATTCAGGCATTTTCATAGGTAGAAATTGTACTAATGTGCATAGTTCTTCCTAATATGTTTATAAGAGAATGATAGACACACGCTGTAACATATAGGATGTATTTATCTCGTTATTAATGACTGCTTACTGAAATCAATGTAACAGGGGCATTTCTTCTCTATGAAGAAAATTTTTGTGTTATACTAAATGCAATCAGAAGATTGGCAAGGGTTTTCATGTAGTAGGAAGAATAAACAGAAAAATAGAGTTTAGGATGGATCATTTCCATTTTAGGACAAGAAATCTAGCATAGAAAATAAGCATATATTGTTTATTGTTATAATATCTAATTGTCTTTATGTTTAAAGGGGACAGACAACCATTTGAAACATGGTATGGAAAGCCTACATCTAAGAAGTCTTAGAAGTCTTGCTCTGACGTTCATCAGAAAGAACAAGGTAGACTATTCATATGTGATCCTTTTTAAAATGCTTAATTCTTACAATTGACAGCATCATATTTCTATCATAATTTGCATACTCTTGTGTAAGCGTAGAGATCTTAATTCCATAATGTTGCTGTTACTACCTTTCCCCTGCTAGCAGAAATAACATGTCAAGGAAAATCTGATACCCAGCAGGAAAAGATTAATTAAAAACATCAGAAAATGTCAGAAGGAAATAAATTGAGTGCAGAAATGGGTGTGTTTGTGGTTTTTTTATTATTATTGACTGCCTCCCTCTCTATTTTCCTCTCTTTCTCGATGTCTAAGGTTTAAAAAGGAAATACAGATTAAATATCTCAATTTAATCAGCTTTCAATTTTCTTTTTCTTTTTACCTTGAATTTAATGCAGTGCATGGAAATGAATTTTAGAAATTTCTTCAAGCAAGGGTTTTAGTCACTGTATGGATGAATCTGGCAAAATGAACTGATGGATCTCTGATATAGTACTTCTATCATTGTGCAACCTGTGAAAGATGCACACTTAGAACCTACAAAATAACACCTTTTTTTTTTTTTTTTCAGAGAAAACATGTATAACAGAATTTCAAACTTATGAGGACTTCACCATCCACACTTTTCATTCTGAAAGAAAGTCTTAAAAAGGAAGTAAACAATTATAAGCTCTATTTTGATACTATCTCCTTTATAAAGAATGCTATGAGACTCACATAGTTCTGATTGTTGCATCAGCTCATGCATGATGAAATCAGGACCATTGTCCAGAGCATCCTGAGGATTTTCCTGCTTGCTTCTTTCTATAGTTACAAGATAATAACCCTCCTACTAGTCCCAGTTGGGTGTTTGGGAGTGGGGCGGCAGAAGAGAGAGAAGTATAAGAAATACACTTGGAATGCTATATACAGGCAGCTGTCAAAAAGTCTGTAAAATCCACTGCCATTTTTCTGAAATACAGGGAGAACCAATGATAACTTACATAAAGTAAATGAACCCCACAACAGAGGGAAAACAATGCTCATGTATTAAAAACAAAATTATTCACAATTAATTTGGGGAGAGAGAAACTTTATCTAATCAGATATCAATTAGCTAATGATAGGTCAAACACTGCAGACAGAAGGCTTTGTGATCAAGAATTCATCCCATATTGTGAATAGGAGTTCTAGTGGCAGGAGCAGCACGAGAGCAAGAAAGCTTCAGAGTGAAGACATGCTCTGCAAACTACCCTTTTTCCAGCTTCCTTCTGTCAGACTCTGCCAGACTGCTTTAATAGCATGAGATACAGAGTGTGGAGAGATAATAAGCTGAAAGTGAGCAATTTTCTAAGGGAAAAAATGAGATGGGGGTGAGCACTTAACAGCTGCCAATCAGAATTAAATGATACTATGAGGATACTTACCTGACAGTTGATGAATGACAGTCTAACAGGTCTGTACAACTCTTCAATCTGCACTTTTGTACATACATGGCATTTAAAAAGAAAAAAAAAATAACAAAAAAGTATTGCAAATGATATTGTTAAGAGGAAATGGAGTCTGGTTGATATCAAATATGCACATGCAAAGGATTAGAGGCTCAAAGAAAAAGGACTCTCACCCCATTTCAGTTGTGGTTGTGGGACCAAAGCAGGCAGTACATATGCTTTCATCTCACTCTGTCTTGCACTTTGAAGAGATGATGTGTGTCTGCATCCTACCCCTTTCTGAGCCTGGAGTAGGAGATGGCCCCTAATGTTGGAACTTTTATTGACACCCAAACTTTACACCTACTAGGCAGGAAAAGCAAACATTTCCTTTGTACTCGAGGGGGAGATGAGACCTGGAGAACAAACGTTGTTTGTAATGAGGACACTAAACCTGGATCCACCTAGTCCTTCTCCAAAAACACCATTGTGATACCAACCTCCTCCATAGAAAGTGTCTCCTCAAAACAGGGAAAACTGGTCTTGCAATGTATGAAAGCCACCTACTAAGAGACGTAAGGAAATGCAGACCAAGATTACAAACTCTGCAAGGGAAGGACAGGATCTGCTCCATACTTGTGGGAGGAATCATGGTCTGGGCAGGATTGATCATCCTGGTAACCCCTTCTAAAGGCAGTGACATCTAAGAGCTAATCTGAGTCCCTGCTGAGATCCCTGTGTAGGATTTGCTTTGCAGACATGAAGACATAGGCAATCAGTGGTTGATTTTGAAGTTTGTTTCCCCAGCGTCTTATGCCTTGCCTGACACATATGCTAAGGGCCTGCAGCTCCCATCAGCCGGGGTGCTCATCTCTGCCACAATGAGGCCCTGCTTGTCTATCAGATGTTTTCAGAAGGCGTTCCAATTGTTTGGGATAAGATTTGCTTCATCTACCTCTAGCCATAGGAAAGGTGGGTGGTGAGCCTAAGTTCTGGGC
>NW_020799097.1:46236707-46272312 GCF_003259725.1 Athene cunicularia | reverse complement strand
GGGGGGGGGGGGGGAAAGGTTCCAAAATATGAAATTTGGAAGGTTCTTACTCAAGACTCCCTTTCCTCTAAACACATGTAGTATTTTATAGAATTACTTTAAGAGAATAATTGGATGGATTTTGCAGACTCTCAGTTGTGCTAAATTTACTACTTCAATTTAACAGGTTGCTAAAGAGCATCAAATGTTTTGATGTTGGGTTTTTGGTTGTTTTTTTTTGTTTTGTTTTGCTTTGGTTTTTTTTCCCCCAGTAAAACTGGGGAAAAAGTCTTGATTAGAGACAAATATCATACACTATCAACTTGGGAGCAAGGTAAATTCCAGGATCACAGTAGCAATAAATGCTCTCATCCTCCATCCTTAAATAACTTTTTAATCTCTGCTATAATTAGAGTAATTTCTGATGGCAATCAGAAAAAAATATTTTTCTCTCTGTCACGTAATCCTGTATTATTTTTAATTTCCATAGTAATCGTCAAAGTTAGCCTATTGTGAGGAGGTAATGGATTTAGTGTGAAAGACCTTACACTGTACTGAGGAACTAAGAAATTTTGTGGAGACATAAATGAGAAGACAAGCTATGATACCAGCATTTCAATTGTTTTTTGATAACCTTTCTAGATTTGTTAAGATCGGTTTCTACTGTAGGAGGATTCCATTTTAACTGCCTAATCTAATTTTACAGTAGTCTGAAATAATATATCTTCATAAGTACATTCATGTGGTTTTTTCCTCTCTTTCTCTAGTGATTTCTGTTAAAGTGATGCGGAAAATAAGGCTATTGTGAACTGTTCTCCCAGCAACACAAATTAAGCATGAAACACAGTAACGTGGCTATGGTCCTTGCTTTTTAAAATGTTGCTATTATTTCACCTTAACATTCTTTTTTTTTTTTCTTTTTTTTTTTTTTTTTAATTTAATTTAATCTACCTGCTTCTAAACCAGAAAACTTAATGACCCATAACAGTATGGAGAAAAAACTCTAAACTCTTCCCCGTTCACAGAGAGTACTCATAGGGAAGAAATGACTTTTTTTTTTTCCCCTGGAATTTCTAAAAAGTGTTAGCTGACGTTCTAGGTATGACAGAGAACAGAGTACTAGCTTCTCAATCTCAAGATCAGATGAATATTTTTATTTCATAGTGACTCCTAGAATTGGAGAAAACTCCTGACTGAGATTTTTCCAGTCTTTTCTCCTGACAAACATGTAGGAAAAAAGAGTAGGAATCCAGTTTATCTGTCTTTGGCATAAGACATTGTTTCCTTACATGGTAGCCTTCACAGATAATTCAGGAAGAAAGATACTGACCCTTTGTTTAGAAGGAAAAATGTAGGAAAGGGAGTTCGGAAAAGAACCTTCTCACAGTCTTTGCTAAGAAGGGTCCTCAAACAGGGAAAGAAAATAATGCAGAATTGAACTTTTCATTCTGAAAGCACTAAACAAATATAAACCATTACTATCGTCACCTACTGACGTATATAAACATCATCTCCTTTCTTTTAATACAGAAACCAAAGTAAAAAGAAGTATTAAGTGGCCTGAATTTGTAATAAAATCACTTGATAAACAGAGGTTGAGCCCTGGAGTTCTGGACTCCAGCCTTAGACTCAGGCCTGAAAGTGTGTTAGGTCTAACAAACAGAAGAAAAAAGGAGGTAAACTACTGTAATGGCTAATAGAGTTTTAACATCATTAGCAGAGCCCACCCAGGCAGCAAAACCAAATAACTTACTGCTGATAGAAGAACGATTATATACATGCTAACTCCCAGTCATGGGTCTTACCTTTGAGAATAAAACCATCTTTTCCTGAGCAACTTTTTTCACATCCTGTTAACAAAGAGCTACCTTGGGAACAGGCAATAATGACTGTTACCTACAGTATGACTGACTTTCACTGTTCCCCTCTCACTTCTCAGAGGCGGGAAGTGTTCATTGAAGCCAAAGGAGCTTAAACCTTTTATATCTTCTTATAATAATGTAAGTCCAAAACCCAGCATATCACGCAGCTGCGTATGTATAAACATTACAGGACTTGGAAAAAAATGTCTCTATATACAGATATAGTTTTTCACAGTGAAATCCACAAATAACTTCATAACAGAATACTTAATGAAGTATGTAATAAACAGCTTATATATTCAAAGTCTAATTATCAGTAGACTCTGATTGCAAGCTACAAAGTGAAGAGACAGTTAAATATACAGTATATGATGGTGCTTTTCACTTTAAGCTTTATACATTATAGGTACTTTTGCTGCAGTGTACAGTGCTCTCTTACTCAACATTTCTTTTAATTTAATACATCATTTAACAGTACAGATGGGTAAAACTCTTCTGTTAGAACCAAAACTGTCCAAGCAAGATATGGGGGGAAAGGCAGGTTTAACCTCTAAAATCATGAAATTAGCTTGATAGGGTCTATTTGACTGGACGTGTGAACAGTTGGAGCAAGCTGACAGGAGGGATGAGACGAGATTGCATTCCTGGATCCCTTTACAAGGCCACAGTCAGGGCTGGCTACAGAATAATGGGAGAATGGGAGAGATTCTGTTCACCATTTCCAGAATAAAAGCAGCAGGTGAGCAATGTACAAAGCTTGACCTTAGCTGCCAAACTGTCCAGCTCGCTTCCATATCAGGAATGATCCTATTCTCTTTGCCAAGTCCTCACTGGAGGTACAATCTGTCTGACCCTTCACAATTCTTCCAAACCTTACCTTCACTAACAGTATTGCAGCTTTTATTCCACTATCAGATTTTCCTGGGTTTGTTGCATCTGAAAATGGAGACCTGAAAGCCTATCAAAACTTTCATATACCTGTTTCTGCTACCCCTGAAACATCAGCAAAAACAGTGAACACACTGATAAAAATCGGACTCAGGTGACTTGCAGACAGATTTGGAGGACAAATACGTAGTTATAAAGCAGCACTCCTCAAACTAGCAAAAATATTTTTCAATGTGACATAAAATACTTCTGTAATACAACTGAATTTGAAGACTTAATCTGGTCTGATATCTTATTAATCACTCCCTTTATAGTTTCTTCCTGTGTCTGCATTCTGATTCCTCATATTTTGACTATGTAGTTACTAAACATAATAATGCTACTTTTGTCTCAAGAAGGATATAAGCTACAAATTGCTGTCAGTTCAGGCAAGTATCACTATGTGCATGTCATGTTCTCATACTTGACCCTAGATTGACTAGTGTCATAAACAAGATACTGAGCTAAATGATTCAGTGGTGGCCATGCTCATATTCTTATATTTTAGCCAATTTCTGTGATTTACTTAAATTAGAGGTATCCATATGAGAGAAATTTTGCTTGTTCTAATGTTGCAACTGCAAAAGCGCAGAGAGTATTCTTAAGTTTACATTATTTCAGCTCAACAGACAGGCATTTTCATGCCTTTCTAGGACAGAGTTGCAAGGCTTGTATGTTTTAGAAACCATGTCTATAGAGCAATACAATTAGACACTCTTAGATTTCATTTAGCTAGAATAAACCTAAACTAACCTCAGTACATGTTCTCTTAACTAATGAGAAGATCACCATAAACTGAAAGAAACTCAAAATATGTCCAAAGCCTGTGAAGTCATTAATGTGGATCTACAGTGCTGGAGAATGAATTCACAAATGGCATACCATGATGGCAATAGCAACCACAAGCCAAATTCTTAACTTCCATATGGTCACTCTGCATGGCTGGAGTACTGGAGTGCTCAGGCAATTTCTTGCTAACAAAGCACTGTTGGGAGCCATAACCAGCCAGCTGTCATAATTTAGACTTGTGTTTGGAATAGGATCGGCCTCAGGGACAGAAAGCCACTGTTGTTCCTTTGTGTAAAACTGTTGTGGTCCCACAGAACTCATCTGTGGCATAAACAACCAAATAAAAGCCCTTACATACATACATACATTGAAACCAGTGCTTCGCACACACATTGGAAGTAGCTGAATGTTATGAATAAGAAAAAAATACTTCAACATAGCTATCTTTTGCATACTTTTCCCCTTACAGAGCAATTCGATTGATCTATATGGTGACACATCATAGTTACTGAACATTACTGTTTTCTCAAAATCACAAGAGTACCGTGTAAATTCCAAGGCCTCAAAGGCTTAAAAAACATGCAGGTAGAAATTAGGCTGAGGGAAATAAATGTATTTTATTTGGGATTTTTTTACAACTTTTTTTTTTTTAATCTAAAACACAAAAGTCTAGACATTTGTGTTTGACAGTACATTAATTTCTAACTGGTCTTGTTCATCCTTGTAGCTCAGCTGTGTTGTCAGACACATACAGATTAAGAATCCGTTCTACTCTGGAGTTTACCTGTGACCTTTGCAAATACTTGCTAATATGTGTGCTTTCCACAGAGAGGCAAAAGTCTCCCTCATTTAATTAGTTTATTCTGCACAAAGAAAGTAATCTGAACAGGGTTACTATGCCTGCTGGGATACAGACTTTGGAGACATCCCAAAGAATGCACAGACATCTAACAGTGTATCTGAAAAGACATGTAACTAGTGATAATCTCCCATATGTCATGATGATAAACTCAGGCAGGGAGAGAGAAATAGTCTGCACTAAACATTATATGTTTCTCTGCAGTAAGATCTGGGGAAAGATAAGCTCTTTTCCTTAAAGCATACCCCTCATAATTAGCTTTTAATTATGTCATCTATCTTCATTTGTGGTCTTTAAAAGGTATATTTATTATTATCTTATCTGACAGCTTGCCTTCTTTAGCGTATAACCTCAATCTTCAAAATATTCTTTATGGACAGAATGTATTCTCTAACAGGAAACAGCTTTAAAAACAGAAATTTAAGATAAATGAAAGAACAGGCAGTGGTTGATAATCATTTACTTTGTAACAGTGAGTAGGAAATAGTACTGTCTGTAATTCTAATGATGCATTTATCTTGTTTTATAATAAGTCACTGCTATAATTTTTATTGACATTTCCATTTTGTCATTAAATGTCACTGATAGGGATGATTTGGTTCATTTTTCTGGGATCATATTCATGAGAAAGCTAATGAATGGCAGCGAGAAATACTGCAACCATAAGGGTCAACTAACAATCGAGTGCTCAGAAAACACACTCTACTGATTAACACCATCTTTAGCATCCTGGATGTCTGAACTAATGGAACATAACAGAAAGGTAACAAGTCAGGTGTAGTCGTAAGAACTGTTGATGTCTTTTAATATCATATATGTGGAGTGTAAGAGCAAGCTTTGCGGTGTATAGGGAATTCTTCATCTCTGAAGTACAAATGACAAGCCAAGAAAGATGCAACTAAGAATGGAAGTGCTATATGTGCTGGTTTGTTACTAGCATTATAAAGTCTTCACAAGCCGTTCACCATGGAAATTACAGTTGCTTGACTGGGATTACTTCATTAGAAGAATTAAGCAAAAATATTTTAGCTACATTGTAAAAACTAAAGGTTAAAATCTCAGAACAAGCTTCCTTCAGATCTTAATCTAGGTTATTAATTGATTGGATTGATCGGGAAAAATGCCCCCTGAGAAAGCAAAAGTCCAGAAACAATCTCTGGCAGCACAGGTCAGATTCATTTCTACCAACAGTGTATTTTCCCTCACTTCCCTTCCTTTTAGGGATACACCTGAAGGAAGCAATAATCAGCTACATCTGGAAGGTTCTTCATTTTTTTCTTTTTATCCAACTGGGTGCTTCTACTACATGAAGATATGAGCCATCACCACAGTAATAAGTCACTACAATAAGCAAAATCACTGTTTTGTACTTTAATATATACATTTTTAATCACCTTTTGTGAGACTTTTATTTTTTCATTTGCATGTTTACTTTTACTAAATAGAAGTTTAAAAATTATGAACAAAAAATACTCTGTATATTTTGCAGATATTAAGGCAAGGGAATTAGTCTCTTCACAGATGTGCTATAGTAATTATTGAACATGAATACTCAAGTAATTACTATGTTAAATACCTTATTCAAATAGGCAGAGTATAAATTAAAGCTACCCTAGTTTGTCTGAAACCCATATCTTGCTCTGAAGTGGCAATTCTGTCTTTTTTTTTTTTCTTTCTTTCATTTTTAACAAAAAACATTCATGTTCATTGTTCTAAGCAGAATGACCTCAGTTTTCTGACTCTTTGTACCTTTAACATCATACCAAGAAGGAGAGGGGGTATATCTACTCAAGTTACTAAACAGAAACAAATAGACTAAGTTAAAATAGACTAAATAGAAGCAAAATTTACTTTTAACACAGTATGAATAGGATGCAGAAACAAATAGTACAGAATGGTTTTCCATTCTGAATGTATCTTGCTGGTGAAAAGATGGAAAACTTACATTCCATCTGATACAAGGAAATGATCACCTGCTTTGCAACTTACTTATAGCAACTTAAAGCAACTTATAATGATTTCTGAATATCGCTTAATAATCCTGCTTGCCCTGACTGCTCTGTGGAAAGTTAGCAAGGGCTACTGTGTTCATTAAAACAAACCAGTTTTCTGTGGAAACTTACCAAGAATTACTATGTTTGGCAAAAAATAAGAGACATGTCCATGGAAAGCTGATGGGTTCTAAATAGTTTAGTCTTTGTAGTGGATAGTCATATATGGATGGTAGAAACCAATATACGAGTGCTTTTAGATAAGATAGAGATGGTAAACCAGCTGGAACCACTCCTGTTATTCAAGAAATTAGCTAAGAGAATCTGCACGTGCTCTGAGAAAAAGTATAAGATAAGAAAGACTGTGAGCCTTCATCTAAAACACCCCCAAAGATGACCATGAGGAGGCAATGTGCAGGTGCAAAGCTAGCATGGACTGCTGACACCAGCCTTTTGAACTGGCCCAGCCTTGCTTATGCATATGTATGTTTGTATTGTGTGATCCAATGAGTGTGCATATCCACACCCAGTTTTTGGTGAAGTGTGCTGTTGGTGTGCAAGCTTTGTGGAGAAATCCCCTTACATCCCAGCAGAGTAAACATACATGCTTTATATCTCTCTCTCTGAGTTGTAGAGTCTGTTTCCATGAATCACATCTAACTGAACTGTGTAACAAAGGGTTGTTTGGGATGCAACACGTAGTGGAGCAAACCCTGAAATTTCAGGTGTGTAAAGTGCCTTCTTTCACTTACCTTAGAATGTTAATCTATTAATCTCTTTGCTCTTGCATTCATAATAACCCACAAAAATGGGTTATCTTAAATGGTATGTACTGAAAGACTTTTACCCTGTAGATATCTTAACATTAAAAAGTTCAGATAGTCCTTCTAATGTATTTTATACAAACTGAGTCACAACTATAACATTGTTGTCACTGTAGGAGTAAGTGAGATGCAGTCATCCTGTTTTCAGACCAGTCCCTGAAGGAATACTAGGCCTCCAAAGGGACTGAGAAGGTAGCACTTAGCTGTTCAGAATAGCCAGGCTTAGTTATTCTGCAAACTTTCTTAGGAAACTAAGGAAATTGCTGACTGAAGGGACAGGTGGCAATTGAGGATTTAAATCCTTTATTTTGACTAAAGCAACAATTAGTTACCTAAGTTATTTGTGGAACAGATGGTATTTTAAGAGGAGAACTGACGGATACATAATTTCATTTGAGTAATTTTAGGTAGGTAGATTTTGGAAGAATATCATAAATATGTAATACAATACTAATACCTTGTAATCAATATATTAACACCAGAGTTTATCTTAAAATAAAAATACTATGTGATAAATCCAGGATTACTTCCTTCAACACTTTTTATTATAAGAGAAATATGTTTGATTTTGCTTGGTATTTGGACAGTGTATTTAAACCAGAGGTTAATATGACATGATATTGTTTTAACAATTCTAAGTTGGTAACCAGCAGAACTCAAGAGACAGTTTTGGTCAACTAGAAGAGAACAAAAGAAAGAGGACATGGAATACCTGAATTCTTAAAGTACATATGTGAATCATCCAACTGGCATATATCTCAAACTTTAAAAGAACTTCTACAGAGTTTCCAAACTTCAAAAAATATGTACACAAAGCTAGAATGAAAATAACACTGAAAATGAAATAAAAATACATTTATAGAGAAAATCATTATGTTTGCTTTAGATCGTTACCTATTCTAAGCTATTTACTTTATATTCAATAAAAATGGAAAGAGAGATTATCTCCAGAGAACAACTCTACCAGCTATCCCAATCATACAATAACTACATAGGTGAACTAAAAGGCTTGGTCAGGTTGTATGACTGGCTTCTGTCTGAAGCTAGGCAAGATGAATGACATGGTAAAGGACAAGAAGATGAGTGATTTCAGATAAATTCATCCAGAAGAATCTGATAACAATGCCTAATAAACTGATAAGATCTTTCACTTAAATAATTCTTTCTGTTGGTGTCGCTGTAGAGACAGACAAAGCGACACACACACACACACTCATATGAGTGAATAAGCAGCTAGGGTGTTTTTTATTACTAAAAGCATGCATTTCTATATATTTCAGGTGCCAGAGTGTTACAATATAATTAGTTAAAAAAGGTTTTTTTTAACATTCTCATTAGATAACCTTTATCAGTTTCCTCCCTGCTTACTTCATCCTGCTGTGTAGTCTGCAGCCACTTGGAAAGTTATTTGCTTGAAGCAAAGCTTCCCTTTCTCAAGGGTACTCTGGAATCTTGTCAAGGTGAAACTCCTCTTCAATCAGGTTGTTGGCAGACCAGCTGCCTTCCCCGACATGTTGGAAACTGCGTTTTCTCCGTACATAAAAATTTTTTTTAGAAACTTTCAATTGCAAGGTCAATATATTTTTATTAGACAGCAGGCCTAGAACAGGATGAGGAAATTAGCGACCCTGACCACTCTCACTGTCCATAAACCTCCCATCTTACAGAGACTTCATATGGATTCAGGAAATGTGGGGTGTATTGGTAAGGTTTTGGTAGTGGAGGGGCTACAGGGGTGGCTTTTGTGAGAAGCTGCTGGAAGCTTCCCCTGTGTCTGATAGAGACAATACCAGCCTGCTTCAAGATAGACCCACCGCTTGACAAGGCCAAGGCCATCAGCAATGGTGGTAGCACCTCTGGGATGACATATTTAAGAAAGGGGAAAAAACTTGTGCAACACCACCAACAACCGTCAGCAAGAATTTCCAGAGAAACAGCTCTGCAGACACCAAGGTCAGTGCGGATGGAGGGGCAGGAGCTGCTCCAGGTGCTGGAGCAGAGATTCCCCTGCAGCCCATGGTGAAGCCCATGGTGAGGCAGCTGTGCCCCTGCAGCTCAAGCAGGTCCACAGTGGAGCAGAGATCCACCTGCAGCCCGTGGAGAACCCCATGCCAGAGTAGGTATATGTCCGAAGGAGAATGTGACCCTGTGGGAAGCCCAGACTGGAGAGGAGGCCCCTAGCAAGACCTGTGGACCAATGGAGACAGGAGCCCATGCTGGAGCAGGTTTTCTGGCAGGACTTGTGACCTCATGGGGAACCCACGGTGAAGTAGTTCATGAAAAACTGTAGCTCATGGGGAGGACTCAAGTTGGAGAAGTTGGTGGACAACTGTCTCCCATGGGAGGGAGTCCACACTAGAGCAGGGGAAGAGTGTGAGGAGTCTTCCCCCTGAGGAGGAAGGAGTGTCAGAGAAAATGTATAATGAACAAACTGCAACCCCCATCCTCCATCCCCCTTTGCTGGTGGAGGGAAGGAGGCAGAGAATTCAGGAGTAAAGTTGTGCCCAGGAAGAAGGGACAGTTGGGGCAATGGTGTTTTAAAGATATGGTTGCATTTGCCCTGCTCTGATTTGATTTGTAATAAATAAAATTTATTTTCCCCAAGTCAAATCTGTTTTTCTCATGATGGTAATTGCTGAGGAATTTTTCTGTCCTTATCTCAACTCACGAGCCTTTTGTTGTACTTTCTTGCTTCTGTTCAGCTGCAGAGGGGGATAGATAGAATGGCTTTGGTGGGCACCTGGCATCTAGCTAGGATCAATCTATCACATGGGGCGAGGAAAGACTTTAGCCTTCAACTTCTAGCTGACCTTCTGGAGGATTTTTCTCAATTTTATCCTGTGGGAGAATATGTCATTGAACCTGAACAGATTTTTATGGGGCTCTCTGCCACGACCTCATCCTGTCCACCGAGAAAGGACATAATAAAAATAATTTTGGTTTATTTTTCATCTTAATTTAAGGCAGCCTTTTTTTGTTGCTTGCATAAATAAATATTTTACATATTGTCAAATATTCCCAGAGGCTGGAATGGAATGAAATGAACTCACTTGAGAGCTAAACAATGGCATGTTGAGGATATCACTAGCGATATGTCATTTGTCTTGGATAATTCCTACTAAATCAGGATCTAAAGAATAATAACTAGCCATTTTGTGGTCTGGAAGCAAAGGAAAGACCAGATTAGACTATGAGAGAGTTGCAAAGCCAGAGTACATGCCCAACTAAACATCAATGTCTCATAAAATGCATGTCATAAAATTAATTCAAATAATTGCTTTAAACCATGTCTTTAATGGCTTTAAACAGTAATGAAAGAACTTAAAACAAAAGGACCATAAAAATAATGACAGAGGACTCAATGTAAGCAACTAAAGGGCTTAGGGTTATGTCTAGTTGTATTTAACAACCTCATTATTTTTCAGAAGTGACTCAAAGGGATCACAGAGATTAGAAATATGATGAAGAAAAAAGAAGTGAGAAACTTTATCAGGAATAAATCCACCCACTCCTAAACCTCAGGCCTGAAACCTAATAATCACAACAATGCGTTTTCCCTCTCTGAACTTTAAGAAGTGTTGTAGTGTTCTGATCTGGGGCCACCTAATAAGCACTTACTTCTCTGCTATCTATGATAAATATCAATGCTACAGAGATGGAAAAGTAGAACATAGATGTTATATCTTTACAGTAATGCCCAACAACAGAGGAGGACATCTGTTGGGGTGAAAACAACATTAAAGACCTGTTTTGGTAATTCCACTAGCTGTGATTTAAAAGTGATAAGCTTATTTTTTTTTAAGGCTTATATTATCATCTGTAACCATGCACAAAAAACCTGAGGAAACAGTAAATGATAAAGCTGTTAAGAAAGTAATCACCACTTTATGTCAAAGTATCTAAGAGCACTTACAAACAGCTCTATTATTAATATTTACATATCTAAATTATTTTAAATTTCTGATAAGAGTAATACCTCCATAATTTTTTTTATAGGTAGAAATTTGATAAACATAAATACTGCATACCTGAATCTGAGAATTTTCTTCTTTATTGTCTGAGAAAGATAATTGAGTCTAACAAATATTTTTTTAAATTTAAAAAGCACAACAAAATAAGATACCCATAAAATGTATTGTACTATAGCTTGTGTGTGCTTCTACAATTCAATCTTTCTAGTGTCAATAGAATTTTTCAAGAAAACAGGTTTAGTATAAATTAATTGGATTTGGTTTTAGGAATAAAAAGCAATCAGCTGAGACAATTAAGTCTGAAAATAGCTTTTCAAAAAATGCAATAAATCTAGTTTCACGACTACATAAACTTTAGAGCATACTAGTACATATAACCTTTAAAGCATAAAGGTTACATCTAAATAATTAAATGTAAATGTTTTAAAAGAACCACTATAGTCTATCAAATAAAATAATATGGCTATAGCATTAGAAAAGAAAATCAGCCAGAAAACTGAAGCATCTACAGAAGATGATGATAACCACAAAGATTAAAGAGATGGGATAATTCTCCTTACACTTGAAACTGCTTGTTTTTACTATAATGCATAACTGGTAACTCCTGTGTCAAAGGTTATTATTAAAAATACAACAGTTTTTAATTAATCTCATCCTCCCCTTTTAGAGAAAAATTTAAATCAGCTCTGCAAACTCATAAATACAGGGAAGTTCCTCCCTTAACTTCAAAACCATTAAACTTCAGTGAGGACAGAGCATCCCTTCATATTAACACATATTTAAATAAAAGCTAAATATATACATATGACTGAAGCAGAAACATTGGATTGAATTACTTCTGTGAATACGCTTCGCTGGGTAAAAAACTGGCTGGATGGCCTGGCCCAAAGAGTTGTGGTGAATGGAGTTAAATCCAGTTGGCGGCCGGTCACGAGTGGTGTCCCCCAGGGCTGGGTTTTGGGGCCACTCCTGTTTAACATCTTTACTGATGATCTAGACGAGGGAATCGAGTGCACCCTCAGTCAGTTTGCAGATGACACCAGGTTGGGTGGGAGTGTTGATCTGCTCGAGGGCAGGGAGGCTCTGCAGAGAGACCTGGACAGGCTGGAGCCATGGGCTGAGGCCAACTGGAGGAGTTTCCATAAGGCCAAATGCCGGGGGCTGCCCTTGGGCCACAACAACCCCCAGCAGCGCTACAGGCTTGGGGAGGAGTGGCTGGAGAGCTGCCAGTCAGAGAGGGACCAGGGGGTGCTGATTGACAGCCGGCTGAACAGGAGCCAGCAGTGTGCCCAGGGGGCCAAGAAGGCCAATGGCATCCTGGCTTGTGTCAGCAATAGCGTGGCCAGCAGGGACAGGGAAGGGATCTTACCCCTGTCCTCGGCACTGGTGAGGCCGCACCTCGATTCCTGTGTTCAGTTTTGGGCCCCTCACTCCAAAAAGAACACTGAATGACTCGAGCGTGTCCAGAGAAGGGCAACGAAGCTGGTGCAGGGTCTGGAGCACAGGTCGTACGAGGAGCGGCTGAGGGAACTGGGGGTGTTTAGTCTGGAGAAGAGGAGGCTGAGGGGAGACCTCATCACCCTCTACAACTCCCTGAAAGGAGGATGCAAGGAATTGGGGATGAGTCTCTTTAACCCAGTGATAAGCAATAGGACAAGAGGTAATGGCCTCAAATTGCTCCAGGGAAGGTTTAGACTAGATATTAGGACGCATTTCTTTCCAGAACAGGTTGTTAGACGTTGGAATGGGCTGCCCAGGGAGGTGGTGGAGTCCCCATCCTTGGAGGTGTTTAAGAGTCTCATTGACATAGCACTGAGGGATATGGTGTAGGTGGGAAATGTCAGTGTCAGGTTAATGGTTAAAGATTTTCAAGGTGTTTTCCAACCTTAATGATTCTGTGATTCTATGAATTGCAGTCTACATGGAAGAGTAATTTTTGCTCACAAATAAACTTTTCCTCAAATTAAAAGAAATACAACAATAAAACAACAGCCAACCAGACAAAAAGCCCCAAATAAACCAAACTGAAAAGTTAATAGGAAGAGAAGAGAGAAGAAAGTAAGGTAGAATTGTTTAAAAAAATAATGTTCTCTAGCAGAATTTTGGTTTTTTTTTTCTAATTTGTACTTTGATTCTTCGGTATTTTATCTAACCATAATATTTAGAATATCCTACAGTTCAATTTTTGGGGGTTTTGTGTTGTTTTGAGACAGAAAATAAACTTCGTGAACATAAATGTACATATTTAAGTTAGATTCAATGGACTAGTTCCATGTATTATAAACTTCAAAACTAAGGTCCAAATTTCTGATTTTCTGGTCACAGTTTGGTTTAATTGAGCTACTGATTAAATGGTTACAGGTTCAGGGCGTCACACAGCAGTTAAGTGTTAATCTTAACATGCGTCTTTTTTATTCTGGTTTGGGTTTTGCTGTGACTTTTGGATGGGTTTTGTGGTGGTCATTTTGGGCTTTTTTGTTTTGTGCTTTTTGATTTTTTTGTATAGCTGTTTGTTTCTGTACAACTGTCTCTTTAATAATACAGTTCTGAACTTTCTGTATACTGAGCATGTACAAGCTGTTAAGGCCCCATATGGCCTATTCAGGGAAAAGCTTTACATGACAGGAAGATATTTGGACATGTGAAAGCTGAGTAACTTTGTTTATTGCAGAAAATGGTAAGCAAATCATCACATTAATATGTGGCAAAGTCTTGTCACCACATAAAAATTAAATCACTGATGCTTCAGAGCATCTACTGCCTTTTATCTTCTCATCATGTCAATGGCAGGGATTCCATTCAGGATTTTGTGCCTTTTATGAATTTCATCACAAAGCTAATTTCACTTAGATTTTAACTATTTGGATTGCACTATGGCTTTAATGTACATCCACATTAATATGGTGCCCAGGATATTGGAGACAAAAAAAATGTAAGACTGTAAAATGCAGTCAAACAAAAAACTCACAACAGGAGCCATTATCACTAATATGATAGTTAGCTCATAACTGAGTTGTCAGTCTCTGAAGTTAACACAGGAATGAGCATGGTATAGTTGTTCTGTAAACAGATGAGAGAACAAGATACTATTTTCATGAGAAAGTGTATTGATATATGATATTTTATTTCTGATAGTACAGTATAACTATAACAAATTTTTATATAGGTAGAATTTAAAGTACAAATACTCACAAGAATTAGCTCTAATCTAAGAATTAATTTTTCAGAATGTCCCAAGAGACTAACCTGACCTGGAGCAATCAAGACCATAAAGACAACCAGAAGACAGAGATGAATGTTATCAATCCAAAAGGAGTGGTATGGTTCAGTAGCTGCCACAAAAAAGCTAGGGGAAGGAAATTAGCTCAGCAGACATTCTAGCATTATTCTACGCCTCCTAAGTATAAATTAGCACGTAAGAGTATCTATAAATTCCTTGAGATCTTTCAAAGCCCTATTGCTGTTAGTTTCTTGATTCAGTAAAACAGTGAATTTAACAATATCCCAAACTCATTAATGGCATGTATTTGACGGCATAAGCAACAGCACTGCTCTTTTCATTCTGTATATTTCTGCATCAATAATCTGCAAACGTCTTGCAGAAAATTTTCATGCATTTCCTGATCACCAATTCAGCAGAAAACATTCTGGCAAAGCAGATCTCTGAGTGTATTAAAGTGAAAAGTTAGAGGAAAGAGGTTTTGGTAACTCTACATAGAAGGCTGTAGTTGCAAATTAATGATCTGATCTAATACCCATCTATTTGGCTAGAAACTTTCATCACAATTTACTGGGATTAGTTGCATAAGGATACAAAGTTCAGGGCTTAAAAGGCAGCAATACAACCACTGTCCTTATTTAAGTGTACAAAGTTCTACCTGATACAACAATTTTGCTAACACAAGAGATTATGAAAAAAATATTTCTTAGATTTAGGATTATGATAAAAAGTTATCCTACACTAACTACAGAATCAGATTCTTCTGATAAGCATTTTTCTTCATGCTACCTGGTTGCATCCATGTTTTAATAGGTTTCCTGCAGCTGAGCTTTGAAGCAGCTCTATTCCTTATGTTTTACTGCATCACTACAATGTAGTTCCTGAGGAAAAGAAGTTTAGCTTAATTCTTTTGACTTTATTGTTTTGGTAACCAATTAAATTGCTCGTGGTTTTCAGAAAACTGTCAGGAGACCTACAATTAAAAATAATACAGTTTTTATAGTCTAATTAGCTAAACTGCAATATTTAATAAACAAGATTCCTACCTATAATGACAATCGAATATTGACACTAATCTTGGTCTATAGGCATCTTCCTTTTTTTCTCTTATGATAGCTTGCAAAATGCTAATTTTAATGGGATTTATGCAGACACAATTAGAGAACACGCTCCATATTTTGTGTATTCACACCATATTTTCCCACTGTGAAAACTACAATACTCAGTGCTTTTTCTGAAAGATATATAAGTGAACTAAAAATATGCAAGAGAGGGTCATTAAACTTCTAAAGCAATTTTGATTAAAGGAACAGATTTTAGACCAGCTGAATAGCTGTCAGAGTACTCATTTATAGGTCATCTAAATTACAGGCAAACTTGACCCTGAATCTCATTGCATGTAGGAAATATGGTTGGCTGAAAGAGTGTGTCATTGCTTCTGAGCGAGTACAGAAGCATTGTAAATACAGCAATATTATTAAAGGTTTGTCCATGTTCACTCAGACTAAGAAGGATGAAGATGTCAGCCATGAATGTTTAAATGTTCAGTCTAAATAAGGTTACTTTCTCCATTATGAATACAGATTTGGTACCTAAAATAAGAGACTAATAAAGTCCAAGTTGTAAAAGACTTCACATGTTAGACAGAGCTCTAAATTTATTGCTATCTCTGCTTTGCTTGCTTTGAAAAACTGCTGTTCAAAAGCAGCAAAAATGCAAAAAGACAGGAGATAATTTAACGGATTTTTATGATGCTTTTGGATATGTTTATTGAAGTACAAAATATTTGGTCTTGGGCTACTGCATGACAGGAATGCCTCAGCTTCACTTTAAAGCCAAAGGCAACAAAACTTTCTCTTGTCACCAGACATATCAGTGAGCACCGAAAGCAGAAGCAACTTGCTTGTAAACATCATTGCATAGCAGTCTAAAATGAAATAACAATCTTGACAGATACCATGTGATATTCATTTAAGCTCTTAATGTCAAAGTCCTCAGCTCTCCTCCTTGTTGTGAACTTTGAAGGCACAGGAAGCTGAAGCACTGCAGCGTACTCAGCAAATCAGATTCCATTCTGACACGAAATATCTAAACTGTCACTACAATCTTTGATTCAGTGTGTGCTCTAGTGCATTTATTTTTTCATTAGTGTGAACAGAGATCAAGGTCCAGGAACAACTAGTTTACAATCGTGCTGGATTTCAGTGAGAAAGGTGCTTTTAGATAACTAATGCTGACTCCTCCTTCACATTGCCAATAAATATAATTTGTTCTCAATATTTATTGAGCGCACTAGGGGCAGAACTTCCATTAAGCAGTATTTTAATTTAAAAATCTTTGAGGTGAGAAAATTGCTTCAATGTTTTATAAGAAACATGTATACATCCCTGTAAATAGAGGTATTCTTAGAGAAAGATATATGATTAAGGAGTTGGGCTTTTAAGGCAAAAACACCCTATGTTCAGTCTCAAGCACACAAAATCTCTAATTCACCTTCTTGAAAATAAAGTATCTCACAAGTTTTCAAAGTGAATGGAACCAAAAAGTCTGTCAGTGACTATTTCCCTCCAAGTATTCTATCCTCACTAACACCTGCTCCTTTTTACAGCTTGCTCTGAAAAACATTTGAATGCAATCAGCAACTGTAAGCTCTCTCATACTGACAAATACTATCTATGATCCACTGAGTTGCCAGCTCAACATCACTCTGTTTACTGACTCTCCAGTTCTGCTATTCCCTGTAGGACAGTCTCTCTAAAGAGCATACACTTGATTGATGTATTGAAACTCATTTTTTTTGCAGCAGTTCCTGTGTGGTCAAACATTGAGTTGCTTATACTGTTCAGAAAAAAACAAAATAAAAACAAAAAACACCAAACAAACAAAAAACCAACCCCACATCGTCTCAAAACAAGGAACTTTCTCAACAAGTCTTAAATATTTATGCTCTAGAGAAATTATAACATGTTGTTTGTTTCCTGTGAACATGATCCAAAAGCAGCATTTACACTCATCTACAATACAGTAATCACCGAGGGAGCCAATTCTTGTCCTAGTCATTGCACTGGATCTGCTTTCTTCACAGAGAGAAGAAATTGCAACATTCCAGTTTAAAACTAATAAAATCCTAATCACTTAGTGCAGTTCCCCAGATGGGTATCTATCTAACTTTTTAACCATTGTTAAAGTGACTCTTTCAGAGCTGGAGTCATGAAAGCCATCATATTCTAATTTTCTGAAAGCTTGATAGAACCAATATTCTTAGTATAGACAAAGTGTAATGAAGCACTTTCTTTCCCATAGGAAAGTCTTCCACTCATATTCTTTGATGCCAGCTAACCTTCACATCTGCTATTTCCCTATTGATTGCTACAACTTGGCACTTTGTAGAGTGTCTGATGAGGCAATTCTATTCAATGACACCACTTCCTCTTCAACAAAAGGAGTGCAGTAAAATAGCAGTGTGTTTCCTATACCTTCAGGGGAAATGCTGTGTGCAAATTATGCAGACAAACATGTAGTCATCATTTATATGTGTTTATGTGGAGAAGAAGAGCGTTTGTTCCTTTTATACTGAACCATTGCCTATGTAAAATTATGCAAAGTAGGTCTGGTTTTGAATTTTTTAAGCAAATGAGGAGTCATTCTGGGTCCCACTTTAAAAATCCATCTCAAAATACATGATGTTCATTATGGAAATAAGCTTGAAATTAGTCATCACTTAAAATATGATCCAAACATATATTTACAAATCAGTAATGCATGTTAGAGAATATGAGAACAAAGACTATGTTTACTTTGCTGTCCTTGAGTACAAAGATATCAAATATTCTTTTTTCAAGTAAAATGAAATTATTTCTTCTTGTCACATGTCATATTAATGAAATATTTAATTTGAAATTAAAATGGTAAGTAATATCAATTGTCTAGTAGTCCTCATTTATAATACTGTGGGAAACACCAGCATGACAAAAAGAAAAGCACATCATGTTTAAATTAAAGATCAAATATAATATTTTTATTTCAAACAGATGGAAACTGTTAAACCATTAATGTTGTGTTTACATTTTTCTTTGTCTTTTCCCAAGTACAAGCCTCTGGATGTGTAACATGTAGCTTATTTTCTTCTTTTTTTTTTTTTTTTTTTTTTTTTTTTTTGAGGGGGGTGGGGGGTGAAACTTCAGAGTCTTTAAGCTTTAAGGGCCATAATTTTTTCTGTGTATAGTCTTACTTGGAATTAGCTGCACTTTTTTTTTTTTATTATTATTATTTCCCCCTCTATTTTGTATGTCTTTAAACCTAGATTCACAAAGATATTGAAACACGTAATACCTACTAAAATCAATGTGAAGTTATTTATGAAGGAAGAATAGAAAGAAGATATAAGGATATAGTTCCATTTTAGGATTTTCAAGTTCTACAAATACTTCAATAGGTTACTCCCAGCACAATTGATTTTCTTTAAGTTGAACCAATACAATGAAGAAAAAAAAATATTTATGAGCAGGACAGAAACAAAAAAAAGTATTCACCTCTTCAGCTAGCTCTTCTGCTAAGTAGTAGAATCAGACATAATTATTTCTACTGGCAATATTTTAGAAAAACTGCTAAAGATTCTCACTAACATATCCAAACCAAGACTGTTGATTCACCTGTTATAATTAAAAAAACAGGGTCAGGACAGAGGCCCATAATTGTCCTTACTATCTCTTAGCATGGGACCTGGTACAGTTTAGTCCTGTCCTAAGGAATAACCTCCCAAATGATATCTGTGCTCCACCCCAAAATAATAGCTTTAACTTTTGGTTAGCCCTGAAGAAGCCAAAAAGTAAAGGAAAATAAAATTTGCAAAAGAGAGTCAATGATTCAGAATCTGTTGGATGGTACAGTTTGTTCTGGATGTGGGCAAATTTTATTTTTTCTGTAAACAAGTTTTTTAGTTTTGCTGTGTCTGCCTACTAATCTCCCATATGCATGCAGAAACACAAACATGTGAATAGAACTTGACTATACAATTCAATAACAACAGTGTTGTCATCTTCAGGCTTAAAGATGTTTTCCATTCTAAAAATTTACTATGCCAATACTTTTGTTTGCTTATTCTTGATATTCTTTTTTAAACCAGGAAAAACAAGCAAGCAAACAAAAAACTTCAAACAATAGGTCCCTTTGCTCCAAGTGCCTTAAGAGTTATTCTAACAGTTGTAAATTAAACCATGTCACAGTTTTGGAAACCCCAACACTAGCCTAGAGGATGACAACAAAAAAATGTTTGGAGCTTTAAGTGGTTTTAGAAATGGCAAACTGTATATATCCTCAGATGTTTCATCATTTCTCAATTAACACCTACTGAGCTTTAATAATTCATTTGACACAATTTGCTGAACGGTACCATTTAAGTTTCCATAAAAATTCTGCCACAGAATATGTCAAGATTACGACATACTTCCAAAAAAATATGCAAACGATGCAAATACATTACTGGTGCACACCTCAAGAGCCTGCACCTGTCTCCCTAATTTAATTTTTAAAAATTTAATTGGGCTCATAAATGTAAAAAAAGTGACAAGCAGATGACACAGCAACATCTGCACTGATGGTGAAGAATAAATATACTCAACCTCTAATATGATCAAGCATATGAAGTCACATGAGCAAAGCAAAATGGTGAATTGTGTTTATTGTTTGTTATTTTTACTTTTTTTTGAAAGACAAGCTTTGCAATCACTGACTTACTTTTAGGAACACTCCTTGTGACTGGTTCACTCTTTTTAAATATTACGTTTATAAACACAGACCAGAATTTTGGCCACAGTCCTAATCAGACTGTAAGACAAAATGTGAACTTTTTCTATGATTTGAAAGAGATTTTTCTCTTTGTTTTTTGTGTTTATTTCAGTGCCAACATGTAAGAAAGTAAACTCCTCACAGTCTTTAAACTAATAATCTAAAATAAGACAAATATCCCCACAGTGCTAGTTAAATCAGTCAGGTTTATTATAAAATTAGAATCATTCATATTATTCATTGTAAAATTAATTATTTTGCATACAGTCATACTGCAGTTTATACTTGTATGGAAATTACCTAGTGCTTAAATAGTGACTAAAAATTTTTTAAGATTCATCTTGCATAGTTGTAACCACCTACACTTAAGCATCTAGACCAAGGTACTAATCTAAGCTTCTCTACAGTAAATGGGAAAAGTTCTATAACTCTGGAGAACACTGTTCTTCTAGGGCAGTTACTTAAGGTAATATGGAAGAAGTGCTTTCTGGTGCCTTTCAGTTCCTTTCCAGTGCCAGTAAAAGGCATCTAGATGACTACTTGAGATGAAAACAGATATCTACATTTTGGAGTGAGGAGAAAAGTTCCCTACATGTTTCAAAAACTATGTCTTTCCTAGTAAAAGAAAGCTTTGAGACACAGGATCTTATTATGTCTTCCCAATACATTCTCTCATCAACTAATCCACCAATTTACCAAGCAATTGGTAAATTTAACATTTACTACTCTATTGATAGTACAGTCCTACTCTACACATTTTGAGAAACTTCAGGAGCACAATCTATTCCTGGTTTTATTCATTATCATTTTAGGGATACCACACTTCATTTTACAAGTCATATCTATAAAGGAATAATAATTAAAATAGGGTTTGTGTGATGCAATAGATTGCAAGAAAATAGAACAATAAAATTTGAATGAGAAATATATATTAACGAGAGACTTTTAATGACTTGATTTTATCACTAATGTCAACAAATGTAAAGATAACAAAAAACATCTCAAATCACACAATATTACAACTGCAACATTTTTTGGTTCTGGTGATTTTGTGGTTAGAGTTATTCCACTAAAAGTTAGAGATTCAAAGTAATTCTATATTTCTGAAAGGAAAGTTGAAGACCTGAAGATTAAGCCCAAGAGTATTAATGTTTTTTGCAAGTGTTAAGAAATGTATTTAACATATTTAGAAATCAAGCTCTATCTTGGAAGTAAATCCAGAAATCCATTATTGACTCAATAAAAATGTAAGAAATAATGGTCTCAATACTGCTTATGAGATGAGCATAATACTTTCAATCCTCCTTTCACCTTTTCCTATTTAAAGAAAGTCACTAAGACAGTCAAATCTTCATTATGAACAGGTTGTACATAAAAAAATCTCCTTAATTTCAGAAAATAAATTTCTTATGAGAGGTACCTATGACTGGAAGAAGAAGCTATAACTGAAATTTCAGTATTTCCTCTGTCAACTTCTGATTTTATGGGTAGCCAAATCCCTGACTAGAGTACCATTGTTGAATTGCATGTCTATAATGAACTATGCTCAGCATCTCTGTACTTCAAAGAACAAAAACTGCTTTAGAAATACTAGATATAGCCATAAGATAAATTAAGGAAATATTAGTTTTGTTCAATCCAAGCAAATTCATCAGCAATTCAGCCTGAATAAAGATACACTTTAATGAGAACTACCTGAATAGGCTTAGATAGAACTTTTAGCATCAAAGAAACTATTGTCAGAGCTTCTTTGCCATATAAGGTGAAATGGTGAAAGAAGAGCTAGAGAGCCTTTCCAGCAAATCATGGAAAATGTTTGGTGCTAGTTTTCCTTCCAGCAAATCATGGAAAATGTTTGGTGCTAGTCTTCCTTCTTCACAGAGTTCTTTAGGAATGTGCTTTCCTTTTCAGAAAGTGGAAATACGAAAGAGTACATGAATCTTCTATCAGACATTTCATATAGAAGCTTCCTAAGAGTTTTGGAAGATTCCTTGTAAACCAAGGAAAGTAAGTGTCTCTTGTATAAAAAAAATTAAAAAAATAAAGACAGAGAAACAGAAAGAGAGTAGAAGCAACAGAAATGGTTTTTATCTTACCACTGTGCTTCTGTTGCACAAGAAAATAAAGAGTTCTTCAAAGATGGAAAACAGCAAGTCTTCAAAGGCCTCCAGGATATTTGCTGTATTTTATAGCTCATTGAGGGGAATCTGATTTCAGTTCTCAAATGGAAAGATAGACTACTCAAATACAAATATTTTAACATAAGCAATACTACACCCTTTGTTAATTTTCACAATGTCTAGTTTATAACTAGAAATAATAGCTTACTACTGGTTTGTATTAATATAATAAAATCTCTCATCAGATCATAATGATTTAGAACAAAATTCACATAACTTACCTGAATTTTGGTTGGCAATTACATTAAATACCTATTTTGAGAACTCAAACTCAGCATAAAGGAGCATGAGTGACTGCCTCAGCTTTTAAGATGTGAAAAAAATACCACTCCCGCATTTTCCTATATAATAAATTGATAAGTAAATTGAAAGATTACATGCCATATCTGAACAAATTAAAAAATGCTAAGAAAATATATTACTTATTTTTAGTCCAACATGTTCATGGCAGTGGCATCAATAGGCTACTCCGATCATAGAGAGCTGGCCGCTAATGGCTTGGATAGGTGTATTCTTTGATGGGTAAAAAACTGGGTGAATGGCCAGGCCCAAAGGGTTGTAGTGAATGGAGTTAAATCCAGTTGATGGCTGGTCACAAGTGGTGTTCCCCAGAGCTCAGTATTGGGGCCAGTTCTGTTTAATATTTTATGAATGATCTGGATGAGGGGATCGAGTGCACCCTCAGTAAGTTTGCAGACAATATCAAGCTGGGTGGAAATGATCTGCTTGAGGGTAGGTAGTCTCTACAGAAGGATTTGGACAGGTTGTATGGATGGGCCAAGGTCAGCTGTATGAGGCTGTGGAGGTTTGAACTCAGCCAGCAGCCAGACAGCACATGGCCAGCCTTTCACCTCCCCCTCCCCCCTCTCATAAGATAGGGGAGAGACAAAAGAAGAGAATTTGTGGGTTGAATAAAAAGAAAGCATTTACTAAATATAACAAGAGGACAACAGTGACAATAATGAGTTCAAAAAGAAAACGGGTAAAATGCAGCAGTGGCTTACCAAACGCAACGACTGCCGCCCCCCCAACAATTCCGACCCACAGGCAGATGGCACTCATGCAAGCCCCCATTGAAAGGAGAGAGAGAGAGAGAAAGAGAGAGAGAGAGAGACCACCCACCTGGGCATGACATCACATGGTATGAAATACTCCAATGAAAATTAACTCCATCCTGGTCAAAACCAGGACAGAGGTTCCAAAAGTCTCAGTGCCAGAACCTGCACTTGTGTCACAACAAGCCCATGCAACACTACAGGCCTGGGGAAGAGTGGCTGGAAAGCTGCCTGGAAACAAAAGACCTGGGGGTGTTGATTGACAGCCAGCTGAATATGAGCGGGCAGTGTGCCCAGGTGGCCAAGAAGGCCAATAGGATGCTGGCTTGTATCAGAAATAGTATGGTCAGCAGGACTAATGAAGTGATCATCCTCCTGTACTCAGCACTAGTGAGGCCACACCTCAAATGCCACATTCAATTTTGGGCCCCTCGCTACAGGAAAAACATTCAGGTATTAGAATTTGTCCAAAGAAGAGCAACAAAGATGATGAAGGGTCTAGAGCACAAGTCTTACGAGGAGTGGCTGATGGAACTGGGGTGATTTGGCATGGAGAAAAGGAGGCTGAGGGGAGATTTTATCATTCTCTATGACTACCTAAAACAATGTTATAGTGAGGTGGGTGTCTGTCTTTAATAAAATGAGAGGAAATGGCCTCAGGTTGCACCAGGGGAGGATTAGGTTGGATATTAGGAAAACTTTCTGCACCAAAAGGGTTGTCAAACATTAGAACAGGCTGCCCAGGGAAGTGGTAGAGTCACCATCCATGTAGGTGTTTAAAAGGTGGGTAGATGCAGTTCTTAGGGACATGGTTCAATGGTAGACTTGGTACTGTTAGGTTAACAGTTGGACTCAATGATCTTAAGGGTCTTTTCCAACCTAAATGATTCTATGATTCCATGATTCTAAAGCATAGTTTAGTTATTCTTGTTTGGTTTTTTGTGGGTTTGGGTTTTTTTGTTTGTTTGTTTTGTGGGTTTTTTTTAATAAATCTTTATATTGTACAGATTTAGGATCTTTAATTCATTAAATACAAGTTCAGTTAATGCATGAACGTTGAAACATGCTTAAAAGGCATCCAAATCCAATATAACATATATATCATTATTACCATAGGTGTATTGCAAAAAAAATGATTCAACAATCTCAACAAACATTCTGTTTGGATCAATGAATAATTTTGGAGAAGGAATTAATCAGTATAATATGACTTCAGGTGTGTCCAGGGCAATTCTGGCACTGGAAATATTTCCCTACACAAAGTAGTGCTAGTGCGGTTGGATAACATCTCAGTAGTATCATATGACACTGACAATGTGGAACTGAGTGTTCACCTCTGTTAACGAATAGAGTCTTTCAGGCTGCTTCAGCAGGCAGGAACTCAACACTGAAGGCTGTCACACAAAACCAGCTGAGGAGATTCTGGAGAGTTGTTTCTGAATCACATTCCCAGGATGAGTCATAGATCAAATCTGCAAACTTTACATGGCTACTTAATGATAGTTCTATTTGCTTTGAAGAGCAAGACTTTTTTTTTTTTTTTTTTTTTTTTTTTCCAGTTAAAAACTTTCTCAGACGTACTCTTAACTTCCTAAACAAACCTTAACTCTGAAATCTCTCTTTTATACAGAATACTGTTTGCAGTTGAAGGATTCTCTATGATCTAATTCAGTACCTTTTCTCACCTTGTTCATGATCTAAAAACAGACATAAAGAAAAAAAAAGCTAAAAAGGTAAATGGGGAAGGGAGAGAGGGGAGAAGGGAGAGGGGAGAGGGGAGAGGGGATTCTTACCCTGCCTCCCAGGGAAAAGCATCAGGAGGAGGAGAGAAATGTTATAAGGTTAGATAACAATTAGGCTATTCATTTCTGAGGAAAAAGGCTTGCAGCAAAATCAATGATCATAACCCGGAGTTCAGTCATTCTCTTACTGTCAGCAGTGCCATTACAGGCCCCGAAGAGGCCAGAAAGTGAAGTGCATCAGGTGAGAGAAAGGAAACAAAATGCCTTACGAGTTAAGAAAAAACCTACAATAGTACATAAGGACATCATACATTCTGAAAGTAGCAGCAACTACATTGCTGTCAATTTTCTCATCCTCACATCTCCAAATGCCTACGCAACAGAACTCAATTCCCAAAGAGTGTGCATTCCCAAAGGCTTTCACATTTAGCAGGGTGATATAAGATTGCCCTTCCAGGGAAAGGGACACCCTCTTCTACCCTTGCATCAGTTCTAGAATTCTAGCAGTCAGAACAGCTTTCTTCACAACTGAAAAGTAAACATGTAACACAGATTCATTTTCAATTGAACCAACAGAGGTTGAGTTTGAAGGCAGGAGAAGTCGGACTATTCATAGTTAGAATGGCTTAAATTGATCCCCAATAAAAACCACAACACAGAAGATCTTGAGAGATATGACCAGAAACAATTTGCAGTGATTAATGTCCATCTGACTTGAAAGGAAAAAGGCCCTACTTTCCTTGTCTTTGGTAGCATGACTATATATTCTCAAAAAAAAAAAAAAAAAAAAAAAAAAAAAAAAAAAAAAAAAAGACAGAAGGGGTTTCTCTTAACTACAAAATTATTTTACAAGTATTTAGAATATAGCATTCCACTGAATCAGCTACACTTGGTAGAAATTCTTGTCTTTTCTGTAAAAAATCCTGACACAAATTAAGACCCAAAGTGTGGTCTGGATTATATTTGTATATCAACAGGCTTGACTTCCTACAGACAAATGTACAGTTAATTAGTAATTATTTTTTCCCCCTCTGGGCTCTGATTTCTTGTATCCTATATTTCTATCTGAGTGGCAATTAGATCTTGTTATGTTTTACCATATGTTATATACTCAGAAAAAACAGCTTTATACAGAGAATCTCCATCAGACACCTACAGTATGGATCATTAATGCATGTACATTAACTAATGCATGTTGTTTTCAGATGCAATTTTGAATAATAATAAAAATGTCAGCTTCTTGCTGGTATGTTCATTCTAACCATACATTATATTCACACTGAGAAATACTTATGGAACAGGAAAACCAGATGGAACCACAGGTTACATAGTTTATTCCACCTGAGAGATCTGTGGGGAAATCAGCATAAACTTTTCCCCTATGAATATTTGGGGTAAGACAGAAACAGATACTGAGCTGTGCAAAATATTAGTTGGTTCAAAGACAGAAGAATTTTCCTAATGCCAACTTTTAATTTTTTTTTTATGTCTCTCTTTGTCTTCATTTCAAAAATATCTAGTGGACACCCAATTCATATGTTAACTATGTAACTCAGTATTTTAATTATTGTGGATGACTAAGCTTGTTTTCACTGGAAAGTTATGTTTATTACCTTGAGAGGACCACAAAAAATATTTGTACTTGTTTCATCAGTTTCTAAGATCTGTAGCTGGACAGAGGCGTAAAAGATAAATATGAATCTTGTGATTCTGGAGCATAATTATTCATGAATACCACATGTTATCCAGCAGCTTACTTTCTGGGTATATGGCATAATGCAGTATAAATCTCTGCAGAAATGAAAAGTTGACTACTCCTTGTGCTCATCTTTTTCAGCCCATAATGTAGGAACAGAGGAAAAGTGTATAAGTAATGAGGAACTGGGAATGGGGAAAGGGAAGGGAAAAGGCACAGACATGGACAAAGGCAAGGGTGGAAATACAGTGGATTTCAACCACATTCCACCTATTTTTAGTTTCACACCTCAGCACTGAGATGCAACAGGCAGCCAAACATATGCTCTTATTTACTGCAGGAACAGTAATGGCTCTGACAACCCCAGAGAGGAAGGAAGGGTCAAGACAGTACAAAAACATTTCAGTCACTTTGTACCAGTACCTAGAGAGTTGGTTGAAATGATGCCCTTCATGTGAATTGGCTCTGCTTTCTGCCCACAGATTCAGAAGAAAGACAGTTCAGAGAACTTAATGGTAGCAAATTTATCTGAATTTCTTCTAATTAGAATTCAAATGCACTCCTGCTCTTGTTATAGTCTGTGTTAATGCATCATCTAACCTACCTACCTCTACCTAGATTCCATGATCTTTTAAAGAAATAAATAGAACACAGTGAGGTCTCTGGACAAAACATATCCCATTCTCACAGATTCTGTCATTTTACATTCTGTTCTTGTAAGTGTATGAAGGGAAAAGGGAAATCGTGCATTTCAACTATTTGTGTTTCTAGAAGACAGATCCAAACTATGATGATGAAAAAGAAGAAAAAAATAACCAAAACAAACCAGATTACGTTACTTGTACTCAATTCCCTTTTTAGTCAAAAGTGCCACTTGCTTTTATGCATAAGAACAAATCTGTATTTGTTACATTCAAATACAACTTATCTATAAAGTGAAATAATATTCAAGCAAACTGGATATGTGTCTGTGGTATCTGCTACCAATTACTTTTTAAGCATTATCCAGATCAGCACATGGAGGCTGGGACTCAAAAAATTGTTTTCCATTAGTCATTGTCAGTCAGTGGATATTTGAGAAGCTCAGAAGTGACATTTCTTTCATGTTTGACTTGCAACAAGTCCACCAGATAATTGATACACACTGCTAAACTTCATAATGTTTTATTAGCAGCATACAACTAAAAGTTCTATGTGTGTATATGCCCATGTGCATGTACATGCATACTTATTTGTTAAACAGATAAATGTCATTTGTATATTACAATGTTCAAACCCACGTTTGAAAATATCACTGAAGTTATACTGGCTTTATGTATTTCAATGCAACAGCACTCATGACAATTTAATGGCATTCATACCTTTATTCTTGCCGGTTTTCTTTCATTTATGTCAGGGGATCTGTCACTTGTACTGCAGTTGCAAGCAGTGGAAAAAAAAATCCCCTACAACTGCTTCTTTCAGCCTTAAGAGGCTATTTCTGAGATTTTGCAATGTATAGGTAGAGCTTCATATTATTTCCTTTAGCAATAGGCTGAGTATTTGGAAGAGGAAGATAGACATTAAGCACTGGATTTTTGCCCCCCAGAATTTCCTGAGGGAGGTACTAACAAAACTGCTAGAGTAAAAGACGAAGGAGAAAGGGAAACTGAGAAAGGTCAGCAGCATGGATCTTTGTGGAGAAAAAGCAGTGTGGGAAGAAATAGAAGATCCTGTAGAAAAGTAGAACTGGGGTATAAAAATGGGTCCTGACAAAGAAAAGGAAAGAAACTGGTAAATATAAATATTAAATAGAATAGTCTATCAGATAATTCTAAGGTGTGTGAGTCAGCTTTCCTGAATTAGTTCCCTGTCTGCCTTTCACCAAATGATCTTGAAAAAGGTGCCTTCCCTTTTAGTGCTTCAGCTTCCTTATCAGCAAATCAAGGATATAAAACATACAACTCTCACAGAGAGCTGAGAAGACATTTAATTTATGATGCAGAAGTAATGACACTAATCTACTGCTATTACAGAATGAAAAAATACTTTGTTTTATACTATTTGTTATGTAAATGCCTAGCAACCATAAGAAAAGTTCCAGTGTGCATGGCACTGTACAAAAACATAGAAAGAAAAAGAATCTGACATTGAAAGGTACAGATATGAAGAATTATGAGAAAAATGAAAGTACACAGCAAGTTCACAAAAAAAAAAAAATCTTAAAATCATAGACCACATATAAGCATATGTGCTGCAATAGTTTGTGTGTGAGGACAGAGAACTGTTGTACAAATACAAGTAGAGTGGAATTAACATTGTTCTCAATTTCAGAACCGTCATTCAGCAAGAAAACAGACACTGAGATTTTGAGAAACAGACTGAAAGACCACAGAAATCTGAGACAAATAAAAGTCCGAGCTTTTTATCCAAGAACAGCTAATGTGAAATAAGTACTTTTCATGAAAATAACAAATGGTTTTTATTTAATTCCAAACAGGAAAGTCAGGCTTCTGAGACCTGAAAAAGATCAACAGTGACAAAAACAGCCAAGAGAAAGGAAGAGAAGTTCATAACTAACAAAAACTCCACAATTTGAGGAACTCCAAAATGTGTATCAGGAGTGAAAACTACAAGCCTACCAGCACATATGGCTTAGAAATTACTTTCACATGCCTTCTAATTCTTGGATAACACTAAGGTTTTCTTTGTTGTTCGAAATGAAATGGCCCACCAGATCAACCAGGCATGTAACAGACTTGTAAAACTATTTCCATGCTCAGACTAGATAAGATCTTAAGACATCATTGAAAATCTCCTTCACTTTCTGGTTTCTAAAAAGACTTGTACGTGACACTGTTTCTCAGACCATGAGAAGACATACAATGATCTGGAGAACATAAAAAACCTCCAGAGACAACATTGTCTTTTTTCATCTAAGCTATTTCACAGGGACTTTTGACTTACAGGGGTAACAGGATTTTCAATGTATATTCCCTGTGTTCTCCAAGATTTTAACTTTATCAGTTTTTAATCTAGCAGTTTGGGTTTTTGTCTGATTCCCATTTAGGTTCTCTTTCAAAAACCTCTCCACTTTTGTTTTAGCACCACACAATTTTGGCAAGGTTCCAAAGTTTTTTTAAGAATTCAATGGACTGCTATAGAGATAATTTATGCAGAAATTACTGTCAGTCTCATGGGCAGCTACCAAGCCTCGCTGTGATTGGAACTAATAACTATTACCAAGATATGATAATTTCATTTAACATTAGGAAACCATCTGGTGCCTTCATTTCTTGTTGTAACATAATGCCACTGTTTTACTCAATCCACTCTTATTAAAACAAGACAAAGCAGCTAAGGAAAAACATATACACAGATGATAAATTTATCCTCTCAATCAACCTCCCGCAGAACTCATACTCATACACAGATTTTTGAAGTAGGAGTGGACTACTAAAATCTAATCTGAGCTCCTGTATAATGAAGTCTATCTATTTCATTGAGTAGCCTCTAAATCAAAAGCATAATGGGTTAGGGCTATGCTGTATCTATTTTCCTCACAATGGCTGCATGTGATGGATGAATCCAGCCTACTCCTAGATAAGTTGTACCGGTGGTTAATTGCTCTCACTCTTAAAAATATGCACCTTATTTCTAGTCTGAATTTGCCTAACTTAATCTTTGAAACACTGGATCTCATTATGCCTTTTTCTGCTAGATTAAACAGTCATCTCCTGCCAAAAGTCTCATTCCCATTAAGGCACTTACAGACGATGATCAAGTCACCTCTTAACCTTCTCTTCAGCAGATTAAACAGACCAACATCTAACTACAATGCTTATTTCCAGACCTACAGTCATCCTTTCACCTTTAATGAACTCTTTCCAATTTTAAACATATTTTCAAAGTGTGGTCACCAGAAGAGGACACAATAATTCATTAATATTTTCCCTAATGTCATATAAAAAGGCAGTGTTTCTTCCTACTTGATATTCACTTGTCTGTACATCAGAGAATATAATATATACCATTTAAAACCCTCCTTTAGCTTGCTGATAAAACAGAAAGTATTCTGAAAGGAATTTAAAATGTGACTATTTATCCTGGTTGTTTGTTTTTTGGTGGGTTTTTTTTGTTTGTTTTGGGGTTTTTTTGGTGTTTTTTTTTTTTATACACAATGCAGTAAATGTATGCAACTTCTGTCTTTTCTGTACTACCTCTGCTTTTCTATATTATGTACATATAGTGTCTTTTCTGTCAAATATATTTTTCTGATAGCTTTTGTCTTCCTTTATCAGTTTCCGTTTCTTAAGTGCTTTTTATATTACTATTTAGTAGTAGTATCTCTGAGCTGTTGAAGTCCAATGGTACCTTTAAAGACAATTCCACTTATAGTCTTATTTTAAAATATTTTCTTGCATTTTCATTTTCTTCATGTAAGGAAAATACATTTCTGATGCAAATTGCTTATGCAAAATAGAATTATATTTTGAAAACACAGAAATACAAGCATACTATGTTGAGCAGAGCTATAGTATTCTGTTTTCTAAAAACTTCACTGGGTAAAAATACCTAATTTTACCAGAAAGTTTACTGTAACAGATAGACTGTGTACAAATATTTCGGTATATATTTCATATAATATATATTTAGTTAGATTGTATTCTTTACACAGGTAGCTCTAGTCAATAGCACTTACATCAAGCAAACTCTAATTTCCACCTGGAAGTTGCTTCAGATATTGAATGAATCAAATGAGATTGTATAGTTTTCATTTACTTTTCTTTTTGAGCGTGATTTTCACTTATTGGCTGAACTACAAGAACAGCTGTAGCTATTTCTAACGCATAAATTTGGATCAATTTCATTAGGTAAATAATACCAATAATTTACATATTACTAGATAAGATAGTAAATATCAGAAAATTATTTGGAATCATTTGTTTGGTAGCTGAAACAGAAGCTCTTAACTATCGGGGCATTTTCATGTCAGAAAACACTTACTAACCATGATCTGTTCACACATAAAAACCAGAAAATATGTTTGTTCAACAGAATAAACCTTAATTTGATCTAAAATAAATCCACTGAATAAAGAAATCCTGTGTTTTGTTCTGATTTCTCTTTTCATTCATAGTGAAGAAGGAGAATTCATTAATGTGCAAAAAGCAATACCAAATTATGTGATCTGACACCATAACTGTTGTGTATGTCTAAGTTATTTCAACTGTAGACAAAAATATGCAGGATGTGCAATTACTTTTTCATTATAAGTGAGTTCTCTCTAGTTCTTGGATACAATATACAAGAGAAACACAAAACATATCTAGATAAATAGAAACAGAACAAGAAAGAGCAGAGACAAAGAGTTGTGCAGAAAAGGGAGCAGTATATTAATATGCAGAGGGGAAAAACATCCAGAGAAAGATAGTCTCTGTGTGCTTAAAACCCCCACAGATTATGTGCATACAAAAAAAGGAAAAAGTGAATAAGAGAGAAAATTAAGTAGAGGGAGAAGGAAAACTAAAAATTAAGAAGTTGCAGAAAAAAGTGCTTCTGGCAACCAGAAAGAAAGACACTGCTAATTTAAACTTGCTTCCTACTATTTTAGATTCCACAGTTTGAATCTGAATTAGAACAAGTTCAAAGTTTTCTCCCAGACAAAAATGAAATTAAAGCCCTGTAGTGTTTCCTGGTAACTCAATAAATACCTTGTCTCATCTCTTTATGTCCCAATACATAAATCATTTTGACTCTTTTAGAAACCTCAGTCTTTAAACTTTTAATTTTTTTTTTCTTTTAACTGCTTCACATATTTCCTGACGTCAAGACCTCGATTAGTTATTTTTACTAAATTCATCACTTCCTTTTCCAACAAGCATTCTAAGGAAAACACTCAGAACCTTCCCAATGTATTAAACAGCCTAAAACATTTTGAGAAACTGAATTTGAATTAATTTTTATTTCCAAGCAGAAGCTGAAAGACCTATAATTATTTTTTAAAAATTAAAACTACATGTACACTGTGATTGGCTCTAAGGTCCTAAGATTAAATAGTGACTATTTAGCCTTGATATCTAAACAAACTTTGTAGTCTCTGAATCTGAAGAGGAAAAATGAGCATACACTCTTCAAATTCTACACCAGTTTACGTTACCTCTGGCCTCAGTTTGTCTGATCTCAATTGCCAGTGTGACAGACATTGCGAAGTTTTATAGCATAATAACTCAAAACCAAAATATACTAGTTAAAATGTACCAAAGATCAGACAAATATTGTTAAACTCCTCTCTCTTTGGAAGATCTGAGACACCCCTGTGCTGTCAGACACAAAGAGTTATAGAACAAACCATCCTCTCTCCCTTCATGCGTACTTCTTATTTAAGTTCATTTAAATGCTTGATGAAGCTAGAAAAGAAAAATTTCTCCGTAAACCAGCAGCATATTTCACTATATTTTAAACTGAATTATCTTGGTAACAGGTTAAAAGGAATAGAAAAACTGAATAATCTGATTTTTTTTCTATGGACCCCAAATTTTATTGAAAAGTTTCTCAGAAATACAAAGTCCAAAACGTTTTTCTCCGTCCAGCCACTAATATCCTTAGTGTAGTCCAGTTGCTTGAACCAAGACTACAATTAAGTAAAATGTTACTGAACTGATACTGTAACACTTAATGCGACAAAACTCACTCTTCTACAGGGCTATAGAAGGAAGACCTGTCTGAGCAAATTGTTCATTTTCTTCACCTTCTCCACTGCTATGTACTCATTTCTTTAGGCAAAAACATCAGAGAAATTGTCCTTTATTTCCCACGAGAGATTTTGCATTTGATTCCTTTGCTATCTTGCAAATCCTCAAAAAAGTGATTTTTCAGTTGCTTTTGAGAGCAGTTGGGAATCCTAGCTGTTGCTCCTCAGCAAGGTGCACAAACTTTCCCACCAAAATCCGGTTACAGCATATTTTCAAATAGAATATAAAGCTTACCTTGAAGAAAGTCATGGTTGCTCCATCTTCAACTGCTCCATACTCTATCTTTGTCTGCTTGGCCAAATCATCAGCAGAGTCAATAGGGGATTCCATACGTTCCACTGTCAGAAAGGCGGCTAGGTTAGCAGTGTACGAGGAAATGATGATAAGTGTGAAAAACCACCAAATGCCTCCCACTATCCTGGTGGAGAGGGCTTTGGGCATGAGCTCAGAACCTGACGAAAACCAGGGGAGAAAGGTGAAACCAAAGCACAGAAAACAATTAATAAGTGTTCAGCACTTTTTGCCACAGTGGGAAGATGGAATCACTGTGCAAAAAAATCTTTAAGCTACAGGCTTACATGTACTGCTTGTACAAACACACACAACTGAAATGAAAAGTAAGAACTGATTACACTTATAAAGACAGATCTTTTTGGAGCTGTGGGAATCAAAATATAGGAATGGGAGATTCAATGATCAGTGCCTTTTTAAAAATTATAAATATGTATATAGCAATGTTGAAAATGCCATTACTTGAACTGGTTTTCCAGGAAAAAGTCCTGACTGGACTGAGACTCTAAGAGAATATTAATATTAAAACACTTATACAGTTGTTTATCTTCAAGGCACCAAATAAATATTATTAAAATATTTGGTAAAAATTGACTTGAGTAAATAAAAATAAGCTATTGATGAAAGTATTACATAGCTGAAATACAAAATCTTAAATCTACTGTAAATATTTTTTTGACTTTTGCCATTTGTACTGCTATAAAATAAGTTTTTTTGACTGTTTAGATTAAAAATATAACATCTCCCATCTCTATAGTTAGCCCCACAATTTCAGATAAACATGGGTGGCTATGCCACACACTTAATTTGACAGAGCAGCAATGAAAGTATTAGACCACTGTGCATAAACTAGGTAAAGATAGATTATAATGCATTGCTGGAGTTGCCTGCTCATGGCACTAAAGAATGGAGGGGAAGACAGACATTACATAATAATTTGAAGAATTATTAATGCTAATTTAAGGTCTAGTGAGACAAATTTAAACACATATACTCTTCTAGTGCTTAATTACTAACAATAGGAAAAAAAAAAAATTCAGTGTAATTTGCAACCACAAATATTTATTATAAATGAGCATGTATGGATTTTTTCCATAGCATTATAATTGAATGGAATGAAATTTCTAATGATGTCAAAGAAACTATTTCAAGCTTCACTGTAGAAACTTTACATAAGATCCTTTAGAAGTATCCAGAAACATGTTTTCAAAGAAAAAAATTTACCATCCACTATACCATTGTACAAAAAAAAATCATTTTTTGTTAAATTGGTCGCTATGCTTCCTTTTAAATCTCCTGGGTAAAATGGAATGAAGGCAAGATGGACTATTTTATTCCTGTTAAATTTTAGTGTTTATATCGAATTATTTAAGGAACTGGTCCAGCAAGGTAACACATCTTCATATAAATGAAATATTATGCCAAACTTCCAACGTCAATGCAAAAAAAAAAAAAAAAAAAAAAAAAAAAAAAAAAAAAAAAAAAAAAAAAAAAAGGAAGAAAACCAAAGAAAAGGAAAAAAGAAGTGATATCATAACTGGACTATTGTATTCAAAAACAGCCCATCTTACCCTGCAGTTCATCTTACCCTTGC
Source organism: Athene cunicularia (assembly GCF_003259725.1). Lineage (NCBI taxonomy): Eukaryota > Metazoa > Chordata > Aves > Strigiformes > Strigidae > Athene > Athene cunicularia. The sequence goes on along the minus strand of NW_020799097.1, from coordinate 46,236,811 downwards.
TGTTTCAAACAAAAAAAGCTGACAGACTTGGACATGACAGCCAACTCCAGCGCCAGACTCTGCCTAGAATTCTGCAAGGAAAAAAGTAGAAAAGTACCTTTCTG
>NW_020799097.1:46182008-46234157 GCF_003259725.1 Athene cunicularia | reverse complement strand
AAGAAAAAGAAAAAGAAAAAGAAAAAGAAAAAGAAAAAGAAAAAGAAAAAGAAAAAGAAAAAGAAAAAGAAAAAGAAAAAGAGAAAAAGAGAGAAAAAAAGAAAGAAAAAGAAGAAGTGAAATATCATTATCTTAAAAATAGGTAGAATAAAGATAGCAGAATGATGCCTAACTTAATCTGGCAATAGAGTACAAGCAGATTACATATAATCAATATATTTTAACTCATGACGTCAACATTGCTGTGCATTATGATGGGTTCATATCTAAATAATTTATCAAGTATAGCTAAAACAAGCAAACATGTCTAGGTAAATTATTCTTTGTTACAATTCCATTAAGAAACAAAGATTTACAGTTCTTTCTCTTCCTTATTATATCTTTTTACAGCTCTAAATTTTATTTCCAATTTGTGGAATTATTCTAATCAATTAAGAGATTTAATCATCGTGTTTGGCCTTGGAGACACACTGTTGATAGGAACTTTTATTTCACGCTTAAATTTTGTCTTAAAATCTTTGATACTGAATACAAGTTAATGCCTGTGCATAACATATTTAAGCAAAAACCTGAAAACCACAGCAACACAGTAGAATGGAACCAGCACAATAATTAATAATATTACAGATTTTAATTACTAAATCAATATTAATGTATTTTTTAAATTTCTCAAATCATTAAAGCCACTCTGTTAAAAACCTTGGAATAGGCTTCCTTTATGAAAGAACTTTTTTTTTTTTAATCTATCATATAATCAAAGCTATCTGAATAATGCATCTGTCACATCAGAAGATGCAATTTTCTTCACAATAATATTTCAAACACATTAAAATTCATAAAATCAAATGTTCCACTTTTATGCTCTTAATGTATCGTTAAAACACCTCTCATCTTAAAAGTCTGTACTTGACAAAGAAATGTTTCATTTGGTTCTCTAAAGTAATACTGACATGCTGTTCAAAAAAGTTGATTGGGTTCTAATTAAACATTGTGACCTGAATTCTTCTATTACTTTACATTAAAACTAGATCAGAAGTTTATCACCTCATTAAAAAGATAAGTAATTTTTACATCATTTTGTCATCAATTCAATAAAACTTGGAAACCAAGCACTCAGTGGAACTGAAACAGATTTTTATATTCTTTTGTTGATATTTGAAGGTGAAATTGGAACATGTATTGTTCTTGTGAGTACATTAGCTACATAAAGCAAACATATTTTAGAGATTTAAAATAAATACCGATCTGTAAATGTCATTTTTAGCAACTACAATTGAACAATCTAAAACATAAATTGATAACTTTACCTTTTTGTTCTCGTATTTTTATCTCATTTTATTATTTTGATATTGTTATGAAGAGCAGAAAAATGGTCCATATTTCCAATGAAAGGAAGAAACAACCTGACACAGAAGCTGGCTTCAGGTAAAAGAAACACTTAAACTGAGTCCTAGACTCAGTCTAGGACTGAGTCACATCTCATAGTTTTAGAATTCTCTATTTTTTATTCTTCAGTCCATAACATATGAGATAGATAGATATAGATATCTATATATATATAGATATATAGATATATATATATTTATGGCTACTTAGGAGTGTTTAAAAATACAAAAGAAAAAAATTAGAAAAGAAAAAGTAAGGAAAATAAAATTGGCTTATTATGGATAAATATTTTCCCACCTCATTTAAATGTCTAATATTAGACTGATGTAAGAATCTTAAGCTACAGATCCTTGAATTATTATTTTTTTTTTTAATGTAGTACGTATGTGTACAAGTTTTATGCTATTTAACCCATTGCAATAAATATTTATAAATCAGAGTTACAGAATAAATTCACATTCACTCAGGAGGTTATATCTTGCTCAGGGTAATGTCAACCACTAATTCAGAAGAGGAGGCTGTCCAGTCAGGTCTCAAAAACCTACAAAGATAAAAAATTCACAACTTTTTTGGGCAACATGTTCCTTTGTTTAATTATCCTAATAATGTTTGGGGATTTTTAGTTCATGCTGTATCCTCCCTTGTTTCAAAATAGAAATCACTACACAGCTTTGGAAAGAGCCTGGCCCCATTTTTTGTTATCATCTCTTGTTATAAGAAAGTGCCTAGTTTGAAAAGGCCTCTTGCCTGATGCTAAAAAAGCACAGGTCCCCCAGCCTCTCTTCACAAGTCTTGTACTCCTGACTCCAAGCAGCCTGGTGACCCCTGCTCAAGCTTATTCAAGTATTAGGGGGTCCAGAAATGTTTACAGTATTTAAACGTGATATAAGAAATTCTATTATGGGAATAATCACTTTCCTTTATTAACTGACTACAATCCTACTAATTTAAATGCAGAACACTCTAGCTCAGTAAAGAAGACAAGCATAAAACAAAGAGGAAACTTCAGTACTCAACTGAGCTGATGCAATTTTGAAGACTGATCTTCCTGATAACAGGTACTCTTCCCATTTACCTGTGTCTACTAGTGTTCATTTTAACATTTCAGATACAGTTTCTTTACTCTGACATCTTCAGGTGTTTGAAATACCTTAAAAAATAGACTTTAAATGAGATTTACAAAACCTGTACTCTACTCTTCCTCTTTGCTGCTACCCACTGAAAAGTGACAATTATTCTTCCAAAATTATTGGCTAGTACAAGTAATGTTTAGAAGTCTTAGAGTCCACAGGAAATGGAAAGTTTGTTTCAAATCTGATTCTAATTTATGGACATTCCATATTAATATTATTATACCTAATGAGGAGACAGAAGACCTACTTCAGATTTTCACCATTTGCAAATGATTTGAGACAAAGTATAATTTGTTTAAGATCTGTATTCATACAGTGTTTGGAATAATGGAGCCTTGATCTTACAGGACTGCTAAGTAAAAATAATAAGGAATATCTGAAAAACAAGAACAGAAGTGTTTTTTGTAAAAACCTGCTCGAATAATTCTCTAATCAGATTCTGGATTTTTCAGTGCAACCTCTGAGCGTATGGGAAGAATAGAAATTATCGTAAACAATGTTTCATGAGAGCGAATCCCATATTATGCTTGTCATAGCTACATAGTTAGAGTCATGAATGAACAGTGTAAATGAATACTGACTGTACTTCATACTATGGTGTCTGGCTGTGGAACCTCTCAGTGTTCCTTATGTTACCATGCACTTAAAGGAAACCAGATTTAGCAATGTTGTTTTTCTATATCCTATGGAAGATGGCATGCAGGGGTAAAATTTGGAAAATATGATTCTAGCCTTTGAGATTCTAGAAAGTTCAGTTCAATACAAAATTCTGCTAGTCCCCTAAGTCAAGATCTATACTGACAGCATCAACAAAAAGGTCCCTTCTCAAGCATAAAATTTCCCACTGTCTACATGGAGAATGCCTACTTTTAGACTCTATAGCAGTCCATGTTGGCTCTGTTTGGCTTAAGGACCTGGTATGGTATTAGCTGTCCTCTACTGCTAGCATCTCAGCCTCCCTTTTTATTTAGGAGTTTGTTTTTGCACACTTTGGGCACAGGAAATCTTTTCACGATGATAAAAGATTCTGTTCCTCAGTTCTTGACCTGCAGGCACCCACTCCTCCTCTCCAGTGTCCATAGCTTGAGACAAACGCAGGAAGACACATATGACTAATTCTGGATAAATTAGAGCAGTTTCTACAGTTTGGGTCAGTAAATAAAGATACAGTATTATAGAGAGCCACAGAGATCAGTCTAGATGATCTTAAATGTGATTATAGATCCAGGGCTTTGGGCCCACAAACCATCTCAGTGCAGTACGTCCTGTCACACATTGACTGCTGCTTTCAGTAGCTTTCATAAAAGATGTGGTCTAGCATGTTCTATACAAAAGAACTATTGAGAATTTATGTATAAAAGTGTACCCTCCACCAGTTTAAGTAGTTCTCAACTCAAAAACCTATCAGCTTCTCATATTATTTTCCTCTGAAACCAAATTAATAGACATGTTTAATACAGACTTTAATATCTGGAGTTACATTGTGAATTTAAGCTCTATTTTCTGAAGAGCAATACAACATTAAAAATAGAAGAAAACATGAAAAATGCAATTTAGAGGGAATATAACATGGGTTAGTGGAGTAATATTTGCAATCGTTTTTCCCTTTTACCAACATGGCTCTTTCTAAGAATATTAGACAGGACTGAATTTAAAACAGTTTGGAACATACAGTTAGTCCTTGTGGAATAAAGACTGATTGGACCCATTACTGATATTTACAGACCACTTTAGTTTTCTGTGTTGTTTTCAGATATTTTCAAAACAGGTGTATATTGTCATGAAATTGTACTCAACATTCTATTTGTTAAATTTCTACAGAGAACTTTCATCAAAAAATCTAAAGCATTTGCACTTTTTAGGCTGGGGAGAAATGCAGGGATTTTTTTTTTTTTTCCCCCTTGAGGATGAAAAAAGCAAAACACATGGGATCTTTAAATCACAGGTTGATACTGAACGTTTAACTAAAAATCCATCATAACCATTATAGTGCCTGGAGTTTAATTCTTGTTTAAAAATCCATACTGACTTACAACATTTCATCCTTATCTCAGGTATTATACTGTCTTCCATTCTGTCCCAAAAAGGAGTCACATAATGACTATGAAAGGCTAAGAAGAATCTATATACTAAAGGTTAGTCTGAAATTACAAGACAAAATTCAAATGCAGTAAACTGAATTCTTGATCTGATGCAGTCAGAATATTTCCCTATATTCATGGAGTTATGAGTAATTTCAGGCAGGGTAATACTGATTGTAAAGAGGTATGGTGCAAGTATGACTTAAAGGAGAAAATATTACTTAAAGGACTAATGAGATAACTTACTGATCGCTGTGTTTAATTCATTTAAATTACATTCTTTTCAGCAATATTACAACCAGACAATGCTATTAATGTTTTTGAAAATGGACATGTAAATCAATTAGGAGAAAATGGTGCTACAAAAATATTATCTAGAGCATGATGTATAAATCAACATACACCGTATAGCTCAGTGATATATGCCACAGACACAGATAGCACACACTTAGAGTGTGCATACTATTCTAGCATTATTTCAAATCTGCCAAATGCAGCAGATACTTTTCCTTCATTCCCTCACTTTTGTTTGGATAAGGACTATGAAGAAACATAAAAGAAAGATGATTACCCACTTATATGCACACAGACATCTCTCCTGCGCAATCAGACCAAGAAGTGGACAGACAACAGCTTTCAGAGCAAAACCCTTAGCACAAAGATTTCACAGGCTGTAAGGCTTCATCTAATGAGCACAAATTGAGAAATGAAAAGAATCTTACCCCATCTTCTTCATGAACTGTTGAGCATACTGATTCAATACTGGATATTTCTGAACACAACAAAGTATCAAGGCATTCATGTGAGATACTCTTAGCTCTAGCAAATTACACATTCTCCCATTCACCAGAGCAAAAAGAATGAAAGAATGATTCTTCTAGACATTGTTTTTCAGGGCTTCTCTACAGGACCACACCCTCAATCCATATCTTACTGTATCAGAACTGACAGTCATATAAGTTATAATATTTTAAAACTTTTTAAAGAATATCCAGGATATGAGACAGATGCTTAATTTTCACGTATTACACTACTCAGCAATAAAATGTGTTTCTTCTCCCTTTATTAAAGCCTGAATTTCTTTTTGTCTAAATTATGCCTTTTAGGAAAAATCAAGATTTTTTTTTTGGCTATTTGCATGTCAAATCCCACTCATCACCTCACGATATCTGATGATTGCTGGGCTGTGAACAGAGCCTGTTATTAGCAACACCACTGACCTGATCAAATACCCTTCTCAGTGCAATTGCCCTGCCTGTACTGTGATCATCTTCCACATCGTCTTCCCTCATGGAGCCACGTGCTCCCTGACAAGAACTAGTCATCTAACACTTCTTTTATATACAAAAAATCCCAATCTAAAATAGTTGTATTGACTCACCATCATCTCCCCATTGCCCATAAATGGAACTTAATGTGACTGACTTTTTGGATGTTTAAAAGACTAAAGTTTCTAAACTTAGAGGATATCAATCAATCCAAAATCTAGAAAGGCACGAGATTCACATGCAAGTTCCAACTGTCTCTACAGAGGGGAGTTCCATAGGTCTACACCTACCCCTTTAAATGCTTTACAGGCACTATTAAATTTAAACATTAATAGGATCCTATTAAATCCAACTGAGTCAGGGAGTAAATACAAGTATGTAAATTACTGCAGGATCAGGACCAAAATCTTCACTATATGTATGAATATATCCTGTCCCATTGTACATTCTACATGTACATTCGACCACATTAGCTTCCTGGTTAATGTTCAAAACCTAAAAACTTAATTAACTTATAAGCAAGTAACATAAAATCTATACTGTAAACTGCTATAAGTGACATGAACAGGAATAATATCATCCAGCAAAAGTGGATATGCGATGGTTTATGGAAGTTGCCTACTTTTAATCCGAAGAAATGTACCCTTGGGGGCTACAGAAATGTGCAGGTTGGTCATAGCTCAAATATGAACAGAACTAGGAAAGGTTGTTTTGTTTGTTGAAAAAAAAAAACCCTGCAAAACATATACCGACTAGGGATCTGTTCTCAAACCTTAAGAAGACAATCTTTCTTTTCATTGCAATGTGCTTAGGTATTTAATATCATTCTACTCAATGATGTACACTTAAGAAAGAGAACTTTAAAATGTCAAAATTATTTAAAATTTCTTAGCCTATTATGTAATAATTAGTATAAGTATATAACAACTGAAACATTTCTACAGATGTGAATCAAGGATTTATTAAAATTCAAGATATTCTGTATTAAAGAAATAATTACAATTGTAATTAAAGACAATTGATGATAGAAGTAAGAGTCAGAGATATATATATGCTGTCTCATTTTTGCAGCACTAGTCATGTTCCTATTGCTTAAATATTCAATATACTGGTTTCAGTCCTTAAATAATTTTTGAACCTCCAAAACATTAGTCTATCCATTTCTTGAACAGAAGAAATGTGGATAGAATCAAATGCTAAATGACAGACAAGACTGAAGAAAACTTCTTTTAAAATACTACCTTCTAATGTATGTGAACTTCATATTAACTGTAGACTTCTCCCACAGTCATTGTACCCTGACTTCTGATAAATATATTGAAGTCTTGAAAAACAAGTATTTTTGGACTAAACAGTTCTGAGATATCACAAGCAAGGTGTAGTGGGGGTGATGTCCAAAGAGTTGCTCCATGGTTAGTTTTAAGCTAATTTTAATAAATATTTTTACTAGCAATCTGGAAGAAGGTATAAGCAACACACTAATTAAAACACAGAGGGAGCACTTTGGAGGATTTTATGAACACTAAACAGGGCAAAAGACTACAGAGAGCTTAGAAATATTAGATTAATAGTTTAGCAGAACAGAAAATTGATCCAAACTACACAATGTTACCTAGTAATACAGAATAAAGGGCAGAATTACTGCTGGCAGATGAACACAGAAGACAATGCTATTCAAAACAGAACAGGGAAAAAATTAAAATGACAGGGGAAGAAACTCTATCAGTGGATAGAATCCACTCAGAAGTTTTCTATGGTCTGCCTGCAAGTTAGGGCAAGATATCCCATTAGAAAGAGAAAAAAGAAAGATAAGACTTTCCACTGAAGATTTCCTGAATGGAAAGGGAATCTGAGCAGGAAATGAGCCAGACTAGATGATTTCTAGAGCAGCCTTGGTAAGGAGAGGAACATTAGCAAGGACTTAATGCATGGATGTGGTTCTCTCACAATCCCTAAACAGCAGAGTGTCCCTCAGGAATATTAAGCAACTAGTACCTCTTGGCTGTTGCAAATTCTGCCAAGGCCAGAGAGTCAACACTGATTGTTTAAAAACCGCCTTTATAAATAAAGAGTTGCAATTTGTTCTGACTTCTTGTATCTGAAGAACAACTCAGAGAAACAAAGTGTTTTCTATGTTAGATAACATATATATCCAATATGATTTTCCACTTTGTATGGTTTTCTCTTTAATGCTCATAACATACTTAAGAATCTTTAATTATGAAGAATTATAATTATAAAGAATTGTATTCCTTTATTTCTATATCTCTATAGTAATAAACAATTGGGTGTTGCTTATAAAAATGGATAATTCTCAACACTTATTATATTTTTTATTTGTATTTTCTTCTACATAGCCTACATCAAACTGCTTTATATACATCTTACTTCTTTACCAGAGAGCATTATTATTATTTAACAAAATATGGGTTTCCCTAAGTATATTATTAAAAAATTGAAGAAACAGAAAATTGACTACTTCAGAAATTTCTCATCTCCATGTCTAGAAAGACGTTTCATTATCCAGGCAATAGTAAATTCTTTTCTCAGTCTGACTTTAAAAATCAGAGTTGAGGACTCAAAACAATTAAAAAGAAGAGCTATTTATACAATACAAACTGAACTGAAGTGGTATTAATTCCACTGTTATTTCAAAATAAGGATGAGGGCAGAAGAAAGCATGGAAAAGGAGAAGCTGAGGTTATCGCAGCAGGGAAAGTGAAGATATAGAGCAAACCTTAATTTAACAGTATATACATTCCTGAATCTTTTTAGATATCCCTGTGTTTGGTGGGCTAGAATTAGAAAGATCTTGTTCAGCCAGAGATATTGCAGTACAGTTTCACTGTCTGTCTGTCTGCTACTCTATCACCTCTTCTAGGTGTTTGCTCAGACTTTCTCACTTTCCTCTTTTTTATTATTTTTGTTTGTTTTTTTGGTTTTTTGGTTTTGTATTTGTAATTGATGTCTGGGGCTACTGTCAGTGAGGTAATGGAAGAAACAAACCACACACTCTGCCTTGTTAAGTCAATATTAATTTCAGCATCTACAGCTCTATAGTGCAGTCAAAAAACAACAAAAGAGAATCCAAGCCCCTCTGAAGTATTAAAATACCTGGTATAAACACTTTTATCAACTTAATCTTACTCTGCCTTCAGGAGCACCCTGGAAGTGCACATCTTTCTTCATTATTTCCAAGCTCATCTTGAAGAGTGACTGTCCCAGGCCTGAAACCATACATCAGAAAACATTTAGGACCAGGGGTCTGAGCTTCCGCAGCAGATGCCTGGTCCAGGGATGCATAGTATGTGTTTCTGATTCACAGCATTGAGCCTTCTACTGAGTCCTGTGACTTTTTCAAACATACGTAGTCACTAAAACAGCCAGTTAAAAGATTCTTGGATTCCAGGTCCTCCTCAGCTTAGGTGATTCTGAACTCACTGTTTTTAATGTCCAGAAGGGCACCTCTCTCACAGGTGAAAACCTAGAATGGAAGTCCATCTACTGAACCTTGACAAGTAGACATAAGAAAGGTGGGTAATGAAAATGAAAAAAAAAAAAAAAAAATCTGTATTGGGTATACATGTCAAGGATTTGGTACCTGGGTTGGGAGGGGGCGGGGCTGTATATGTGGCCTGTATGAGAAGAGACCAGGGTCTGGCCTGTGCTGGACATGACTGATTCCAGTTGACTCCAACAGATTCATCTGCAGGACACAGCTGAGCCACTCAGTTGAGATGGTGGCACGTCTGGGAAAGTGTATTTAAGAAAAGGCAAAAAATGCCAGGCAGGAAGAGACAAGAAGGGAGAAAAAAGTGAGAAACAGCAGAAGGAACACCAAGGTGAGAGAAACAGGAGGGGAGAAGGTGTTTCAGGCACCAGAGCAGAGTTTTCACTGTGGTCCATGAAGAGAACCACAGTGGAGCAGAGGTTTTTTTGTGTGCAACCCATGACAAAGCCCATTTTGAACCAGAGGAAAAGTGTGAGGGGAAAGAGTGAAATAGTTATGTACCGACCATAAACTGTCCCCCATGATCCCTTCACTTCATTGGAGTAGGTAGAGGAATCTGGAGTGAAGCTGAGCTTAGGAAAGGGAGGAAGAAAGGTATTCTCTTGGTGTTTGTTTCTCATCTTCTGAATCTATTTTAGCCCATGACAGTAACTGCTAAGCTATCTCCCTACCTTTATCTTGACCCATGAACGTTCTTATCCTATTTTCTCCCCTTGTCTTGTTGCAGAGGGGAGCAAGCTAGTGGCTGGGTGGGCATTTGACCCTTCACCAAGGTTCACATAGTATTGGCTTACTTCTTCTAATGAGAGTCCTCCCTGGGAGGTGAGATCTGAGTTCTGATCAACAGGTTGAGGACCTGCCCTCACACAGCACAAAGGACCTTCCCATGCTCCAATAAGGCTTAAATCCTTATTAACACAGTTGTTCTGGAACTATTCCGCAGAGTTAAGTTTAGATAAGCAGCAAAAGAGATCATCTAAAATGTAAGTTCCTCCACATAAATGACACAAGACTAGTAATCATCTGAATGTCTTTCGATGGCTTTGAAGGTCACAAAGAAAAACAAAAGAGCCTGTACACAAATATAGACCATTATTTTCTAAACAGAATTGATCCCCTTCATTACCTTTTTCACTTTTTCCAATTCTTATACACATTTCTCCTTCCTCTCCTTCCACTGCCTATCCAGTTACTTCTGGAATATTTACAGAAGCTTTAGAAATGTTATATACAAATGAAATAGTGATATTATCAAGATATGCATGAAATGAACCTAAGTAACCATGTAATCTTCTTAGCGAGATCGTCTTCAGCTCCCACCCTCCCCCACTATTTGTTGTGCTTGCTTGTTCTGTCATGTCTAAAATTAGACTTGTATGCTTCTCCAGGCAGAAACCATGTCTTATTTGCTTTGCAAGGGCTGTAGCATATTTAGTCCTGGGTGAGAAACATCTTCCTTAGTACAGGATACTTTTCAGGTTTTCAAAGAAATCTTAATCTGTGTAAGAAAGAAAAGTCTTTCAAGATGAGAGCCACAAACTGTTGTGTTTCTGGGACTGTACTTGAGAGAAGTACTGCTATAGACTTCTTTGTTTTTAACTGTTCTGTAGACAACTACTCTGCCCACAGTCAGAGATGAAGTACTTAGCTAAATAAAATAAATCTCTATTGCATCCTTGGTATTTACTAGGGAATGAAGAAGGCCCAAACTCAAGTCCTTGTTTTTCTTCAGACAGTGACTGACATAAACAGGAAAAAACCTTTTTAATCACTTTCAAGGGGCACCTATTTCTCCTTCTACTGTCTTCTCTTTTTTTTGAGTAGAAATTGTACTAGGAATATGGAAGTTTCAGGGAAAAAAAAAAAAAAATCACAATTTTTAGAAGTGTTTTGCTATGGCACATTTCCCACTAAAAAATTACATTATTGATGATTCCTGGACACCTCTGCTCATTAAATTATAAATTTTATCATGAACAATAATAAACTTGAGGAAAGTTAAAATATAGGTAATTACTTCTCTAAGTTCAAATCAAACATTTCCAGCTTATGATTACAGTACGAAGACAGCCATAATGAGCAGAAAATATATAGCAGGAAGATGTTTTCAGATACAGCTTTGGATACTGTATTTCCTTTTTGTTTGTTCAGGCCACTTACAGTTCAGAGTACTTGCAGTTTTTTGCATCCTAGAAGGAGATACTGTGGTCTCTGTGTCCCCTTTAAATACACTTGCCTCAGAGCCTAACTCAAGACTCTAGGTTTCACTGTTGCTCAAAGTGCCTAAAATTTACTTGCTTGTTTGATAGCCTTATTGTGCATCATATAATAAAACCTCAGCTTCATATCAATATTTAGTTAGGGCATTTTAAGATTATACAATTATTATCTGTCTTATCTGCTTATAAAACATAACCTAGACAGAACACCATTCCTTGCTTGGCTCACGTTACAAACCCAAAAGAACCTCTAAATATCATTGTTTGTAAAGAACTCTTATTTGCTTCTTGCCTAAAAGAGAGGATATGTGCTCCTGTATCACAGTGTGTTATTATTGATCAGTACCGAGTCCTACAGAAATGATAATGAATGCCCTAAACTATGTCTGCATTACTTGAATTTTCCTTAGAGCTCTTCCTTCCAAGTATTGACTAGCATATGATTTCTTTTGATTTTAACATCTTCAATATGTTTTCGGGCCCAAAGATATATTACGCAAAAAAATTTTCCAATTTCCTAAAGGTTCAAATTTGACAGGTGACTGACTTGATTATATACAGAGCTTATAAATTATTGTTATACATTTTATAGGACCTCCATTCCCTAGGCTCTGTAACAATGTATTGCATCATTACTACTGCTTCTGGTACATTAAGTAACTGCTGAACTATTTAAAAAGCTTCTTGCCAGAGGGAGAAAACCTTTATGGATCTTCTGCCTTCTCAGAGAAAAGGTAGCATTGCATGGTGTCTTGTGTGTAACTATAAAGATCAGACTCAAATTTATGGAAACTGAATTCAAAGAAAGTGTGGTAATAGGTTTATTTGACACTTAGAAATAAAGCTTGGCCTCCTCTGTGTGAGACTGAGAGGGAGCAATGGATATTTTGGTGTTTTTAGTTGAAGAAGAAACTACTTTGTTTAAATAGGAAGTGTGGACAGTAGTAGCATGAAATCAGTCTTTTATATAACAGCATGGTTAAATTATAGAGCTACTCATATATTATTCTGCTTGTGACTTGAATATGTATAAAAGATAATTATTTAGTTGCAAGCCTGATGTCAGGAGGAGTGAGGGGACAAAACAGTGTAGCTATGGACATTCTTCTGCATCATGTCTAAAAATATGCACCAAATAAAGTGCTCCTAACATGGGAGCTGATATATCTTTCTGTGATAAATCTGTGCTTATATATACATACAATATAGTGCGCTAGGCTATATTTTAGGTTCTATCAACACTTATCAGTGAAGAATACTGTGTAATATTGTGGTTTTCTTTTAATTCTTTGTAATTTGGCACCAGAGATAAAATTCCAGGAATGCTGCATTCTGGTATGGTGTTCTAAAATCTCATATTTATAATTATTTTAATTAAAATAAGCAGCAGCCAGGAAACTCTTATCTTCTATGCTAGTATTTTACTCTAATCACACAGTTTGTCAATGTTGTTTCTATAGTACAACATTTAATTGATTCAGTGCTGGTTTTATGGGTTAATTTTATAATTTTCAAATTAATTTACTGACAATCATGTTAAAATTATAATGGACAATCGTAGTTGAAGCTGTATTTTCAAAAAAGCCTTCAGTTTTTAATATTTTAAAATTGATGAGTTTCTTCCATGGGTTCTCTCAGAAAAATTATTCAAATAACTCTAAGTAGATCTGAATAACTGCACTAAAAAACACAGAGGATATATTTCTTCATACAGTGCAAGGAGCTTCTGCGGAACTGTAAGAAACAATAAAAATTACTGATTTTTGTTTGTTTGTTTTTGAGATACTGCAAGGTATTGCTATCCTAACGGTAATGCTTAAATATACAGACAGTATGGTCATTCTTAAAAATTGCTGTTCAAATTCTTCAGATGATACTCTTCTAAAATTAAAAACCAATCACATCAGAACTGTAGGGAACATCCTTTTCCACTAGCTTGCTTTTGAAGAGCATAATTATCTTTAATAAATTATTAATATTTTGAGGACCAGGGTAAAAATCACAACAGCTTACAACATTTAAAGATAGAAAATCCACACCCTTTTCAATATTAGTGGATCTTTCTTATTTATTACCTTGCCCATCTCACAGATACAGAATTAGGATTTGATTAGCATGGAATCCACATCTGTTAAAGCTATGTGCTAGGAACTACTGAAATATGAAATACGTAGACCTTGCATGCTCCTGAGTAATAAAACCATAGTGATTAAAATAGCAACCCTGTCAAATGTGGATAAACACAAAGTTTACACAAGCACACATCTTGAGTTGAATCATGGAAAGGTCTTTAGTGATCATTAGAAAACACACCTAATTTTTGCCAAGATATGCTTTCCTTTATATTTGCAAAGATGAAATTGCATGAATTAGGGAGAGAAACTAACACAAAGGTATTATTTCTTCAACTGTGGTGGCATAGACTACAAAAAAAAGGAGAGTGTTGTATTTTCTATCTATATTTTTATTGCTGTTGCTTTCAATATCACCCTGTATACCAAAAAAAAAAAAAAAAAATGTTTGTGAGTAAATGAATATTGCTTTTTGTATATTATAAACTAAGAAAACAATTGAAAATACTTTACATTCTCAGTGTCATAGCTCATGGAATTACTAAACAAATGATCAACATTCAGAAAAATAATGTTATTCAATAAGAAAACAGAAATTAGGAGTACAACTGAAGATCACTTCTGATTGCAGCTGAATGAACTCCAACTATCTAGATTAGCTGACAAAATAACTATTAGGTTTTAGTCCACTTTGAATATGGAAAAATATTAATAGAAAAGACAAACCATTGGAAACCAATGTCTCCATGAGTCTTTTGTTCAAGCAGTTATAAGGATACTGATGTATGCTTGAAGGACTCAAAAACATGTTCTGGATTAGACCAACTGTAGAGATGAAGTCCGTAGCTTTGCTACAGGATACAGAAATTTTGCAATGATATATAACTTGCACCAGCATTGAAAAGACCAAACATATGGTGAAACGAAGAATTAATTTGGAAAAGAGAGCGAAGGGGCAAAGGAAACCAAAATTTTGAAGATAAGACTGTGACAATGGCCATCAGCAGAGACAAGAAAGAAAAGTCTCAGAGGATGTGGGTTATAAATCTGTATCCTTAACTGATCTATCTGACACAAAATTTGATCAAAGAAGATGAAGAGCATAATCCAAATTAATTCATTCTATTTTAAAAAGTAATACCTTTCTAATAATGACCGCTCTTTTATCTGATTCCATTCATATAGACTTAAAAATTTAATCTATTCTGTCATAGTAAATAAACCAATACTTAAATCAGAAATAGTTAAGACTACCAGTATTCAATTAATTTTCCAGTTGAACCTGGCGAAAGAAGAAAAGACCAAAAGAGAAGGAATTAACTGTTCATTCCAGGACTGTCCTCTGATTGTTTGTAATTATGCTGAAAAAAATAAATTATGAATAAATTTTACATACAAAATTTTACGCATAATATAGTCAGTTCAGTTAGCAAGCAAACATAGTAGGGAATTTGTAGGAAGAGCATGTTACTAGATCTGAAAGCCACAACAGAGCCCTATATGGTTCCTGTCCCACTGGGGTTCTGAGATTCAGATAGAGGAAGCATTACACTTGTCTGATGGAGATATAATAGCTTAATGAATGTTTATAGAAGTCCAGAAAAGGTATCATCAGGTATTCTGTATATTCCTGCTACAGCCTCTCTATAAAAAGCCCACTTTTGTGTCTTACATTTTTGCATGTGTGTTGAAACCACAACAATGTGTTAATGAACTGGTTTCACTTATAGTAGCATATCCACTTACAGAAGCCTGTTGTTATTCTCATCAGAGGGCTGAAGTGAGCACTGATTTGCAATGAATCAAGGTTTACCTTTATAATAATGCATTATATCAACAGTCATTCCTGCCTGGTACTTGTCAGTGAAATAAAAGCACTGTTGACAACCATTTTAGTTTGGATGATTAGAATCTATCTTTGTATAGCCCTGGAAGTTTTCAGCAAACAGGAAAAGATAATACTTGGCTGAAAATACTAATAAATGTATCAACATTACTGAATGTAAGTATACCACCTCCTAGTTGGAGAATGTTACTTTTTGGTATTGAATATTGCAAACTTTTGGGGTGATACTCATGTGACATAAACCAGGAGGTTTACAGTAGATGTGTCCATGAGGGGAAACCCCATTTGATACTGCTTAGTTTTGAAAACTTTATCAAGCAGTACCCTTCTCCATTCATTGTTTCCTCTACAAACTGACTATTATAGCATAACCAAGATATAGGCGTATAACTTGCAGGAATTCCTAAAAAAAAAAAAAAAAAAAAAAAAAAAAAAGGTATTTTTCACTGTCCTGCTCTATATTTAGTTTTAGTAAATTATGGAGAAAGTTTGTAGAGACAGACCTCTTCATCAGGTCACATTCATCAGAGGAAATCCCTGATATCTAGAAAAGCAAAATGTCACCCCTATCTTCAAAAAAAGGGTAGGGAAGAAGATCCAGGCAATTGCAGACCAGTAAACTCTATCTCAGTCTCTGAAGATTATGGGAAAAATCCTCCTCGAAGCCACTACCAGATAGAAAAGGACAAGGTGTTTCAGAACACTCAGAGGAATTTTACCAAGGACAAAGTGTACCAATTTAACTACTTTCAGTGATAAGACGACTAGTTCTGTGGATGAGAGGAGAGCAGCAGATGTTATCTTGATTTTAGCAACTTTTTCAATGTCATATAGCATCTCTATTGCCAAATCAGGAAGGTAATGCCCGGATGTCAGAGGACTGCAAGATGAAGAAAAAGCTAGCTGGACTTTCAGGCTTGAAGAAGAGTGGAAACAATTCAAAATTTAGCTGACAGTGAATAACAGTATTTTTCATTGGATGGATACAAGAACCAAAGTTGTTTAATAGCTTAATTAATAACCTGGATAGTGGAATGGAATGTACCTCAAGCAACCTTCTCAGTAATGCCAAACCAGATGAGGGGTTGAAGCAGGGCTGACATTTTGAGAAAATTTGGCAAGATGGAAGAACAGTCTGACCAAAACCTCATTAGGTTTAAGAGCAGCACATGAAAAGTCCTTCAGTTTGAAAGCAGAGAAACCATGCACAACACAGTTGGGTACTGATTGGTTATAAGGAGGCTTTGTAGAAAAGGACGTGGATGTCTTGGCAGATAAATTAAAATATGAATGTTCTAAAAGCAATAAACACTAACCACATACCAGTCTGTAATAGCAAAAGTACAGCCAGAAGATCAAGAGAAGTGATTGTTCCTGCCTATTGGGCACTCATGAGGCTACATCTGGAGTACTGCATCCAGTACTGAGCCACCCAATAAAGAAAGACATGGACATCCTGGAGTCCAGCAGAGATCATCAAGATGGTCAGAGATCTAGAGTACATGGTGTAGAAGACAACAATGAGAGATCTGTGTTTCAGACTGCGGAAATAAAAGTAGGGGAAAATCTAGTTGCTGTTTTCAGCTACCTGAGGGTAGATGGACTCAGATTCTTCC
Source organism: Athene cunicularia (assembly GCF_003259725.1). Taxonomy (NCBI): domain Eukaryota; kingdom Metazoa; phylum Chordata; class Aves; order Strigiformes; family Strigidae; genus Athene; species Athene cunicularia. The sequence goes on along the minus strand of NW_020799097.1, from coordinate 46,217,025 downwards.
TGGAGATGTACAGAGAAAGGACAAAAGACAGAAAAAGAAATTCTGTCTGAACATAAGTTTTTCCCAGTGAGAGTGCACTGGACCAAATTACAGGCAAGTTGTGCAATCTCCATCCTTGGAGATGTCCAAAACTTGACTTGGCCACAGCTCTGGGAAATTTTCAAAGTTCCCCCTGTTTCCAGTATTGGGAATTGGAGCAGATGATAACCAGAGGTCTCTTCCACCCATCTATTCTATAATCCTATCATATTCTCTAGGAGACATGTATTTACATAAAAGGACAAGACTGAGGTGATAAGCCCTTGTTAGCACTGCTCAGGTGGGGTTTAAGATTGCTACGTAACTGCCCAAAGGATTTAATATGCATATTGCCCTTGTGTACAGCGATGTAGGAAATACAGATTATATGCGTTTGTCTTCAAGCATGAGCTTCAACTGTGGGCTATGCAAAGGAACAGTCATTACCAAGAAAACTGGAGGAGCCTGGCCTCTCTGACATGTTTCACCCCTAAAATATTAGAAGATTGACAGCCTTCATTTTCCAGGAGCTTGATATGAAATATTTTCTAAGGACCAGCCAATATTTTTTAGTTTTTAAATACAGGATGATTATGCATCTTAAGGCAGGCATCTTAGAAATGAGAAACATAAAATTATTAATTATTGGTTAGGAATTACTATTGTTCAGGATATAAAAATATATGTGAACATTTAGTATTTAGCACATAGAAAAATATAAAAACTTAAATATATTAAGAAAGATATTATTGCAAGTTTACACAAGAAACTTTTTTTTTTTTTTTTTTTTTTTAACTTCTCAATCTGTTTATTTTCAGCAGTGTCCTTTATGGAGTTTAGAATACTAAAGAAAAAGCTAGAAAGGAAAATTTTAAAATACATAGGCCAGGACTTCTAAAATATAGTATAAATCAAACCTGCATGGGCAAGCTGGCAGAGAGTTTTGTTTCTCTGTCATCTGATATCACTTTTCTCTAACTAACCACTTTCATACTAAGAATTTTAAAGAAAGACAATGATTTTGTAGAAGGGAAACTAATAATGGAGTACAGCATCTAATTCTACACTGGAACACACAGATACTAAAGTTAGCTTTCACAGCCCAAGACAGCTTTTAGTCAGGCTAAATGTGCTGCGTTTCAAGCAAAGCCTTGTAAAGAATCCAGCAATCACTAAAGGTTCTGGTAGGCTACCTTGCCTTGATTTTTTGAGCAGTAACTATTGTTATGAGAAGAACACTTGTCCAATATGCCCCAATACTACCAAAGTTGCTTTGTGTTTATCCAACTATACGGTGACTTTGCTTGCAGATGTGAAATTTATTTTGAAGATAAAAAAAAAATGTTAAAAACAAGGTGCTATGCATGAGATTATTAAAACTACTCACCCACAATCAAACATGATTAAGTAATCATTTCTTAATGCCAGGCAGGTCACTACAGTCTTCTGTGTATTCTTTTGTCTGACTCGTTGATTGTAAGGTCAAATTCATCAGTTTAAACTACCTTCACTGAATTAAGCTAACACAAATTATCTTGCTATAAGGATATAAGGATAACCTAAGAATATTCATTGTTACATTAGTACTGGTTGTAGAGTGTAACGTAAGGGGGGAAAAAAAAAAAAAAAAAAAAAAAAAAAGTAATTGTATGCCTTTATCCTTTCTATGTACTGGAACGCATGATGTGAAATTTGCCTTTGATACCAGCAGTTCTTTTAGCTTTTCAGTGGCTACATTTTCAGGCTATGCTATTTTTATGGTCTGGCTTTAATAGTTTGGGAGTTACTCTTCTCGCTGTAAACATGCAATGCTTTGCACCTTGAATGATCAAGTGTGTACATATAACATAGGTAAGCCAGATATAGTTCATACATGCATGAAAGCAAATCATTAAAGATATTCCATTAAAATATTTTGTCTGAATCTGAGTTCAGTCAAAGTGTGTCCTATCAAGAAAAATGTGTAATGGTTTTCTAAATACCTCAGAGACTTCAAGAAAAATTCTGAAAGAAGGATGGATACCCATCTTTATTTCCTATATTTTCTTTTACAACAATCATAAAAATGTTTGCTTCATTCAATCCATTATATTAAAAAAAAAAAAAAATCATTTTGTATTTAGAATAACCTAAATTCAACAAGTTTATAATTTGTTTCAAGCAACAATCACAAACTAAGGCAAGATAGCTTTCTTATACCTTCTGCTGATTTAGCTTTCAATCCATATTCATCTGTAAAATAAGATAAATATTTCTCTTTAGAAGTAACTGGTTGCTGACCAAAGAAGCAAGTCAGCTGCTTTACAGCAGAAATCAGCTTTTTGTTTATATTGTACTTGTTTGCAAATAATTCCTGCTTGGCTCCAGGCTATAGGGTGCTGTAAACTAATTACTATATGCAAGGAGATTTTGCCTGTCATATATAGCTGCAGGGAAGCGTCTCATTATTCACCACTCGACAGAGGGAATAAAACATGACTAAAGTGATACCTATTTTATTTCTTACAAACAATTTTGGTTATTTTACCCACACTTTAAACTTCTAAAGCAACTACTACTATAGCTTTTCTTTTAAAAGATGTTTTGATCTGGTTTTGTTGGTTTGTTTTGGGGTTTTCTTTACAGTGTGTACTAGGCAACCCTGAGAAACATGAAACAAATTGGACTATTCTTATGAAGAAAGCAATCATTGTACAGTTATATGACTGTTATATTAGCAATCTCTCCAACACAGCTTAAGCATTCTTTCATTCTTTCTATCCTGTTATAAAGTTACAATAATTATGGTCATTCTCTATACTAATTAAATTGATATCAGCACACTCCACTAAGACTTTATTGCAAATCAGGTGTTTTTTTCTGTAATTACAAACTTGATAATGTAGTAAGCTAAAAAAAAAAAAAAAAAAAAAAAAAAGAGCTTTATTTTATCTTTCTAATGCTGACAGAATCCTTTTAAACACTCTGATTGTTTAAAAGATAGGCCCAGCTGAGAAATAAATGTCATGACTGCAGTGAGTATTATAATTTTAGCGTAGTAGTGAGGATAGATTTATTTTGGCCATAGGATTTAGCTATAATATGAATATTTAATAATTCTTTCAAGAAAAAAATTTGTATTATATTATTGCATACCTTCATATATTAGGTTTAAGTCCTACATTACAAAAAAAAATAATCTAATCCTCTTTAAAACAAATAATTATAAATGTATAATGATTAATTATTAATTTAAATTCCATTCTTAAGAATCACTCATTTTATAATTAATGTGGAGACCAACTAACCTGAACAGTGACGGCTGACTGGAACAATAGCAGTTACTCACACTTGTTCATCAGGCTTTATTAACATACCATCTGCACATATTAAATACCTCTTTATGTAAAAACACAACGATGGAATTTGAGAATAATTTACCAAACACTTGGAAGCTAATTAGAGATGCTGGGTCCATAAATCTTATAACTTGAATTCTATGTTTTACCAAAAAGAAAAAAAAAAAAAAAAAAGGGGGGGGGGAGTATGGAGGGACATCATATTTTGTGCCAAAGAATGTTTCTAAGTAATTAAATCCTCTGAAGATAAAATTATCCAAGATTGCTACTCCTGATCCAAGGAATTGGTTGCTTTTGTCATATTTAGAGATATATTATCTAGTTCCACCAATTCAAAAGCTTCACTCTTTCCCTAACACTAATGAAGTTTCTCCTTAGTATTCCACTTTGAGCAATCTTTCACCAACTCAAGCTTTTAAAGTTCTCCAGTCTATTCCATTTTCACAGAATTCTCCATAATTTTATCAACAAAGTGACAAAACACTACATGAGGGTTTATATTTCTAAATGTATTTCTAAGAATATAAAAGGCCACATGGCTTAACTGAATATTTGAAGTGCTAAGATGAATCTCCAATTCTTTGTAGCTTCATTCATCACTAATTGTCTCCTGATGGTTTGAACAAATGATTTTAAGACATGACACTAAAGAAACCTTCAAAATCAATGTATCATAACTACTGTTAGGAAAACAAATACTAAGAACAATTGGATATCTCTGTGAGAATAAGCATATATTTACAGCCTATATGGCAAATTATTTACTAAGAGGTTTATAGAGGATATCATACTTCAATAAGAAAATAGAAAGGGAGAGAGAAGATTTCCCATTTACTGACAAACAGGATGTCAGGAGTGAAGAGACAGATCTTCACACCCACTAGAACCCTTATAGATGCATTTCAAAGGGTAAAATGATCCCTTAAATATATAAAGCACCTTTTTATGAAGAAGCATGAAGACCAGTTTTAAGGACAGTTTAACAAACACTTTGAGGTCAATGGAAGATAGCTGTGGTTTCTTACATTGAGTCTGGCTTAATTTACTCCTTTTCTAATGCTTATCATGGGAACAGTAACAGCAGTCATCCCAACACTGGCAAACGCTCCCAGAGGATCATCTCTGTCCATATAAATTGGATGGTACCAAGTAACTTGACCCTAGAACCTGCTGTTCCCCGTAGGTGTTATATCAGCTGACACCTGCAAAGAATATCCAGCCTTACCTCCACTACAGCTGTGGGAAACCCCACAACACTTGAGGGCCCAAGCAAAAGGCAGTTTCACCACTGATACTGAATAGAGCCATCTGATAGTAGGATTTGCAAAAAATCCAGATATTTAAATACAAATCACACAGAGACATCACCCATGTATATACACATGTGTAGATACAAATCTCCAAATATATAATGTATATGAACAAAACTATTAACCTCACTTAAACTTATACTGCAATTGCATTTCAATGGTCATCAGGGTAAATATGTTCCTTAAATTTTTTCAGATTAATTACTTTTTAACCATTCAATGCACAGTTCTAATTCCATTCTGACAAAACAGTATATACTTAGTAAACAGCCACTATTTAACAACCCCTGTATTTCAGCTGACAATTCATGTCACGTGATATGAACACAGTGAGTTGTATACAAAGTTGAGTAGGAAAAGCTATTAGCAGAAAGAAATCTGAGCTATAATTATAATTAAGAAGAGTTAATTTGAAGTAAACAGAAAGAAGACCTGAATTAGTTTTTAAACGGGCTGCGAAAAGAAAGATGCTTCAAGCAAAAGTGAATTCTCTCCAACACAGTCCTGAAAATAAACTCTGTACCTCAGTTCTATGTGTACTATAAAAACTGAACAAAATGAAAAGTTATAGAAATATCCAAATATCCAAATTTTAATCTAGAAGTTATCAAAATTGGTTTTTTGTGAAGAGGGAGTACACTTCTAGAAAAGACTACTTTTCTAGAAGTCAAGTATTCTGTTTTGCCTTGTATCTGATTAAAAATAGGCTTTGTCTATATTTAAAATTATTTTCATATCTGAATGTAAATGCAAATCATCTTCCAGATACCATTTTTTTCTGTTGTTAACTCATCCTTTTTTTTTTTTTTCTTTCTATTTCATATTACACTATTAATTCAAGCAAGCGAAAGTCCAATCTCTTATTGTTTGCTTCTTTGCTCTTTATCCCTTGCCTGGTGTGCAGCTGAAAAGTAACAAGAAGAAAACCAATTACTATAGTTAGGAAGCTCACTGGTGCACTAGATATAACTGTCAGAAATAGGAAAATAAATTATTAGCAGGTTGAACTGCCCTCTGGGATTCTATCACCTGCATCAGAACTTCCCTCCCTTTCTTCAGTCTGTAGTACTGCCTGTAAATAACTTATAAAGACCTGGGGAAGATCTGTCTCGTACTCTTTGGAGATCTGTTCATTATTTTCTCTTTTTGGCTTTAGAACTATTTCTTTTTTGTCTTATCTTTAAATATTATGAAATAAAGAAACTAACACTAGCCAAAAAGGGTGTGCTGCTATGTAAATAGAAGTTGAACAATCCTTGATGCTGAGCATCAAAAGAACAGGAACTACAGATAACAGTACACTTCTTTATATATTTTGTGCATTATGTAGTCTAGGCTGTGTATAAGAAAGAATTTACTCATAGACTTCTAAAGTGGCAGAAGACAACACAGCCCCCCTCAGTAAATGGAAGGAATTGGTTGGGATAAACCAATCTACTGCAAAATACAAATATAAAGGCTGGATTTGTTTATGAAAGAAATAATATTACTATCCTGAAGATGGGGGGAGGTACTTATAAAAATTAGTTATTTTAATTATTGTTATTGCTATTGTTGCCATTAACAAGCTATAATTTCATATGCATATTTCTTGGCAAAGGCTGGAGAGAAGCTATGTCATGCATCTGGAAAACTGGTTCTTAAATTTCTGAGATATGTGTAGATTATATCTTCACATCTGGTATGACTCTGAGCGTATCATAACTTTCACTCCTAGTCAGATTAAGCAGTGTTGGAATTATGCTGCACAGTATATCCATTTGAACAATTTGATATTTTCTCTGATTCCCTAAAGATTTTTTCATGTCCTCTGGTAAATTAGTTTAATTGTATCTTTTTATATGTATATATTTCTTGGAAGTACATTAGAACACAAAAAATGTCACCTGTTTTATATCTAAGAGGTTTACACTGCCATCAGTTAAGACATACTGAATCTTGATGAATTACTTCATAAAGGTTTTGGGGAACTGCATTATACAGGTTTGACATTTTTCAGTTACTAGCAATGTAAGCCACAAAACAATGCCAAAATGCAGAAATACACTCAAACTCATACTCCATCACAATAATGAATGCATATTCATAAACATCTCTCTTGAAAAATTAACCATTTGGAATCAATCTCTCAGATTTATGTGTAAAAATGACACTTAAGCAATGCATTAAATAGTTTAATGGGGTTATCATTTTCAAAGCTCTTAGTTAACTGCTTATTTTATTCTGAATAGGCTAAGACCTGAGCTCTCCACCAACATTCAACAGGAAAGCATGAGAAATGCTAGGTAGGTATTAAAAAAAATATTAAAATGCATGGATATCTTACATGGTAGACTACATGGATGCAGTTATCACAGGATTATACAAAGATAAGGCATTAAAAATCACCACCTGTCCACTTGCTGAAGAGAAGCAAATGACAGCTGTGTACGTGGAAAACTGTGGTCTGTCCTCCAGTGAACATTTCTAACAAAATCTAGGGTTCAGTTTTAAGCCATTTGGGATGATGGTTGTATTAAATTCACCCATTCTGCTAAGGAAAAGTAGTGTATTTACTTACTGCATATTCCACATGAGTAGATAATTTTTTAAGTATTATATACAGGTTTCTTTAGTATACAAGTAAGTTTAAAAACTATTACTCTCAAACTGACCCAAACATAATAGTTACAAAAAAAAAAAAAAAAAACTACTAAAAAAGCTAGACAAGAAAATGTAATATAAAAATCACTCATGGAACAAAGCCAATGGAATACCATCTGCATCATGGAAGTGTCCCATTAAAAAAGTAGCATAGGAATACCTCCTTCTTGCAATGGGAAAAGGACAATACGGGGTGTGTAGAGGGGTGGGGTTTGTCTTTGTTTTCAGAGCAGATTATCTGTTTTGTCTGGGTAACTATAGCTTTAAGACAAGTTTTTTGCTACTGACTCCAGGAGGAATATTTCTACTGCATATATTTTGTTATGTATTGCTGCTGCGAACACCAGACCACAGAATTAATGTCAACTCAGCTGGAGGAGAAAGAAAACACCAGCAGAAATGCACAGGAGCATAGAAATTATTGCTCTAGGTTCTCTCTGGCTGGTTCAATTATACCCGAGTAAGAATTTTAATTACAGTTATTACAAACTTGGAAGAGACAAGAATTGCACATGTATATATCCTGAATCTTTTGGGTTTATACTATTGGAATTGTTCACATTGTTTTGTTCAATTCAACTACAAGTGGTGTAGAAATTATTAGCAAGGATGTTGTTATCACACCAAACTCGACTTAATTTTACTAGTAGTGGCGTTCACAATGGCTCATAGTTTTATTCACAATGAAAAAAAGTAATGCAATTGCAGTGAAGTTCATGTAGCTACTCCTAGTTAAGCTGAGAACACACTCGGTAGCTTTGTTCTGGCCCAACTATGTTTATTCACCTGGGGTGATCTAATCTAAAGCTACTATGAATGGCAATGATTCCTTCCAGTTTTGAGAAGCAGAAAGAAAGTGAAAAGGGCCATAATTAATTCTATTATTAAGTCAAGTAAGAATCAATATCAGCAATGCATGATCTCTAGATCTCTTGAGAAAACTGAAAAAACCAAATCACTTCTCGTTCATGCTCTTAAGAATCCTGCTTAATCGTATCTTAACACTCATTCAGCCAGAAAATTCCCTGCACTCTTAAGCAATGCAACATTTCTCCTTTATCTATATCTGATAACATAAGTAAAATGAAGTGACTCAAGAAACATTGCCTATTCTTTTCAACTTTGCCTGAGCAATTATTGTCTACCTATATGAAATAGAAATAGTGTTTCATATTTTACAATTGAACAAGAGGAAGCTGGCAACTAGAGAAATATATGTATTCAAATACTTATAAAAAATTTTTACTGCGACTCTACACTTTAAAACTTCAAACAAAACGTTTTCTTTTCATTATAAACAAGAAGTGCTCAGAATAATAAAAAGGATTACTATATTGTCACAAACATTTCTCAAAAGATTCAACTTGATTTTTAGTTTTAGAGCATAGATTAGCCTATGAAAAATGAAAACAGATAGTAAGGGAGAGATGAAGGCTAAGGAGATTGATTATATTACTTTCTTATTCATTTTCAAATGCGAAATATCCCTGCTTTGAAATTTGAAGAAAAAGACCAAAAATAAAATTTTGTTGCTTTGGTTTGGATGCATTACTTAAAAAGCAGACCTTCCTGAACACACTTACTATTTAATGTATTTCCAACATACTGCACTTTCAGCCAAGTTCAACTGAATGACTTGATCTTCAAGTCATATTCTCCCTGTAGAAATACACATGGAATTCGTTTTGGTTTATCCTTCCAAAAAAAACCCCTCAAACTTTCATTAAGCAATAAATAGAAAATAAAATCAGAAACTGACACTATTTTATGCATGCTTCTTTGATTAAGGACTGACAGAATGGACCCAAATCTTACTATAGCTCACTTGTATATAACACTACAATTTATCCATTCAAGTTTAAATGGCTTTATATTATGAATGAATAATTTTGCTCCGCTATAAAGCAGGTTCTTACACATACATCCTTGATGGCAGAGTGGCTTTAAATTTGAGAATGAAGCAGGAAAATGTTAATGCAAAAACCCCCAGTATTGTTTCTGTAAATGAAACAGTCATAACACATTAGGCAATTCAGCAAAAATATTTTCACCTGACCACAAACTCTTTTTTCTTTGCTGTTCTTTAAAACAAAACCAAAAACCAGTGGTTAAACTATTGTACTGATGTTTTTTGACCTGAAAAAAGATGTTTGAATTTTAATCAACTGAAAAAAAAAAATAATGTAAAGAACTGAATGCTCCAATAGATTTTCTTGGATTAACTGGGTGAAAATGCAAATAGTATTATCGTAAGCATCAAACAACTAAGCCACATTTTGACTTTATGAAGTCTTCTCAATCAAAGGAAAGGATGTCACTAACAATTTAACTAAACATATTTGCTTTTATGCTACCATTTAGTATAATGTAAGACTGTATGAGACATAGCAAATTCATATCTGAATTGCCCCTAGAATATTTTAAATTTATAGGCACTAACTTTTACTGAATCTACGTAGTCAAAGATAATATATGGATAAATATATGCTTAATTTACACAAAATTACTAGTTAGCATATAAAATATACACTACCACATTAACTTTTATGATTAGCTATCTGCACCAATTATTTTATGTGCATTTTTATGCCTTTTTAAAACTGAATTTCAAAATTACATACAATAAATAAAAGTAGAATAATATTTGTTTGTGTGATTTTTAATAATGACAGCACAGTAAACAGTAAACAGGTAGAGGCACTTTTAAAGATACCTATGCACAAGTTTTTCTGATCTTTGGACTTTTTTAAAAAAGTGATATTAATTAATATAGAAAAAAATTACTCAAACATCAACAGTTATTCAACATGTCTGAAAAAAAAAACCACCTTTACATAAATTGAAAGTTACCTGTACTTCATCAAGAATCACATTTTGATTTTAATTTTCTTTCTTTTTTCATGCTCGTGTCTTCAATTGCCAAATGCCTTAACCAAAATGTTTATGATTCTCGAAGTTTCTTTTTCAAAAGAGTGAAAGCCTACCTGTTTACCACTCTGTCTGTCATGATTTATAAATTATTTTAATCAACAACAGTTTTCAGTCTCAATACATGCCATTTAACCTAATTGACTGCTAGACATAAATTTGCAAACCAGGAATTATTAACAGGGAAGTAGGGAAAAACTTACCTAATTGTCACTTACTACAATAAAATAAATATTCAGGTGCATATTCTGAACCAACTTAGATGACAGTTGCAGCTTTTGTTTCATAATGGTCATGATGCCGGTAACATTCATAAAGGCCCAAATTCAAGGCCATATTTTTCACCATTGCTTCAAATACTAACTCAATAAACTCAGGAGAACTTTTACCCTGTATGTGTTCACCTCACTGAATTATCATTTTCTTTCTTCTACTTAGCTGCATTCCATGTTATCTTTGCTGTTTTACAAGTTCAAATGGACCTTAGCTAATGTCTACAGAGGTTGCTGGAAATATTTTCCACAATATTTGGTGGATACTGAAATACACCTACAGTCTGTAGTTATATTTCCCAAATCTATGAATTAAACTGTAGATTTATCTGATGCACAGAGAATTTACACAACAGACAGTGTAAACAGGTTAATGAAATGCATAGAACATGAAATAAAGTGACATTACATGACACCACCTATGAGGTAGATTTATTATTCCACTAAAATTGTCATAATTAGTAGGAATTTTATTTTTAATGGAGCATAGTAAATATAAACATAAGAAAATCATGATGACTTGATTGTCCACACCGATGAATGATTTTTTAATTATATTTTTTTTCCCTCAACTCTATGTCTCTCTGGAATGGGGAAAATATAGTGAAGATTTCTACAAAACCATATCCTGTTTCTGACTAGTATTAACACTAGCATTTCATATGAAGCTGCAAAAACCCTGAAAGTTGAAAACCAACAGAATTGAAAACTGCCCACACACTATAGAGAAAGTTTCTTTATAACCTCCACCAGTTGCTTTACACATGAAGCATTACCTCAGATACATTTGCATTTTGAATCATTATAGCTTTATTACAAAGCACTCATTTTTTATTTTAGTCTGAGACAAGTTCCAGAGGTTAATTATCAATTTACAGAAAAAATGAATTAAATTCTCTTTTCTGTTTTAAATCTGTTACTTCCAATTTGATTTATAATAACATTCCTTCCTTTTCTGCATTCTGAAAAAGGGTAAATAGGAAAGTATGATTTATCTTCTCCACATAATTCTCTCTTTCTTATATTTCGTCATTTCTCCTTGTATGGTCCTGTATTGTTTTACTATTTTGAAAAGGATTTTTGTACATAATAAAATTTGCATTATTTTAGGCCAAACTAAGAAATGGTTGGAGTTTTTAACTGTAATAAAATTGCAAAAATTTGAACTACAGTAGTTGTCTTTCTCTCATGTGTCAACAACAAAAAAAATTACTGTGTATTATGAAGAGTTTTCTCTTTAAAAAATGCCATACCCATGAATAGTAAACTCTTTGACATACTGAAACCATGAGACATTACTCTCATTTCTAAAAAAAAATGTATCTATTATTTCCAAATTTTTAAATTGCTTTAATATATATAAAAAAAATGCAAAGTACACTGTCCAGAGCAGTATCTATTATGTCCATTTTATTCCATTTTTTCTTGAATTAAGAATGACTCATTAAGTAACCCTAAAATGATAAGAAAAACAATACATTTGCCCTAAGTTTAATATATAAATGAATATATGAAACAATTTGCCTCCCTTCTACTGTATTCCTTGATCTGGTCATTCAGGTAAATTGTCAAATCTACTGAAGAGTAATTTTAGAATGAATTCTATTATATAACTCCCAAAATGCACCTTCAAGAAGGTTTTAATAAATCCTAGAAACTGAAGTCCTGAGTTGGAACTCAGAAGTTGTTATCAAAGAAAATCAACAAATTTGTGTCTGCTGATTTAAGAATATTCAAAGAATATGTACAGTGCACAAAAGCAAAATGTTAGCGATATCTTAGTTCAACAGTTTAAAATAACATGTGGATATTTACCCCATGTTCTATCACATTATTAAAAAAAAAAAACACCAAAAAACCACCAAAAAAAAACCCAAAATAACCCAACAACCTGTCATGCTTCAGGACAAAAAGTCATGTATTTTACACAAGAAATAACAAAAATATATAAACTTTACTGATCAATAATTCACCTCATTTTGTCTGGAAAATGTTAGTGCTTGTATTTCTGGTGTCTATATCCTAAAACTCTTTGTAAAATCACTCCACCAGGTTCTGTAGTGCTCCTGAACTGAAACAAATTTCAGCAGGGGTGGTCTGAGTTCTCAAAAACTAGCTTACCAAAATATTTGTCAAGCTGACAGATCTTCAAATATTACTTTTAGTCTGTCTTCCTACCTCAGGAAATCTCAATATCCTATGTACAAGATAGGAGTTGCACAGGCATTGATTTAATTTGTCATTTAATTGTTTAATAAAAACACATACCAACCACTGCATCTGTAAGATTACTTTTAAGTCTTAAACACTATGATATCATATCCTGTATTTGTCTATATGTCCAAATATATGTTATTAGAAAAAGTGGTCTGTAAGTGTTTGATATAATTTAATACAACACTGTGTAACACTGGCCTTTGCAGAGTTGCTTATACTGTTTATTGCTGTTAAATTTTAGAGCTGAATGACTGGCATGTTTTCTATCATAAGGGACTCACGTGCACTGCTGATTTTAAGATCTTATGTTTACTAAAACAAAATTTTACAATTACTATTTTATATCTATAGTAAAGTAATAATATACAATAATGATTCTCCATTCCATATTAGTAACATAAAGTAATATCTCTTTAAAAGAATAAAACACAGTATAAGAAAGAAGGGTACATGATAAATTCAAATGCTCCTTTCTTTAAAAGTGAAGCACTTATTTGACTTCGTCAATACACTCAAGAGTTTGTCACAAGTTTGAGGGAAGGACTACTGCAGAGGACCCCCTAAAGGCACATGATGATGTGTGAAATCATATTTTTCAATACACAAATATATGGAGTTCTTAAAAAACTGTAGGGTGAGCTCATTCTAAGGTTGTACAACAAATCTGGCATTTCTATTCAATATTGCAACAGCCTTCCTGACAGCAGATCAGTTTAACATTGAGCATCACAGCAAATTAGTTATTTAGTTTAGAGTGCATAATAATTCATTGTTGCCCTTCACCATACACTGTCACCCATCAGAATGACAAGAATAAAAAAAGGTTACACTAGAGTCACTACTTAACAGAATATCTGTTAATAAATACACATTGGATGTGATTTTTACATACAGAATAAATTATTGAAATATTTCCAAGAGTAGCCTAATGTTTCTTTAAGTATTTAAAACTGTCAAAATAGAACATCTTTTTAATAAAACCAGTAAAATCCAAAATTTAACTGTGTGTAATATGGGGTCATGTGGAGTATTTTGGAGTATATATTTATAGTGAGGATTGTTTGCACTTTATAGCATGCTGATGTCAAAAAGTTTCATCAAATTAAGACCTGGAGAATTGTTGGTTTGGGGGATTTTTTTTTTTTCCAAATAATTTTTTTTTTTTACTATCTGTACTTTAAGGACATCACCAAAATACACACACAAAAAAAAAGTCAAACTAAATTTTTCACCAAGCAGTTTTTTTCCTGAGTAAACACAAAAATATGTCAGAACCTCTGTGCAATTCAACATGTTTTTAAATGTATTTTATTTTGGAAATGTTACTATTGTCATCAGTTTAAACAGAGCAATCACATACTTAAAATTTAAGACAACTTTATAAAGCTTGATAAACTGGAATCTTCAATCTGATGTAAAATAAGCAAATAAATAGATAGAATGACTTAAAATTGATAATTGGATTTTTAAGGCACATAAGGTTGTCTTTTGCTGGCCTGTGACTCCTAATGGCCTTCTGAAGGGATAGAATAGTTTGCAGATTTGGGACTTTAACGATGACTAAAATTCACCCAAAACTAAGATGGTTCTTTTTTAAGTAGTCATAAATTAATTGTTTATTAATTTCTTGACATTATGGAAAAGAAGTAATTCTGTATTGAAAGGACTTGATTAAAGTCTGGTTAAAAATTTACTATAAATAGGAATCTATTTAAATGAGCTTCTGTGGCTACATACATATCAGTAAGGGAAGAGATGTACTCAGGTTTCAGCAATGGCATCTAATCATCCATACAATTTACTTGTTAGCACATCCCCATTCTCGGTTTTGGTTTATGCTACGCTTGGATAATGCCCGTATGTGATTCAGAGAGACAGGAAGTGCTAGTGAGCACTGTGGGTGAGATAACTAGGGTGATGGAGCATTTAGTCATATGAAACACAGTCCACGCCATGTCATTGGTCCTCTGGGCCAGAAGGAAAGCCCTGGAACCCAGCCTTTGAAAAGTATACACATAGTCTTTGGGATCCACTGTGCTGCTATCAAAATCAGTGAGAGATTTCACACTGAATTCTACAAGAACATGACGGGACATTTATTGTCTTAATGAAGTTAACATTTGATTACAAAATATTTTATCCTTTCTGATTATTCCATTATAATTCTCAGCTGTACCGATAATTGTAGAAATATTTCGGTTACTGCTAATGTAACACGGAGGCTTTCTTTAGGAACGACCACGATTAAAGGAATACAAACATGACTCTAAGTTGGCAAGTAACTTCAACTGATTACAAGGGTCTACCTCAGTACCTTGAGGTCTGTGCAAACCCAGGGACTCTGCTGAATTGCAGGTCCAAATCCTGATGCTGGATAACTATTTGAAGCTTTTTCTTTACTTTCATAATCTAGAAACCATTCTTTCATCTTCAAATGAAAAACTGGATATAAACTACTTATAAAATTATCAGCTGAATATTAACTTACCACTACTTTTATTGATAGAACTGACAGGAACTCCCATCCTCACACACTTGCCACCCGTGCACCACCTTCATAGTGCTATCAGTGATCTGAAATTCATCTCTCCAATTTGATAAAACCTTGTCAGGGTACTGAGAATATCAGGTCTTTCCTCAGCTCAGAATTTCTTCCAAGCTATGTTTCCAAGAAACTGGGATTCTAGAAGTAGCATTTCAACAATGTAGGAACTAGATCCAAACTGCTTTTAGAACATATGCAGTAACTCTTTCTTTTCTACAGAAATACACTATGGATACTCCTTTCTCTCTCTTCTTTTTTCTGAGGAAAGACAATTATACTAACTTTTTCATTACCAAGGACCACTAACTTGACTTCATTATATATTTAACCCTGTCAGTTTTCTCAAATGTACTGCATCTAGTACAATATGGTCTACCTGAATCTAATTCATTATCTTCCCTCTGACCAGACTGACAGAAGAAATGTTTGTGACTTCAAGAACATCAAAGAGATTCAGATGCCTAAACACCAGTGTCTCAGAATTTTCAGATTTCCCAACATTTTCAATCTCTTCAGGGATCTGGTATATGCGATACAGGACCTACAGGGAGCTTATATGTTTCCAGAAAGGCAATTAGTGCAGTTCCTGTCTCATATATCTGCACAGTTTTCCATCAAGTTTCAGTACTTACAAACACATCCCTTTCAACAGTAATCTGAAATGTAACTGTTAAGATTTTCTTATTTGTTCCTCATATCTACTGCTCTTCCCCAAGAGAAAGACAAACTTGGAAGTGATTTTAATGTCATTACTGTAGGCTAACCTGTGCAGTTATTCCACTAGTGCCATTTGAATCTCATCCAGACTTCATGAGAAAAACCTCAAGCCAAAAGCAATACCTGTCTTTCAAAATTCTTCTCAGAATTCACTTGCTTTATAACACAGACAGTAAACGGAAATGTGGTCCTGCCTAGGTAGCTGATGAACTATGACTGCTGAACTTGACTACCTAAGAAACGTACCCTTTCTTACCCTTATTTTTAACTTCATTTTTTTTTCACACCTCAAAGAAATTTTAATCCGATTTAACTATTTAAACTATTTAACTATTCTTTCTGAACTGTGAAGTCTTTGAAACAATCATTTGGTATTTACTATGTAAGAAGACATGGTCCTGCTTGGCAACGCTCTCTAAAAGCTGTCCTGTGTTACAAGAAAGCCCAGTTAAACTCTCCATACCACCCAGAAATCTCCACTGCCTTCACCTGCACAACACCATCATCTTCCTTGGTTTTGACATTTGCTTTTGCACAGGCACAAATTACTATACAGTATGACAGTCAGGATGATGAGAAAAGTGTTATGGACATTAGCAATCCCCATCAACATTTAAGCTGGAGGCAGAATTGGGCTTCTAGCAGTAGCAGAACAGAAACATATGAGGAGCCTCTGGTATCCATCTACCTAGAAATTTTATCTAATTACAGTTACATTTGAAGCAAGGTGAAAATTCCTTTCATTCCAGTAAACGAAAGGCACACTGACCAGGATTTTTACATGATTAAATATTCATTCTCCTCTAACATACCTGTTTATAAGAAGAGGAGAGCAAGAGAGACAAAGTAAAAGAGAGAAGTGTGTGGAAGATAAACATGACTAATTAAAAGCCTTTTTCAGATATTTTTGCAACTTGGCATTAACTTTGCCATGCTCTGTGAGCACAGCAAAGCAGTGCAATGTACAAAATTCTGCTAACTGCTTCTATTTTTCTTCTGGACATGGCTTATTGGTTACATTGTGTCAGCCACAAAACCAGAGAATTTTCTAAGCAGCAGAATTCTTTCACAGGAAGTTCTCTGAACCTGCATCACGCTATGAACCTTTCTAACTTTCACTCCAAAATATCTACTAAGAAAATTGCTCCAGAACATGAACTAATTTCTGTAGCACCTGTTATCTGAAAACTGTCTTGTATCACTTGTGTTGGTGCTCTGGTACAGAAACACCATATCTCTACTTCCTCAAAACAAATAAGTTGAGAGCATCCCATTCCGTGTAAAGCTAAAGCTATTTATCATGGGAAAGGACCAGAACTTCTTTAAAGATCTGGGACAATGGAAAGAGACTGTATAACCATCTTCTGCTATCTACCATCTCACTATTCACCCCATGAAAAGTTTTCCATGCAGCATTCCTGCTCCACTTATTTGAGGAAAGAAAGTGAAATGGAAAGAGGCAACAGCTCTGGTAAGTTTGCTGTCTTTAGTCTGGTGAAATTATATGAAGGAATCCATCAAGCTGAAGTAACACAGACTTCATGGTTCTCACAGCTAGGAGCTATCTGCTGTAACATCTTTAGGCAAGTCCTAACTGGCAAATGCAGGTGCCACACACATCTATTGGCCACACAAAACAAAACAAAACAGTATAATGAGAGTGAAGTGCCAGAACAAGCCTATTTAATAACAATTACTTATATTTAAACTCCTCTCTGATGTGCTATAAGAACAATGAATGGTGAACATTTTTATTTTTAAAGGCTTATTATTTTCTAATAAAACCAATTATATCCCTTAGCTGATGTGGGTTTTTTAACTATGGTGCTGAAATCTTGTAGTATTGTATAATTATATCCCTGTAAGGATGACACCTTTGTTGCTAAAGACAGAACTTCTGATAATACTATAAGAAAAAGGTGCTCAGCTTTGTTCTTAAGTCTGAAAACACATGATTACATTTACACTCAAGCAATTCCATCATCATTAGAATTAACACAGGGTGATTTCCACAGATAAAACAGAAGTTCTTGGAGAACATACTACAATTTACTTTCAGCATCAAAAAAAAAAACAAACAAAAACAAACAAAAAGAAATATTTCAGACTGATTTCTGTTCAAGATCTGTCGGTGCTTAAATGACTCATACTTTCTAATGAGTTAGATATGGGAGGCTTCCATAAGCCAGGAAAACTTCTGGTTAACAGCTAAATTGGAAAGATGAGCAGGATGTAAAGAATTATCATACCTCTGCCTATGGGAACTTGTAGGAAACAATCTTACTTTTCTCCATATATTGAATAACACTTAAAGTCAAGAAATATTCTCTATTTATTTCCTTATTTCTTCTACAGATATGCTTCTGTTTTGAAGTATAATGTTTAACCACAACCCAAATCTATTTTTTTTTTTCCTCCTAGGAAGAAAAGCTCTATCTTTTGAAGAGGTAAGGTTCTGGTAAGTTTATTTTGGTTTGGGGTTTTCTTTTTCTGGGTGGTTTGGTTTTTGTTTGTGTTTTTTTTTGTTTGGTTGTTTTTTTTCCCTCTAATTTATCTCTATTTACATATTTTCAGAATACAATGGCTGATGATGATTGAGAGTCAGAGGAATTTAGGAAATCTGGTTTTAGCTAAATTTGCAAAAACTAAATGATTTCTGGTCCTGAAGTCAGGAACTGATACTTAATTTTAAAAACAAAACAAAACAAAAAACAACCAAAAAAAACCACAAAACCACAAAAAACTTATATTTTAACAGACATTCATTCCACTCCAAATAATTGGACATTTGACAGTTACAGATATGTAAAAGTAGCCTAAGATTGTATCTGTATTATTAACATTACACATCAAGAGAAGGTCTGTTTTAGAGAATAAAAGAGTAAAATCCATAAAATCCTGTCATTATCCAGGTTTTCCTATCCTTTAGATAATACTGAAACCAAAAATTTAAAAGGAGAACTCTGAAATAATATCCTAAAGAAACTGCTCTTCCTCTGAACATTGGGAGCCAGGATTTTCTGCAAGGTTAATAACCATCATGTCATATTGGCTTTGCTTCCAGTGGTTTATGTCTCCCTCTTTATTTAGATGATATGAAGAAATTCATTGCATATGGGTCCATATATTTAACAAACAAATAATGCTCATTTTCATATCTTGGCTCATTTAACATAAAAATTGCCTTTCAGTCCATACAGCCATTTTTTCTTAATATTATTATATGTTTCTGGGCCCTCCAGAAGCAGGGTAAATAGAAATCATGACTGCTAATGTTCCATTTTCCATCTTATGACTATAATCCCTACATTTTTCTTGAGAAAACCTTTCACTATTAAGTCAAGGTGTCCCAAGCAGGATGCATGTATGAAATTACTTCAATAAATAAAATGTCTCCCATATCAGCTTTTATGTTTTGAGTTTTTTGGAAAAAACTAACAACAGCTCTGCTGTGTGCTGATCGAACTCATTTTCTGATATATCAGGCAATCTGCAAATTCAGCCACTGATGTTAATGGAAAAGGTTAACTTGCACATTTTCAAATTACCACTTGTATCCAATTATTAACAAAATCTGTTGACAGCACTGTGGTACCTTCTTGGAATCATCCTGACTTTGTTCCCATTCTACTAGATTCTTGTAGTTTTGGTCTTTGATTGGAGGACTACATGGTATGGCACATCTCATGAGAAAACTGCTGCTATGTGTTATGGTGAGAGTTACAATTTCCTTCTCCCCATTAATTCTCTACATGTTGGAGTAAAATGCATGCAAAAAACACCCCCAAAATAAAGTTAATTAAGCCTCTTTCCACTTGCTCCAAAAACATGAGACACTGGTCTTTCTCAAAAGCATAATTTTAGCTTGAAAGCACTCAGATTCATCTATAGAGGAATGCTTCTCTTTAGTCACGTTTACCATTATTCCATGGTATGATTTGCTAAATAATTTAAGTGCCAAGTTTAGACTTGCATCTTCTTTCCTTTTCTTATCATATACTGGGGGGAAAAAAAAATGTTTTGACAAAACAGAATGAAATGATCCAATATCGGAAAAGAATGTTCAGCATTTTTTCCGAAGAATCTCAACTTTTTTTTAAGCAAACTACTTCATACAAACAATCCAATAGTTTTCTCATGTACTATATATGCTGGTAATTAACAAGGGCTGTTAAAAGGATGAATCACTGCATATATTACCACAGTGTGAAGATCTTTCAAAACTAGATGACTTTGTCCCTTAAACTATTTTTTATCTTTCTCAGCAAGGACTATGTGATTATTTCCTAATGGATGTTAACACAGTACATAGACTAACAAACCACTGTTCAGGGTAGACACGAAACATTATTTTGTATGATGTTACAGAGCTCTTGACAAAAAAGTCTTCAGATATTGACTCAGCTATAGAACATGTTTACCCAAGGCATTTGAAAACATGAAATAAGATTGATGAGATCTACCTTGCTTGTAGTTAAACCCAATTAGATAAAGAGAAATGCAAATTTCTTATGAGAAATGTCACTCTTGACTTCTGAGAAACTTTTAAAAGCAAATTCCATAGTATGTATTCTTACAATATTTTTAAATATAGTGTGGAAAACAGTCACAGAAAACTAGGCATATAAACTCAAATATGAATATATGAGCTAAGATTACATGTGTGTGAAAGAAATGGCAATACACATGGCATAATAACTTCCAGCATCAGCCATCTTGTTCTAGAGATGAAGGAAAGGCAAATACAATTATTAAACTGTCACAGACTGAAGTAATGATTTAGATAAACAGTGAATGTCATTCAGGAAGATGTTAGCAATTAAATGTGTGAAACAGAATGAATCAAACATAACAATTCTAGTCAGTCAAAACTCAAAATAGAAGGCCAAAGAGTAAACTCATTAGTTCAGAAGCCATTCACCAACAAAAACTTAGGACATTTTACTAGTAAAGATGGTTTATCCAGCTGAATCCTCTCTAAGAGCTTTAGTGAACAGCGTTTGGATCCTAAGATACACGGTATTGTTAAGATTCAAAAGGATATATAATATCCTGGTATATTTGGACAGTGAAATATTCAATGTAATATGTAAATGAGAAACAGAAAACAAGAGAAACCATGATATGAATGATAGCTCAACATGAGTTATGATTTTCCATAAATACTCCTCAGACTATAAAAGGTATTACATGAAAATGGAGAGTAAATACATGCTTATAAATATGTAACACCCATATGTAACAAGGCTTAGAAAATAAAGTCAGAACAAGTAGAGAAAAAATAAGCTGCAGACCAACCTAATGAGATAATGACCTATGTATAGCTATCTAAAATTTAATTCCTGTCTTTTGACACAGGTGCTTAAGTAAATGAGAATGAAGAGATTGAATTGTTGGTAGTAAGAAACAACAAATTCCTTAAGGAAGAACAGAGTTATGATTCAGTCCAGTCACTCACAATACCTAGGTTCTTGGATAATTAGCGATGAATTGAAGAACCTTGTGATGGCTTTCAGAACCGTGAGAAAAATATTAACAGAAAGGATGGAAAGAGTTTTAGACCATCTTCAATTTTACACAGCATAGGGATACAACTATACTCTTCACATTTAAAAAAAAAAAAAAAAAAAAAAAAAAAAAAAAAAAGATTGTGCTATTTTCTGATTAGGTTAATCTACAAAGTAACAAGAAACAACATAAAACATACTGGTGGAACAAGTACTCAAACAGATGCACAAACAGATGCATATTACAAGGTGTCTTCCTTATGTCAGAATTCACCACACCTACTACTTCTTTTTCTAAGAAGGCTCCACACACATCCACACATCTTAACTCTGCAGAAGACAAAGTTTGGTTAGATCTACACACACACACCCCAAGGAAAAAGAAAAATAAAAAAAAAAAATCCATTTTTTTGACAGAAGAATCCAGAATTGACCAGGTGTGTTGAAGTGAGCACAGTTTTCTCCTTCAAAGTGCATATGGAGACTTAGCCAATGGGAGCTACTATATCTTCTGTTGGACTGCTAAGGCAGGTGAATTATGAGTTCCTCAGCCATCCTCAGCTAAAACATTCCAGTTGTTTTTCTGGAAGTAGTTTCTTCTCACATTTGACACATTGTGAATAATAATCAGGGATGTTCAGACTGATCTACCACCAGTATTACAAGGCTTTAGAGTACTGGTTTTCCCCTGAAAATCTAAGGAGGTTATTACTGTTAAAAAGAGTAAAAGATAAGAATTTTTCTCTTACTCTATTCTCTAACAATATTCTAATAGAGGCTATGTAGATGCTGTGCTTGTATGTAGACTTGGAGATCTCTTGAGACTCTTGTCTCTCCTTAAACAACTAAAGAGATTGAGAGCATTCAGAAGTGATTCAAGAGAATCCTGAGAGGTTAGGATGAGGAGTCCACACAAGTTGTTTATATATTAGAGATTCTATAAACTGACAATGAGCCCAGATAAATCTCTTGTGGAGGAGGTCATAGAGATCAAAGCACCTTTCTGAGTGTCAAGATGCAAAGTGAGAGATTGCTGCTTAACTTATTGCTATACAGTGGTGGTTTTTTAGTCATATATCCTCATCCACAAAATTTAGACCTTATATCAATGATTACAATCTGTATCATAACTTCCAAAAATAATTACAGAATTTAGATGATGACACTAAAAAAAGCATTACAATTCCAATGTTTTGCATTTTTGGTAGAGAAAAAAGATGGAACATAAGATCTGTGTGCTGAAATTAAACACAAATACTATTACAGATTATGCAGATTCATGCTAATATTAATGGCATATAGCACAGTAAATTCCCATTGTGTTTAATCAGTTTAAAGCTGTCAAGCACATTTTGTGAAAAGCGATACTCAGACATATCTGAGGATATTTGATTTATCATGCGTGTCCTGGTTTCAACCAGGATGGAGTTAACTTTCATTGAAGTATTTCATACCATGTGATGTCATGCCCAGGGATATAGGGGCCAGGCTCTCCCGGGCATGCATGGGATTTTTAGGGCAGGCCTGGGGGGTGTGTTGCTGTGGGGACAGTCACTGTGCTTGGTAAGCCACTGCTGCACTTTACCCATTTCTTTTTGGGACTCACTATTGTTACTGTTGTTCTCTTGTTATATTTAGTAAAGTCTTTCTTTTTATTCAGCCTGGGAATTCTCTTCTTTTTGTCCCACCCCAATTTCACCAGACAGGGGGTGTGAGGAGGTGAACGGCCAGCCACGTGGTGTCTGGCTGCCAGCTGAGATCAAATTTCCACAGTTTTTGGCGCCCAACGAGGGCACTGAGGTATTTGTTTGAGATAACAAAAAAATGAGTAAAATGTGGATGGCTTGACTCCTTAAGATCTTACCACACCATGCAACTGATGCCATGTGGAGTAAATGGGTTGCATTAATCACACAACAGGCTAGAATAGGGACCCCAGGCTGTCCGGGAATACTGGAAATGATTACAAATTGGCCAGAAGGCAAAGATTTTGGAATGGTGCCAGAGGAAGAGGTAGCATGTGCCAAAGAGGCCTCACCAAATAATAAACTGCTGGATAATGAGAAGCGATGTGTCCTGTTTACTGACGGGTCCTGTCATGTTGTGGGAAAACATTGAAGGTAAAAAGCAGCTGTATGGAGCCCCACACGACTGGTCATTGAAGCTGCTGAAGAAGAAGGTAAATCAAGTCAGTTTGATGAGATGAAAGCCATCCAGCTGGCCCTGGATATCGCTGGGTGAGAAAAGTAGGCAGTTGTCTACCTCTGTACTGACTCATGGATGGTGGCAAATGCGCTGTGGGGGGTGGTCACAGCAGTGGAAATGGAGCAACTGGCAGTGCAGATACAAACTTGTTTGGGCTGCTGAATTATGGCAAGATATTGCTGCTCGGGTAGAGAATCTGGTTGTGAAAGTTTGCCATGTAGAAGCTCATGTACCCAAGAGCTGGGTCACTGAAGAACATCAGAACAACCAACAGGTGGATCAGGCTGTCAAGATCAAGGTGTCTCAAGTACATCTGGACTGGCAACATAAGGGTGAACAATTTACGGCTCGCTGGGACCATGACTCCTCAGGGAAGAGATGCAACATATAGATGGGCTTGTGACTGAGGGGTGGACTTAACCATGGGTGTTATTGCACAGGTAATCCATGAATGCGAGACATGTGCTATGATCAAGGAAGCCAAATGGTTAAAACCCATTTGGTATGGAGTACAATGGCTAAAATATAAATATAGGGAGGCCTGGCAGATTGATTATATCATGGTCCCACAAACTCGGCATGGCAAACACTATGTGCTTACAGTGGTGGAAGCAGCCATGGTTTGGTTGGAAACTTATGCCGTGCCCCATACCACTGCCCGGAACACCATTTTAGGCCTTGAGGAGAAAGTCTTATGGCAGCATGGCACGCCAGAAAGGATTAAGTCAGATATTGGGACACATTTCCGAAACAACCTTATTCATACTTGGGCCAAAGAACATGGTATTGAGTGGATAGATCACATTCCCTAATATGCACCAGCCTCTGGGAAAATTGAGTGATACAATGGGTTGCTAAAAACTGCACTGAGAGCAATGGGTGGTGGAACTTTCAAACACTGGGACATGCATTTAGCAAAAGCCACCTGGTTAGTCAATACAGAGGATCTGCCAAGCAAGCTGGCCCTGCTCAATCAAACCTCCTACATACCATGGATGGGGATAAAACTCCTGTAGTGTGCATTAAGAATATGTTGGGGAAGACAAGAACTCACTATTGTTACTGTTGTTCTCTTGTTAAATTTAGTAAATTCTTTCTTTTCATTCAACCTACTAATTCTCTTCTTTTTGTCCCTCCCCTATTTCACCGGGGGTGGGGGAGGTGAATGGCCAGCCATGTGGCATCTGGCTGCTGGCTGACTTCAAACCTCCACAATGTGCAAGTCTTTCTTACATTTCCAGTGACTGCTGTCCAGACAAGAAGACTGTATAATTTCATTGCTATAACATATAGTAGGATAGACTAAGTGAAAAACATGTGCTTAATAATTTGTTCAGGAGTGCAAAAATTAAGACATAATTGAGGTATCTTCTTTATATTAACCTCAGTTAATTAAATTTTATTTAAATAATAGGAATCTAAAATTAAAACTTTCCAGGTCTGATGTAAAGGAGAGGAAATTTAGTAAGAAAGTAAGCTTTTTAGAACATTATCACATAATAATAGGAATTCTTTGTATAGCTACACAAACATAACAGTTAATAAAAAGAAAAGCCATTGCAGAGAAAGAAAAATTCTTGCCATGCAGTCTGCCTGGTTAATCTGACAAAAAGCCCAGTGTTTCAGAGGCTGGCACAGTTGATTTCTGCTCACAATAAAGATGATCTCGTGTTAACAAGGATTTGCTTGTCAACCAGAATAATTATATTAAAAGAAGCAGACTATACTGAATCTTTTGGAAGCAATCACCTAAGGGTCATAAACTGCAACTTGGTTTAACAGAAAGAAAAATCTCTGATTTTGAAATAATTGTTATAGAAGTGTTTTGGAAAGTGTGTAAATTTTGGCATGCTTTTATCCTTGTCTATCTACACAGTAATTTTCAGTCAAGTGACAATATCCCCACTTGCATTACAACTGAGGCAAAATGAAATTTTTGTGTTATGGCTGAGGGGAAAAAACCCAACATAAACAACAACCCCCATTGTAAGATAGTAAAAGAAACATATTTTAGGGTTGCCATCTGGATTACCCTATTGGATGATTAATTCATTCCTGAAAACTCATAACATATGCTGTAACTCTCTAGGGAGACCTCAGGAGATAAAAGTCTCATAGGAAGAGTGTTTGTTAAGAATAAAGGGCAGATATTTTAACTTCCTACTTGAATAAATATCAACATAGTAATTTAGTAACCAGAGCTCTATAGTAACTAGAAAAGTAGTTCCCTCTCATTTTGCCCTTAATTCTTTTCCATCGAGGTAATTTTCAAAGAGTAGTTTGAAAATCAATCAGACAAGCCCAAGGACAGAAATCAGCTGATCAAGAAATATGAAACAAAAATGAAGACTGATGAGATTAAAAAGGATATGCATGCACTCCAGAGAGAGATAATAGGCATCTGTTCAAGTCTGAAGCAGCAGGCTATTCCTAAGCTTCTTTACAGAGAAAGATTAAGATAAATGTGTGAAGACATTTTTAAAACTCTTGTCTTCTTTTATTATGTTTTATTCCAGCTGGTAAGAGAAAAATATACTTTGGTGATGAGGCAGTGTTCATTGTCCTTTTATCACTACTTACAAGGAAATGGGAAAATAGTTGATACTAAATGCTTTGACAACTGAAACCAGCACAAGGGCTTGACTTAGGAGAAGTAGGATAGCATAATTCTGCTGAAGGGAGGAAAAGGCAGGAAGTCCTAACATACAGAATGTGGTATAAATAAAGGAGAATCAAGCCCTTCAAAATTATAATCCATGATTCAGTATTAGCAATTAGGCCAGTTAGCACAATTTAATGCATATTCACACAATATTCACTGATACTCCAGACATCTCAGTATAAGAAGCATAAGAGCTCATTAGTGGACCTTTTTATCCAGGTAGTTTATCGGCTTCACTTCTGATCCATAAAAGTAAAGCATCACACTAAGGCAGGTATATGTCTTCAAGTTATGAAGATAGGCCACTTAAAAGTAAAGTGCATAATGGCTGACAGACATATTCACAGCAAACAGACCTTACTACACAGAGAAATACTTCAGTATACAACAAATAACTTGAAAGACAGTAAATCGAGTTGAAAATAATTGGATAAAAATATTGAAGGAGTTTAGCCTTGAATCTGTTTTCAGAAAAAAAGATTCATGAAGATATGGATGTTTAAAATTGTAAATGAGAGACTGAAAAATACAATACATTCATGAGGAAAGCCAGATGAAGATTAATTTTGAAAGTTGTGAATTGAAGTCCTATGTAAATCAAACATATTTAACATTTTTTAAGGAATGAAACTGATTTTCTTCATATTGCCCATGTAGAATGGGAAATATCCTCCAGTTATCAACATATCAGATTTGGCAGAGAGCAAAAATAGGAAACAGCTGTTTCATATACATAGACAGAAAAGAAGGGACAATATGTGTCTATAAAGTTGGTATACAACACTGTAAGAAATCGGCATGTTTCTTGGAAGTGAAACAATGGTTTGCAGCAAGAGACAGAAATGAAATTAAATTCCACTGAGATGTTTCATTATACAGATCAGAAAATGTTGTGTACTTGACAGAACTCCAAAAAGGAGTTGATGCACTTTACTCCAGTCTTCTTTTTCCTTCTAATCACATGTAAACTGCAAATTTACCTGGGATTCTAAATCGAATAAACAAGCAAAAGAAGAATCATAAAGGGCAGATATTGAAATTGAAATGCAACAAGATGTCAGAAGATACAAGACACTGCAAACAGAGACACAAAGAGACTGCTAGCTATCATCAGAAACAGACTTATTACTGTTGCCACAAGAGGAAAAAAGTGCTATATGACTTTCTCAGTTCCCAGGAAAGTAATAGGCTTAATGTCAAGCACATGGGGTTTATCTATCTGTCATCAGCCTGTACAACAAAGAAAGGAACTTTTGGAGACTAATCACCATAGCCACTTAGATTCAACAATCACAACAAACAAGATTAAGAGGTTATATATATGGAGAGGTTATATATATGGTAATATATATATATATATATTAAGATGTCATATATATGTAGAAATCACAGCCTACTATTATTCCCGACAAAGAATGACAATTAAAGAAAACGTTATAACACACATATATGTTCGTCTTAATCACAATGCAAAATCTGTAATGCCCACATAAATAGATGATTCATAATTTTTGAGGGGACTACAAGAGGAAAACGACATAGAAAATCCCTCCATTTAACAAAACTCTCTCCTAACCTTTTGTCTTGCTGAGTATGCAAAGATTCCAGCTCTTTACAACTGGTTCTCAAATTGGAAGGAAATTCCAACTCTCTTTCAAATAAAGGAAAATATTTATAAATATTTATATCATATTTTTCCCCATTTACACCTAATATGTTACTCTCTGAAAGTCTTTTCAAAAATTCTCTCTCAAATATTCTTGAACCTTTTACTAATTTCTTCATCTTTCCCTAAACATGACCATACCACTAATTAATGGGTGAAATCCAAGTACCACAACAGAACTGTACTTTCTATTTTCAATAAACCAAGCTCTTACATTCCAACACTGCTTGGAAGACATGGTAAAACAATAAAGTCATGAAACATTTGACACAAAAATGGGAGCTTTAAATCTAAATCTAAATATTCTACATTGAATACTCTGATGAGCTGTAATTACAAAACATCATATCATAAAAGACACACTAAGTACTGCTCCAAACATAGATACACCTTATTATGAAACACATAGTAATTATTATGAAAGACTGCTAGTTAGACATTCATTATGGAAGGATTGTTATGAAACAAAAATCTTCTTAATAAGACACTCCAGGTGGAACCTATTAATTCAGGAGCATAGAGGCCAACAGTTTCACACCGAGACTGAAGAATACATAATCATCTGTGCAATACCTAATTTATAATGTGCACTGAAAATACATAGTCAGTACTATGTTACAAAGTCCTCTTCACTACCACACTTCAGTTAACTGTATCTCCCTTTACATGTCAGATACATTTTGTGAATTATATTTGCAAAAGGTTCTTTTACTTTTTAATAGTTATTTTCTCTTTTTATTATTCAGCAGATTATATTTATAATTTAGACCTGTTTCCCTATATGAATTATAGTGTTAGAAAATGCTGTCACATACTAATAAATCATTCTGCATTATGAATAAAATCTTTAGATAGACTTACATAACCCTAGATCCTTTATTTCTATATGTGTTATCAATATTTGATTGTACAAGAGGTATTGAAAATCTCTAGATCTGAAGGCTGATATAAACAGGCATAAAAAAGGTATTTTCCACAACTATACAAAAACCCAAACTCCTCTGATCACTATAAAACTTATTTCATATTGCTTTACAATGAAGATAATCCTTCCAAGTATGTAAGGAATTTATGGTGCTGGTCACAAAAACAGACATGGAAAAAAAAAAGTTCAGCAATACTGGTCTATTATGTAGTACTTCTATTTCAAAATAATAGTGCTAGTGACCCTTCTGCTAGTGAGATCAAGTGTCTGAATAGCTTAATAAAAAAAAAAATATTTTCAAGAAAATGTATCTTTCCTACAAAATACGACAAGACAAATTTTCAAAGCTTAAGTAGGAACTCAGTCATACAGCTACTAACATTACTGGGAGGTGCCTGTCAAAAGTACTGTGCATCCTGCTGGAAATGTCCTTCAGTTATAACAATAGGGTTAAAACTTCTGGACATACACATAAATATTTTACATGAGGTGTTTCACAAGATAACATTTGTGATTTATGCTCAACTGTGTTTTCAGAAGTATCTACATCACAAGAACACGTTAGAAATTAGTTTACTCTCTGGTGATATAGTCCACTAAAATCTACTGTTCTTTCAAGAAACTTTTAACATAAGTGGCTCTATAAAGCAGTCTTTTAAAGAAGGCACACAAGCGAAGATATTCATTATAGAATATGTTTCATTGTTATCTGTATTATTTCAATACTTAATGTACTTTATGTGCAAGTGATCTTGATAAATTACTTTTAAACCAGTTTCTAAAAAGATTGCCTTTCCCCTTAGTAGAGGAATAATACAACTCCAAAATGAAGCAGATGGTATCAAAGAAAGATGGAGAACCCTGATATCAACTATCAGCACAATAGAAAAATATGAAGCTTCTACTGTGTACCACGGAATGAAATAATAAAAATCTTGGGGATGAAGTGAGATTACATTATCAAGTCAAACATTAAAAAAAAAAAAAAAAAGTCTTATTAAAGCAATAAAAGCCAATATAGTTTATATGTATTTCATTAAAAAATATTTAAAAGTGACTACGAGGAGGGATCTACAAAAGAGATTACATTTACACCTCTGGGAATGCTGATTTACTATTCTGAATTTATTTTTGCTGTCACAGCAGAAGTCAAAGTTACAACATGTAAGACTATATTTCTGTGACTGTCTAGAGTTAGTCCTAATTACTTAACAAAGAAAAGGTAAATATAATGGGAATTTTTGTCAAAAAATATTTTCCTGCTTGTCTGTCTTGAAGAGAACAGATAAAAAACTAAGCCCTATATATCAAATCCATTTAGAAGTAACCAAACCAATTTTACTGAGTTCCTTAACTCCGAAAGCTCAGCTAAACACGCTTCCAAATACATCCTGGTCTGGGACTGTAAATTATATGAGGTATCTCAGAGATATTACCTAGCACACAATTAAAAAGTAAATATCGTACACTACTTCTAAGATACTCATCTACATAAAGTAACTTGTTTTGTAACAGGCAGAGGCCCAATTTGGACATCTAGGATTAACATGGGCAGCTAAGTACTCAATTTGAGATTAACCATTATATCATAAAATGAAATCAGAATAGCAAAATAAAATATGTCAATCCCTGTCTTTCTAATCACATCATAGTTGGGAAAAAAAAAATTTGTAAACTTTCTAGTGTCTCTAAATTTGTAAATAAAAAGAGAAAGCTAGCTAGCATACTCAAGACTTAGTGATATAACAAACTGGAGACTTAGTAAGGCACTGGATAAAATTAATAGTGAGAATCCTCATCATTAATTATTCTTCTGTACATCATGAAGTTAAAATATAAGAGTATGAAAGTAAGAAAATTTTTGTGACTTTTGACAATTATTAGTAAGAAAAAGATTATAACAATTGCCAAAAAAATCACAAAAGTTGGCATGTTACCTGGCTATGACAAAGAGCACACAACTGACACCCAAGTAAGCCAGCAGAATATACATCCAGATATCAGGGGAGAGAGGATTCAGGAAGGAGAAGACGCCGGGGTTTGTACCATTGGGCTTGCGGTACAAAATACTTATTCCAAGAGTCATAAAGGGCTTGGAAAAGTCGATGACCTTCTCTCGAACATAGGTAATTGCCAATGGTGCAACTGCAAGGTCAGCTTTCTGTTAACAGAAATACAAAAAAGAGAAACAGGCCATAAGTCAGAAGAAAGAGGCTGAAGCAGTCAGAATAGGCAAAACACAAACTTTACATGGAGTAGGTTTGTTGTACTAGGTAGGCTAAACCTCTCTTCTCCCTCTAAGTAAGTAACCATGTTTATTCTAATTCCTGCTTGCTAAAGTGACACAGCAGCATTTAGAGAAAATGAAAAGCACAGTTACAGGGATAGAAGCAAAGAAAAACATTGCATCTTGCAGAAAACATGAACATCCATTCTCACATCTTTTAAAACTTTATGAAATGTACATATCAACATATGTCTTGTCTTTGTCACGCCTTCACTGTGCTCTTTAGAAGCTAATATATTTGTGAAGCAGACATGAATATGCTTGTACAGGTGTAGGGAAAGGGACAGGAAATAGTTTTGCTTGTTTTAACATAAAGGTATTGGTAAAAAATGAAGAACATTTTAAAACAGGAAGTGTTACACCTGAAACCTTGCTACGGGTAGTAAATTCTAACAAAATGCAACTGTCCTTACTGGTTTGCAGAAATAACTATGAAACTTGTAGATAGCTGACTATTAATCAATTGCAACACTTAAAATGAAATCATACAATAGAATGCCTTTTGTCAGTTTACATTTAGTTTTAGTTATTATGGCAATAATTCATAAGCTATTAGTAAATTGTCTATACTACTTTTTATTCAAAACTTAATGGGAATCATAGTGACAAGAAATCTACAGCATCTACTTTTTGATCTCTGTCAACAGCTCTTGAAAGACTACTGTGGATGTGTGCATGCAGGTACATGTGCACATATGAAAGAGGGAAGTTCAGAGCAAGAAATTATACAGTACAAGACTTGGCAAGCTGTAAACTAAGAATTCCTGCTAAACTATATATAAGTATAGGACTGTAATGACAGAAATGGCATAGGTACCATGAAAGAGTTATCCAGGTAACATAGCTACAAATAACAACATTTTCAGAATGCCTTTTGTAAACCGAGATCCAGAGATTTTACTCCCCAAAATATTGTATGAATTCATACATTTATATACTTTATTTTGTGGAGTTGGTATCCTGCATACTGTGTAACACTCAGAATCCCACACAACGTTATAGCATTTCAGTGTTCCCTTTTTTTGTGTCTCACCTTCCACAAAGTTCTACCGTCGTTATGAGCATTTCTCATGTCACTAGATTTACTCCAACAAAGTACTTCTATGTTACAATGTGAAACTCTGTTGGCACTGTTCATTTAATTTCATAAGGTTTTACTGGTCAAAAACATAACATATGGTTCATTTCTGTTGGTATTCAGAACTTACAGGTATTAATCAGACCAGCAAGGATTTATTCCACAGCAGCTGAGTTTTTATGAGTTACATATTTTTGATTATATTCCAGCTGATGCAGAAATAAAACAGTAGAGCAAGAAACTAAAATTAATTTAGATTAAAAGTTATAGGTCAAAATGTAAATGTTTGAGGTAGGTAGCAACTCAAGCTATTAGTTTGCAAGGCAACTAGCAGTCCTCACCCTAAGAGTCCGAAGCCAAGTCACTTCCTGTCAGAAGAGGCAGCTAACCAAAGATGGAGAAAATAGATCTTTGGAAGGCTATTGGCAGTTGTGAATTTTGGTCTTAAAACATCAATAGAGCCTTAATAAATAACAAATCAATTCTTTAACTACTATAGGAAATCCAACCCTTGGTCATTAGATGAAAACAGAACTGCATACAAGTGAATATGGGTTGTTACTATCTCCAGTGGAGAAAGCTCTAGGGAAGTTGCAGATGAAGTTAGGAAAATAGCTGAACAAGAAATAATGTATGTCTTATATGACAGGACAACCAGATATCCCAACCTGTGAGGAACAGATCCAAAATACAGGTCCGTATCTTGATATCTCAATATTTTCTTCAGAGTTTTTCAAAGAGGGGTTGTCTAGCAAGGAAGAGATTGTTCAGGACAAGAGGGAAGAAGAAACAGAATTTATCATACCCTACAGGACACTTTTCAAAGTCAACTGAACCGTTGACAGTTACTCCCACCTTGCTTTCTCAAAGTGCATCAGATACTTTGAACATTACTTTTAACAGTACATTCTCAGTAGTACTTGATCTTCCATATTCACCCTCTATCTTAAAAGGTAATGATATTTCTTCTTTCATACTAACATTGCACTGTCAGTATGATCTACTTTCTACATTACTGCAGAACTCCCTGAGCAGGGATTGCCAGACCTTCCCTTCTTTTTGTGCCATATAAGGACTGCACATACTCTCTTCGCAGTCATGGAAAGGTTTCCCTGTCTTGTTGCCATGTGCAGTTGAAGGATGTTCATTCAAACAACTCAAGGTATACATTATTTATTTCTGCTACAGAAACCCCTAAGTCCTCCTCATTTGCTCTTCATTTACATTTTACTCCCAAGCATTTTGTTGGCTGACTATTTTACATAAAGTAACATTTAAAGAGAGGAGGTTTTTTTCGGTCACACAGGGCTGAATTTGATACCTAACCTCTAAGAAGACAAGTTATAAAATTATACTGAAATCAATCTATGCAGGCAGCTACAAATAACTACAGCAAGAAATCTGCACATAATTGTTGAATATTGAATGGGCCAAGGCGTGTATCGTAAGTTGCTATTTGCAGATACTGATATTTTGTATGTGAAAATTAGCTCTGTAAAATATACCCCAGAGAACCTGCCACATTATTTTGGGGGGAAATTGAACTTTGAAAGCATTTAAAAGAGTCTACTAATAATGTTGGTGAAAGGAAAACTAAACACTGATTCAATTTTCTTTTGATGATTCTTTTATGAAAAATTTTTGTCTCACCTACTTTATTCAAAGGAATTAAGAGTTTAAATACAATCTAGACATAACGACCACAAAATGGCTAATAGTTATTTTTAATTAGAATCTACAACTACAGAATATTCCACCATAATAATATAGTACTTTAGCCTATGTAAAAGGAGTTTTCTGGTAAGAATTTTGATGTTAACATTTTGTACTGATTTAGCAACCATGAATATTTATATTAAAAATACAGAGGGAATCATACCATTCTTATTTGTTTATACAGTCATCCGGTACAATCATATTGTGATTGTATTAATATACACAAAAGTATACACATACACTGATAATGTATTTTGTAATTTTACTTTTATACGGGCAGCAATGCACTTACTGCCTATACTTTTTTAAAAAAATAAGTGAAGCTACTTTTTTTTTTTTTTTTTTTTTTAAGGAAAAATTCATAAGGCTTCTGTCTAATCCACTATATCTGCTCTTCAGCCTATGACCCTAAATTAATACATAAACTCCTACAGCCACTCAAATTTTGGGGATTGTTAATCTGAGAGCCGAATTTCAGTTGCATTCTCTTCAGAGAAAATGCATCCCTAAACTAGACAGAGGAAGGCTAATACGCAGCTTCATTTCCTTAAAGCCATCTAACAGTCTCTTAATGCACAGAGAGCTTATGCATTATTTCTGTTCACAGAAGTGCATTTCCCTGCCACTGATTTGCAAAACTAAGATCTGTAGTTTGCCTGTAAGCTTGTGATCTGTCTTAAACTGCCTTGTTCATGCTGCTACATTACAGAAAATTTCCCACCCCGTGAAAAGCTTTTGGTCTTGACCCAGGATCTTCATTTTCTTTTGAAACAACTAGGACTGGATTGGGGCTTTATTGCCTTTTTAAACTAGCCACTCTCATTATTTTGACATAAATTGTTTTTCTACTAAATTTCATGGACTCATAGGACAATTCAGGTGACAAACAACATCAGGAGGTCTCTAGTCCAATCAAATCAAGGTCATCTACATGATTAGACCAGGTTGCTTTGGGCTTTACCCAGTCAGTTTTATAAACCTCC
>NW_020799097.1:46164561-46181958 GCF_003259725.1 Athene cunicularia | reverse complement strand
AGTTAAACTGATAACTTAAAAAAAAAAAAAAAAAAGCAACAGGTTCTGCAGAGGAAATTTTTCTGCTGTCCACTACTACAGAAACAACTTGCTACAGGAATTTAACTAGACAAAAATGTTTGGAAATCTTCCTATAATGTCTTTTAAATAAGATGAAGAATATATTTTGATTAACCTATCAGTGTCTAGAACTGACTTTTGGTACTGTTTTCTGTCTGCTTCTTTGTTATTCTCTAAGCGTTTAGTCAAGGAAAAATACTAGTACTAAAACCATCAAGAACTCTGTAATTTGTTAATTTATGTTATTTCCTTTTATTCAACACTAGTAAACCTAAAATTTTTTCTAGTTCACTTTCATTTAGCTATTCCAGCATGGATTAGATTTAATAGCTGCATAGATGCAACATGAGTACCCATTCAAAAAAGTCACAAAGTTTCTATCTGTTGATTTATAGGACATTGTTTCACTGAAGTGTTTTGCACAACTTTGTTTTAATCAACAATTACACAAGTTGTATGTAAGAGGGCTAGAGGCAGTGGACCATGATAACAGATTTAGCAGGAAGATGGATGACAATAAGTTATAACAACAATAAAATCTCAGCATTAATTCTTCACTCCAGCAGGGTTTTCCACAAAGGGCTCTTCTAATGGTTAGAAGAGCAAGATTCACATAACCACAGAAAAGGCAAACTGCTGAAGACAGTTTTACAAGACAGTATAGATATTGTGGCTCAGAGTCCAGGAAAGGAAGACTCTCTCCCACAAAAACAAAAACAAAAACAAACAAAAAGATAAGTACTTAAATTAATTTAAAAGTTACAGTTCTTCATTACAGTCATCACACTTTTTTTTTTTTCCCAAATTGTATTTTTGTACTAGAGATGGTTATTAAACATGAAAATTACTGGACACCATGCTCCAGTGCAGCTTCCTGAAATAAAATACAGTGGTAACATTGATTCCTTGTTTGTAGCTACCATTTTATCATTATACTTTCCAGATTTCAACTGCATTGAAGTGTTGGTGGTTTTTTTCCAGTTGTTAACCAGCTGTGTCACTTAGACTTTCATTTACTGCACTCAAGACGAAAAAAATCCCACACTTTTTAATTTTGACATAAATTCTATTCTCAAATATATGAGTTTTACCAAATTGTTTCAGTGAATTCATCATGCAATCAAGTTTGACTTTTTTTCAAATTTTACTTGCTCCTATTTTTTTGTATCACTTTGACATATGCAAATTTTACAAGGGAATCAAAATGATTAATATTTTTGCATATAATTTGGATAGGAGTAGGTCTTTGCAGGATATACTACCTCTTATTGATTAACAATTCTCAATTGACAACTTTTTGAAATCTATCATTTCATCAGCTTAATTAATTAATGGGATAAACCCCATTAATATGGACAAAATTAATCTCTTGTACACTTACCCACTCCAGCTACATTTGGATGCAGCCATCACAAGGACTAGACTTTATTTTTAAAAGAATCCACAGACTGAAATTCTCCATGAATCATTAAATACCAGTGTCTTAGGCTTTAATTAAAATTGATAATTATAATAAACAATAACGAAAAAAAAGGTCTTTTCAGAGATCTCTTTCTTATGTGAAACAAAACAAAAAAACCTTTATATATCAGACAGTGGTTTACATGTACCATAATTATAAAAGAATGGCTAGTATAGTACATATTTTATTACTCAAAAATATTGCCATAAATCTAGGGAAGAAAAATGTCAGTAGTATTTTTATGCACTAGATGCTAATTTAGTTCTGTTCTGCCTAGGGTATATGTAAGCTAACTCATTTGAAAAACTTTTTCATTTATTTAAATTCAATAAAGCTTATCCAAGCTCTAGGCATTATTTGAATACTGAAGATACCAGGATAAACTTATTAATAATCAGCTTTAATAAAAATAAAATGCAAATCCTAAGGATGAAATCTTGTGGTTGAGTTTAAATGGTTCTGATATTTATAAGATTAAATCTATGCAACACTTAAAAATGTCATTACTGTTATAATTTATTCCTTGTATTATGTGAAATTCTGCTTCATTCTTGAAGACAAGGATCAACAGAGGACCACAAATACATAGCAAATAAGAACACACAATATAACAAGAAAAAAACATTGATCAACATGACAGGCAGATGTAGACGAATTCCTCACCTAATTACTGCCCAGTCAGAAAGTGGATGAGTGGATAAGTTAAGTAACAACATATATGGATGACACTAAATTATACAAAGTAGAAAGACTATAGAAGAATTGTTCTATGTGAACTTGCACAAAAAGAGGAGGAGGACAGTAAGTAAAATGAGCTCAGAACAAGAAACAAGGAAACAATTCATCATATTAAGTATAATTAAGCTTTAAAACTCCTTCATTTTGAGACCTGTGCATGCCAAAACTTTAAATGTTTTCAAATAATTGAAGAACTTAATAATATTTTATACAAAAAAACCCTCACCCTAAACTTATAGTTCAGTAAGACCCTATCCACAACTCACTGCTGATGGGCTAAGTATGATTACATTCTGTTCACCCTCACACATTTTTTTGACAATTCTTACTGGCTAAGAAAGAAGTCAGGAAACTGGGCAAAACAAGCTTTTACTACGAACAGCTATAAGGAGAGGAGAGGAGTGCACATGCATGTAGACACAGTTTTGCATCAATAAATAGTTACATCTCTTACCTACCATTATAAAACTATGAAAGACATGCTGCAGCTTCATACAAGTGTATATTTTGCATCCAATTAAGTTTCAAATTTCAGTCATACCTTCTTATTTGAACATGTTTCTTCCCATATTTTGAAGAGGGAGTAATAGCTCGCAGAAAATTATGAATTTATGTTTATTTTCAAAAATAGGTTTTGCATTAACTTTTACACTATAATGCATGACAGTTTATCTGAACTTCATGCATTAAATGGAGGGAATTACAGGCCTTGCATGTCTGTACAAAGCTGGGGGAGGGTGTTTTGAGGTGAGACAGTGAGAGACCTTACAGGGTTCTTTCTGGATCTCAGAAAGAAAGACCTGACAACAAATGGCTGAATAAATTATCTATTTTAATATGATACAATAAAAAGAGGAATATAGATGCCAAATAAATCTCACATCCATTCTGATGCAGGAACTCTTCTAATATGCAGCACTGGACATATCCCAGATGGATCTTTCCCTGGGACACTGTGCAGACCCTGTCTGTGGAGAGGCTCCTCCTTCCTCCTGTGCCATGGTGCCTTTTATTTTATGTAATGAACAGAATAATGTATCTTTGCCTGACAGTGTGGAGTGTTGTCACTGTCAGAGCTACAAAACTCTCAATGCAATACATTACTGTCAGCCAATCTCAATTATCTTCCAAAGGTTGTGAAGATCAGAGGAGATTCCTGATGACTGAAAGGAAAAAAAAAAAGTTACTCCTGACTTTAAGACAGACAGTGTCAAATTAATTCCTGGGAAAGGGATGGAGTAAATCCTGAAAGTCATAAGGACATGAAGATAATTGAACGTCACTGGCATGGATTTATAAAGGGGTAATCTTTCTGACCAACTTGATAGCTTCCTACATTGAAATGACTGTCTTTGGTGGATAAATAGAGTGCATTGAGCACTGTTTATCTTGACTTTAGCAAGGTTCTTCCATAAGGTTCTTCTTCTTCACTGTCTTCCATAACAACCCCAGACACAAACTGATGAAGTACAGTCAAGATAAGTGGACGATGAGGTTAAATGAAAACTGACTGACTGAAAGGGCTGTGACTAGTGACATGGAGCCCAGCTGGAGATCAGTCACTATTGGTGTACTCCAGAAGTCAACACCAGCACCAGTACTGTTTAACATATTCATGTGGGGACAGAGGGCACCTTCAGCTAGTATACACATTACACAAAACTGGGAGGTGTGGCTGATAGACCAGAGGGTTATGCTGCTATTTAGAAAGACATCAACAGTCTGGAGAAATAGGAAGACTGAAACCTCATTACGTTCAAATAAGGAAAATACCAAATGCTACACCTGGGAAGCATAAACCTGGGCACCAGTACACATACTGAAAAGGTGCATCAGGCAGAAGCATTGCCAGCAGGTTGATGGAGGAAGTCCTTGAACTCTGCTCAGCACTGGTGAGACATATCTGGAGTGTTGGTCCAGATCTGGGCTCCGTGGTACAAGACAAACAGGGACATACTGGAATTAATCCAGCGAAGGGCTATGGACATGATTAAGAGATTGGAGTAGCTGCCATACGAGGAGAGACTTGAGAGAGCTGGGACTGTTCAGCCTGGAGAAGAGAAGGCTCAGGAGAATCTGATGAAGGAATACAAATAACTGAGGGGGGGAGGGAAATTAAAGATGACACAGGCAGACCTTTTTCAGAGGTATCCAGTGAAAGAAGAGGCAATGGACACAACTTGAAATGAAGGAAATTCCATTTAAACATAAAAAGACGGTTTTATTATAGGAATGATCAAACACTGGAGGAAGTTGCCCAGAGAGGATGTGGAGTCTCCATCTGCAGAGACAGTCAAAACTTGATGGGAAATGAATGCCCTAGGCAACTTGGTCTAGCTGACTATGCTTTGAGCAGGGATTTGGATTAAGTGATCTCTAGGGTTAGTTTCAGCATCAACAGTTTTTTGATACTGTAGCATAAGTAACTTCTCCTTCTACTTCTCTACACATACTTCTGAAAAAAATATACAATTTTATTTCTATTCTGGATACAGACTAAGAAAGGAAGTTTGCAACTAGTGAAACTAGGTTTGGCATTTAGGCTCCTAAAACTTTCTATAATATTGTTAGCTGCCTGTTCAGCTACAAGTAGTTAAATAAATAAACAAACAAACAAACAAAAAAAATTACAAAGAAGACTAGAAATCGCTGAAAAATTAAAGAATTTAAATACTAAAATATGGCATCTAATTAATCATTTCTATATTACTCGTTTAGAGTGAGGAATTAAGAGAAAAGTGAAAATAGTCTTGTTTAATGGCTACACTACAGAACAAATTTCTTAAATACGCCACAAACTGATAAATTTAAACATTTAAATATACCACATAATTCAACAGAATTTCTAGAGATAACATGATGTCAAGTTAGATACAGGACCATGAAGTCTAGAGTTGAAATGTGTTATTTCTCAGATGCACGGAGCATGGTTGGTACAATGGCACTCTTTGCTAGTGCCTGGTTCTAATTTTCTGGTTCAGGCACACTTGAGTGACATCTGAAGACATGCTCCCATTGTAATCTAAACTGCTACTGCTCTTTCAGCAAACCTTTGTCACCTTTATGCAGGTCTCCAATAGAAACAGAGTTAGTCCAGAGAAGAGCAATGACACTGTGCTTCTGTTGTGGCTTTCCCTAACTGACCTGTTATTTCTTTGTTATTGCACTGGACAATAATGTAAGTGTTGATCTACACTAGTTTTGCTTTTACATTTTGGAATTATGAAATACTACAGTATTTCAATAGCTCTTTTGAGGGCCAAAAGGATCATTTTCAAACTAACTTGAAAATCAAAAGACATGGAATTGACAGGTCTGAATACTGCACATGACATTTTGAAAGAGCTCAATTATTATTCTATCCAGGCAAACTAAATTTAAAAGCTAATAAAGATAATAAATTACCATGCATTTGAAGCATGACTTGAGGATTTGTATATAACAAGATCTTGATATATTTTTGACAAGACACTTACTCTAGAATAAGTGTAGTATTCTTTACAATACCAATCCACATAAGAAACAAAACTAACAAATTACATTTACTAAGTCTTCTATTTTTAAGGCAAAATCTACATTGCCTCAGACACAAAATGGCTTTCTGATTAACAACTTATTTTCTTACTTATTTATTTACTATAAATATTTTACTTCTAATAACAGATTATTGTATACACTTCTAAAAGAGAGCAAGATGTAAAAAATCTTTCCTCATGCTTAATACTTGTCATTGTGGTCAAATTAAATTGATGTTCTTTTTCCTCCCCTAATGAGCCTTTTTGAGAAGACCCTACTGTCAGTCTCCTCTAGTTCTGCTGTCAAATAACTGTGAATGTACTTAACATTTTTCATCCAGTTTCTTTGGGAAACATAGGATGTGATGAGCTCAAGATTATGTAATAATATTTATGACTATTATTATAATAAAAAGTGTATACATTATTATTCTCTATGTCTTACCGTAATATTAGAAATATAGCTGAGCCTTGTTTTACTAAATGTGGACTGTGTGGAAGTTCCTTGCTCTTTGGAAAAAAATTGCTCACTCTCAGCTGCTCTTTTGTTGAAAACTACATTTTCTGTCTGTCATCTACTTGAAATCTCTTGCCTGCAATTTAATAGGGAATTCATATATGCCCTTCTGCTATGTTGCTCACTGAATTAATACATATATTTCGCACACTTGACCTAAGCTTCTTGCTTAGGATTTCTTTGATATTTTAGATTATTGAGGGTTTTATTATTTTCCTGGCATTTTTTTCACGGATTTCTTCAATAATTTCTGCTGTACTATATCTGAAGTTTATTTTCTGTATAACATTTACACTGTTTTAGAATCTGTTTGTACCTTTTTCCATGGGAATATCAAATGCAGACTTTAAGAGTGACTAAGTAGCTATGCAAATTAAGTGTCATCTTGTAAGTGAGGATAGAGACCAGTCTGGCTGCTAGTTTGAAGCAGTAGTAAAGCCACAGTTACTAATAATTCTATGGTCCTAAAGAAGACCATCCCTTTGATATTAAAGCAAACTATAAAAAAAAAAAAAATGAATAGAAGATTCATAGTGCAACATATTTGAGTGAATTATATTGATAAATTTAGAAATGGAAGATAAGAATTTGCAGAGAGGTTCTGTAAGTCTGTGAATATATTCAATTTGCTTGAAGTGAAAAACAGAAGGTCAAGCAACAGAAGAGACACAGTTAGATGCTTGTCGGGGATACACCTGCTGCTGCTTATTCAGCTTGGGACAAATGACATTGGAAATAAAAGGTCAGAGCACTTGAAGTTGTGGATTAATGAATTAGCAATTAGACTGAAAGGCACAAAAAGCACAAGTGATATTTTCTTGTATATTAAAAATTATCATAATAAATTATCCTGTAGACCCCAGAACAGATTTCACACAGAAATTAAATGCCATTTAAATGAGAAAAAGAAAGCATGAAAACAATAATAACTGGAAGCTAATATGAATATTTAAAACGGTAAACATACACATGAAAAATACATCACAGGCACTTAACAGTTAAAGAATTATAGATAATTTATTGTGATACAGAATAACTGGAAAGAGTTGGAATACTATTTTTAAATCTTAAATAATGTGAATTCGTAGCTTCGTTTAAAGAGAGGGTTGTGCTGGAAAACTGCCAACATAACAAATGTAGTTAATAATGATTACTGGAAATTCAGAGAATGGTTCAGCATAGAACAGGAATGCTTAATTTTCAAGGTAAATAAATGTATAACAAGAACTAAAAATGCACTCAGAACAGATGGCCTTCAAATGGCTAAACAGATAAATCAAAAGAGATAAATCGTGGGGGGAAAAAAAAAAAAAAAAACAAAAAAAAAAAACATAAGAAAGCTGAAAATACAAACAGTTAAGAATAAGAAAACTGAAATACAAACAGTAGTATTTTTAAAATATACAGAAAGCGTATTAAAAAGGGGATTGTATCGTATGGTTTGTTGTGTTGTGGTTTGGTTGGTTTGTTTTGGTTTGGTGGTTTGTTTTTTTTTTTAAGAGAGTAGGTAAAAATAAAATAAAATGCCAAGATACTAGAAAATAACATAAAAAAAACTTCAGCAGAAATCAGTAGGCATTCTGCTTACCATCTGTCTATATTCACCAGAGTTGCTGGTTCAAGCAACAATTATACCTTAACTGCAGACTTGCCAAAACCCTATGTGGTTTATTGAATGTTACCCCTCAAAATATCATTCCCAAAAGGTTCACAGTTGAAATTTATGTTATATATAGACAAAGTTTAGCATAATTAAAATTTTCATCATGTGACACCTTAGATTCAGTTGCGGATGCTAGCCTTAGACCTAAGGCTTGAAAAATATTTAATGAAATCTCACACAGTTTGTCAAAAACTGTACCCTAACTATACATTATGTATTAAGTGGTAATTTAAATTCCACTTCTGTAATGCAAAACTGCTCAATGTATCCCATGTAAACTCATACAAGAAAAGAAGTAATTATAAAATGTGTGCAAGCTTTATAGCTGAACAAGATATTTTTTCATTAAATCTATTACAAAGAAGACTTGCAGACTCCAAAAGTAAGATAGATTTATGGATTCTGTGAGTAAAACCCACTCAAATTGAGGTAAAATGTTACAGCTTCTCCTGAGTTGAGTATTTATCTTCCTATCAATGATATTCATTAAAACTAAAACCCTATGAGTGGTTTGTGAATGCTCAGAATTTAGTACATGTTATTATATCTTGTATACTGAGCTGAGATTTTTCAGTGTATTAAGGACATAACATTAAAGTATTTCCCTCTAATATAATTTCTTTGATGGTTTACCTAAAATTCACAGTATCCAAAAAAAAGTTTTCTTTAGCATTACTTGTAGACCTTGAAATCCTTCTTCTGAAGGGGTCCTGAACACTTTCAACTTTAATTTTAAAAATGTAGATGCAAAGTGTTAAGAACCAACATCAGTGTATTGCAAGGACTCTCAGACAATAGAAAAGCATTGTGACCCAAGCCTAGCAATGAAGTCAAAGTTCTCAGAACAGCAACTGACCAGATCCCAGTACAAAACCATTTAATCTGCACAGGTTTAGGACTATAAAGATTAACATACACCACTAACCACCCGCAGAGCACAAGCACACACCAATCCTGCATGGGATAAGCACGCACTTGTTACACAAACACTGGAAACTGATTAGCCTACCCTTAACACAGGTGATTTTATTAGTCTACACAACTGTATTATAGCATATATAAACTCTGCCTTCCACATCAGGGTCCCCAAGCATTAGTCTGGGACTTCGCATGTGCATTGCTTAAGAAAAAATCTTTTTTAGTTCTGCATTTTGTCCATGTCTCTCTCCTCAATCCATGGTGGACTCCTGAGGCACAAGTCTGGATTTAAGTACTACCAGAAATAGAGG
The DNA here is from genome assembly GCF_003259725.1 of Athene cunicularia. Lineage (NCBI taxonomy): Eukaryota > Metazoa > Chordata > Aves > Strigiformes > Strigidae > Athene > Athene cunicularia. Next base: position 46,172,774 of record NW_020799097.1, on the reverse strand, counting down.
TGCACTAGTGTCTTTGAGTCCCACTAGAAGGCAGGCAGGTTTGAGTCACACCAGAACTCATGGTGCACTAGTGGGCTCAAGTCCCACTAGAAGAGAAGTGAGTCCCACTGGAATTCCCTTGACATAAACTTATAAGCCTGTTACGTTATCTACTACACTCACATGATTACTCACTCCTTCCTACTATTCATTAAAGATGTGTGATACTTATCTTTGCCACCTTGAACAGTAGTGCTTACATTCTACCTCCACTTTCTTACATATTTCCCTTAGCCTGAATATCCTGACTATTCCTTCCCATAAGAAATGAAAAATAACTTTTTGTGAATATAATTTGTGTTGATGAGTAATACTATGCATCATGTAAACTGTCCCATCAACAGAAATCATGTATTAAAAAAACAAACAAACAAAAAACCACGAACAAACAAACACAACAATTAGACCTTATTAAGCTTAGTTTTGAATGTGAAACTGAAGTACATGCAAGATTGTTAGGTGTTTTTTTCATTTTTATGATGTATAGATGTGGTTACTTCTCAAGTAAAAATAGACAAAACCCATGATGTTTTATCTAAGAAACAAAAGGATTAATTTAAAGTAAGTTTTGTAAAATAATTTATCTTATGCTATTAGCTAAATTAAAAAAAAAATAATATTCATCAAACTATAAAACAAGACAAAAGACAAGAATTCTATCTAGACAGCTTAAATGATCTATTTGAAGGTACAGAAAAAATAGGAACACAAAAAAGTACTTGTTGGTATGAAGGCAGTATTAGCTAAATTACTATTTTCTTTCTTAATGGATAACGTTCTCAGACAACTGTTTTTCATATTACAGTTTCTCATGGTAATCCTTATTTTTTCCAGTTCCTAATTCAAACATGATAGATGACACGGATAATGAAAACAATCAATGTTTACTTCCATAAAGAAGAATCAGCTTTCAGAAAAGTCTTATTGAGAGAGGAATTTATCTACTTGCATTTACTGACAGTAATTTTAAAAAATACAAGATGATCACTCAATGAATACTCTGGCAAGTGTGGTAGAAATATAATTTTGTAAAGACAGGATGTAACCTCACAATTGCTTCAAGCAAGACCTAACTGCGGGTTAACACCAACATGCAGATGCCTGGGCTCTTATTCCAGGACCTTTTCTGAAGCAGACTAGAGTCTGTAACATTCCTCTTGTTGCTGTTCCATCAACAAAATGGTCTTCCATAGGCTTTAGATCTGCCAGCATTATGTGGGCATCTCAGACATTTTAAGGAAGCTCAGGTGGCACCAGATAATTATGTGTGGGCTACTGGTTTAATCTGTAGCAGTTTAAACTCCCATCACAGACAGTGAAGGTCTAATCAATACAGATGATGAAGTTTAAAGAGCAATTCAGATGACAAAAGTTCTAGAAAAGTGTTTTGGGTTCCTGTTTACGTCTACTGCATATGATATACCTTGAATAGCCAACCTGTCCTCAAATGTGCTGCTTTAGAATGGGAAGGATGTCCTCTGTCACATCTGCTTCTTTATGCAGATGTCCTTAAGGTCATGGAGCATCTAACCTGAAATCTTCCATTGGACATAGCTTTAGAAGATAAATCAGATTTATCTCTCAGCTCTGGTATGATTGTTTTCTCTATTGGCTAAACTAGAAGCCTACGTAGCTAGTGCTCCAACAGGCACTAGCTGAATTAATTCATTCAGTCATTCCTGACTGAATTCAGACTGTCTTCCCCTCTGAAGAACAACATTCTGATCTGTGGAATTGCACTCTAAATTAAATTGACCTTATGAGGCCTGATGTAAGATGTCAAGTATGTTCTAAAAATGTATTTGAAAAAAAGTTCATATCAAAATCCTCCATCTTTTTTGAGAACATCTGTAATTATTAGTACATTGTTTATGTAATAACACTAAAGGTAAGCATTGTCAAAAATTACCTTTCATATATATTATACGAGCTGCCTTTGTTTCATTAATTCACCACATTGTTTACCCTCTCAAAATCCACACTTTTTACAGGTAAACTTGATATTTTTAATGAGTCAAAATTAACAAGATTACCATAATGTTATATCTCAGCAATTAGTTTAATATGCACAGAGGACAGTCATCAAAACTATATCTATATTAGTATGATTATTCTCTGAATAAAGATTTGCCCAGGATTACCAGGGCTTTAGAAAAAAAAAAAAAAAAAAAAAAAAAAAAAAAAAAAAAAAAAAAAGTATATTGAATGCACTCAACACAGATTCTTTTAGGAAGATAGAATAGAAAATAATTGGCAGGATTTGTTTAATACTGATGATCAATTGCAAATATCAACATACAGTTTATGTGTAAAAGAGTAAGATCTCTCTTTTAAACTGGTTCACATGTATATGGTACTTAGTTTTCCTATAGTTAGTATATTCAAAGAAAGTCCTTCAAAAACAAGTAACAAAACCCTCAATAACTTATATACTTATAGTAAAGAAAACTTTACCAAGTCAAGAATGCAGAAACACTTTAAGAACTAAACTTTAAAATGTTACCAAATAAAATACTTCAACTATATGCATGTATCTTTGTGAAAAACAGAAAACAAAGCAAATTAAGCAGAGCTCTGAGTTTCTGTGGGTTTGGAGTTTTTGTTTTTTTGGGGGGTTTTTTGCACAAGTACTTTCACAAAAGATGCACGCTCATTTTGTAGATGCTTGTGGAAAGTTATCTTACACAAGTTGATTCTTTTTCAGACAAGAACAGTGTTAACAATATACTCAGCAATTATTTTGCAGTGCTTGACATGTTATAATGTATTTTTATATACAGCGAGTAGTATCTGTTCTAAAGAGGTTAAAAATAATACCACAAGTATGGAGAACTAAGACAGAGAGAATAGCATTAAAATTAATATTTTTTTTTCTGCTAACAAAAATTTTTGTCGGTTTACTCAAGTACAGAAAAATGTAAAATATGCATATAATTGCCTGGTATCTCACTGCTGACATGATATAGTAGCATGGAAGGATTATTTCTAAGATAGCCGATAAAAAAACTTCTGTCCTAGAAATATTTTATTGATGTCAAAATGTTCCATAAGAAAAATTCTTTACCCAAGTCTTCAAAAACAAAGTCACTAAAACCCCAAATTCACCAGGAGCAACATATGATCCTAAACTCAACATCTGATCCTAAAGTTCTAATTTTATCATCACCTCTTTTAATTAAAATATTAAATAGATTTTGTTTCCCTTCCTCTATAGCATACAATAACCAGGACAAATATTTATTGAAAATTTATTGGAAAGTTATTGAAAAGTTATTGAAAATTTATTGAAAAGTACCTGGTAAAAGAATTTCTAATTTTAAAAATGGTTTTGATAACACATTTATAGTCAGTAAATTCTCTTAACTGGGAAACACAAATATTTATTTTAGGATTCATTTCAAGGTCAAATCCTCTGTTGAATTGTGAACAATTGTTACTAACAGTTTCTACAGAACACAAAAATATCAAGGAGTTCTGATGATACTCTCATGATTCAAACAGAAATAAAACAATTAAAACATATAAGCATAGAATCATTTAGGTTGGAAAAAACCTTTAAGATCATCAAGTCCAAGCATTAACCTAATAGTACCAAGTCCATCACTAAACCATGTCCCTAAACACCACATCTCCATGTCTTTTAAATACCTACAGGGATGGTAGTGTCACCACTTTCCTGGGCAGCCTGATCCAATGCTTGACATTTTTTTTTAGTGAAAGAATTGTTCCTAATATCCAACCTAAACCTCCCCTGGCACAACTTGAGGCTGTTTCCTCTTGTCCTATCACTTGTTTTTAGAGAGACCAACACCCACTTCACTACAACTTCCTTTCAGGTAGCTGTAGAGGGCAACGAGGTTTCCCCTGAGCCTCCTTTGCTCCAGGCTAAACACCCCCAGTTCCCTCAACTGCTTCTCCCAAGACTTGTGTTCCAGACCCTTCACCAGCTTCGTTGCCCTTCTCTGGACATGCTCCAGCACTTCACTGTGTTTCTCGTAGTGAGGCGCCCAAAAATAAACACAGTTATTTGAGATGCAGCTTGCACCAGTACAGGGGGATGATCTCTTGCCTGGACCTGCTGGGCACACTATTTCTGACACGACAGAATGATACTGGCCACCTTGGCCACCTGGGTACACTGCCAGCTCATATTCAGTCAACTGTCAACCAACATCCCCAGGTCCTTTTCTTCCAGGCAGCTTTCCAGACATTCTTCCCCAAGCTTGTAGTGCTGTTGCATGGGGTTGTTGTGACCGAAGTGTAGGTTCTGGCACTGAGCCTTGTTGGGCCTCAAACAGTTGGCCTCAGCCCATCGATCCAGACTGTCTCTGTAAAGGCTTCCAATGTTCAAACAGATCGACACTCCCACACAACTTGGTGTCAACCGAAATCTTACAGAGAGTACACTTGATCCCCTCATCCAGATTCTTGATAAAGATATAAACAGAACTGACCCCAGTACTGAGCCCTGGGGAACATCACTTGTGACCAGCCACCAACTAGATTAACTCCATTTACCACCACTCTTTGGACCTGGCCTTCCAGCCAGTTTTTTACCCAGTGAAGAGTACAAGCCATGAACAGCCAGTTTCTTCATGAGAATGCTGTGGGAAACAGTATCAAAGGCTTTACTAAAGTATAGGTAGACAACATCTACAGCCTTTCCCTCATCCACTAAGTGGGTCACCTTGTCATAGAAGGTCAGGTTAGTCAAGCAGGACCTGCCTTTCATAAACCCATGCTGACTGGGTCTGAGTGCACAATAAGATGAAAGTACTCATATAAAATGTTAAGTCAAACCAGTGAGGAACATGATGCTCACAAAATGGATTCATGAAGTTCTTATAATACAGAAAGGGGGTCACTGCTGTAGGCAAACACACAAATGAAATGTCTGGCCTGAGGGGTACTATATTTTACTCTATGGGTAAGAAAGGGAAAAGAAAAAAAAAAAAAAAAAAAAAAAAAAAAAAAAAAAAGGTTGATTTTTCTAGATTTATGGAAGACAAAGCAAGATGTGAACACAGTCTCTATGGAAAGGGAAATAAAGACATCTAAATTTCTCCCTTATGGTCTTGAACTTTTATGAGAATGTTGATGTTAGGAACAGTGACAAGAATGAAGGAATAAAAAAGACAAGTAGAAAATAATGAGGTAAGTTTTGGTGATGTTCGACTGAATTTGACAGTGTGATAGCCAAGAACATTAAGAGAAGTCTCAGATGCAGGTTTGGATGGAGAAACATAAGTCAGGGAAAAAAAGGTAGAATTTTGCAGAAATATGACTTAGAATCACTTCTGCATGATGATATGTTTCTATCTATTTTTATTTTATGATACATCATTATGTGATTACATGGTTAATCTATACTTTGAAATAATGGAAAACGTGTTAAAGAAAGAGAAATAATTTCTGGATTTAAATTGATAATAAAATAGTGGTTAATCTGATTGGAATAAATATTTTTTTAAACTATTTTTTTTAAGACTAATATAAAAGAATGTTTGAAACTTAAGGCCTAAATAGTTTTTCTGTAAACCTTTCCTGTAAATCCTAAGATCTCACAGTACTACTTCACAATTTTTTTACAAGCATTAGTTTAAGTTCTGGTGAGAGCAGTGCACTCAAATATTTTCATGTATGAAGGCATTCTCTGCAGAATCTTCTTTTTTTGAATTTCCACTTGTCCCATATTTCAAACCTTTTTTTTTTTTTTTAATGCTTACCCAGTTGATATATCTGTTTAAACTATGACATCTATAATATTCTTAAAGAAGTATGAAATGAATGACAGTTCACAGTCATAAATATTGGCCACAAAGGAAGAGAGATAAGCCACTGTGCCAAAGTGCTGAACTATTCAGATTCAGGCATGTGAGGTAAAACACATTTCTAAAGTCACTACTGATATTCTAGGTTGTCTTGTGAAACATTCTTCTTATTGAATCTGATTATGATGACTAGCACACCAGCCCTTAGCAAAAATATAGGGTGTCTTACAAAAAACAACTGTCACTGTGAGAAATAAAGAAAAGAGAAAGTGATGTAGATTCTAACTGATAAAAAAAATATCATTAAAGGAAAATGTTACAATCCAGTGATCCTCTATGAAGAAATACTTTGACAATGGACTAATAATAATGTTCACTATGTAATAGCATATGAGTGTCAGTACATTAATTTAGGAGACTCATTTAAAAAAAAATAAAAATCATTAGGAGTTAATTTTTATGCATAGCTTTGAAAATGTCAATGTCCGACCAGTGTTTTCACTAATACAAGAAGGCAGCCATAAAGCAGATATGGTGCTCTGAAGAGCACTGACAGACCACAGGTTTTATTGTCCAGCATATATGGTGTTGGTGTAAAAAGACAGAATGCTCATTCTTTCTTTCTCCTATGGTCTCTAACTTCCTACTACTGTCAAATTTTCTGAGATTTTGATTAATGGAAGAGGCATGGCTAAACTGTCCTGCATTGTATGGAAAAACTCAACTATAATATTAGACCTTTGGCGTGAAAGTTACAAGGAGGAAGCCTGTACCTATCCTTGAGGAGGAGACACAAGAGAAGCTCCTTAGCTTTTCCATATGAGGCTCTATACAGCAGGACGTGCTGTAAGTATAAAGGAAAGGGATGGAGTCCAAACAACATGATGAAACTGCATTTGGAAAGGTGAGGAAGACCAAAGAAACAGGTGGGAGAAAGTTAAATTCCTTTACTGTTTTGCTGACTAATAATACAAATTAAACTCAGACAACAGAGTGAAAAGAGTAGGCGTATTTCACTAGTGATAACTAAATAATGTAACAGAGTCATACAGAAAACATGCAGTAAGAAAAAGCAGAATAGTGCACCTAAATCAACAAACAGGAGAATACAGGGTAATGCATCAAGTCATTACTACATGAGAGAGAGAATAGTGATTAAGAAAGATCCATCACCACTTGCACACGTTCCCATCACCCAGCCCCGCAGTGGCTGGGCAGCCCCGGTTACAGCGAGGGTTTGCAGAGCCTGTCCCGGCAAGGGGGAAATCCTACGTGGGGCGTCCAAGGCTGCCAAAGTCTCTGCAATTGGGCCCAGCCTTATATACCAGAGATCGACAGGCCAGAATAGGTGGCACCTTTGTTTTGAGCAGAAAATTTCTGTTGGATTCCACCCACAGCCTGGCCATGGCTCAGGGGGGAAACGAAGGGAGTTTCTAACAAGGCCAAATACTTGGGTTCTCAGCCTTGAACAAGGCCAAACAAGGGAACTTGGATACATTCTCTCCTCACTGCTGATTATATTTTGTCTAAGCTGCATCTTTCACTACATACTAAGTTAGCAGCTTTGTCTTGGGGCCTGTTGTTCAGGCTTCAGTATTTCAATGCTTTAGCACTTTTTACATCAGCAAAAGCATGTTGTTATAACTTAGTACAATACCTACTAGCACAATGATTATCAGTGATAAAATATACAGGATTCATCTACAGGTCAACTCTGGCTTGGGCTGGTTGTCCAAGCCTTAGCACTTCATTTACTCATATAGATTTTTCTTTGTCTCAAAAAAGAAGTAACCAAAAATATATGTAGCTGCTTATTGGAACCTTTTTTTCACTTCTACACAGTAATACAAAGAGCTTGGCTCTACTGCTTCAAGAACATAAGGACCTTAAATTAGGAAACAAACAAACAAAAACGATAGCAAGTTAACTTGAGGAAGATGTCTCCAGAAACATTTTAAACTGATTATATAAACACCTGAAACTATTCTGTTATTGAGAGAATAAAAAGTTACTACTATTTTTTATAAATGTAACATTTTGTATGTAACCTTTTATTAATAAGATATTGATTTTAAAAATTCAAAAGATACTGAAGTGAAACACAAAGCTATTTCTAAAGTTAATTCAAATTAAGTAGTGCTTTCCAGTTGTCCAACTGTGTAAATTTTAACTTCCTCCAAGCTGAAAATCCTACTCTTCTGAGATACGTAGAAAAGTTCCCTTTTAATCCTCATGCGCAATAAAAGAGCACCAATAAAATTGGACCTTTTCTATATTTATTTATGAATCATAAAAGATCTGCAAGCTTTATAGTCTATTTGTAATGTATAGTCTTTGTGCTGTAGAAAAATCATTCATACAAAGAGCTAAGAAAAAAAAAAAAAAAAAAAAAAAAAAAAAAAA
>NW_020799097.1:46132156-46164511 GCF_003259725.1 Athene cunicularia | reverse complement strand
AAAAAAAAAAAAAAAAAAAAAAAAAAAAAGATATTTTTAATAGTATATAATAGTAACAAATTACTTCCCAGTGGATTTTTCACTTTCATATACATTTCTAGGAAACAAAAAAAATAGTAATTTTTGCCTGTTTCAGAAACCAACAAAAAGAATGTTTTGAAGCACTTTCGGAGCTGTAAAGTAGAGTGTCTAACAGGAAAAAAAAAAAAAATAAAAAAAAATTAAAAAAAGGAAAATTAGATGTTTTTATTCTATCAGTATCTGCTAGCCATAGGGGAACATAATTTACAGGCTCACACTATATATCTCATACAACTTAACACGCTGCCATAACAACTTTTAGCAGCACAAAACAATCTGAATTCTCCAGAATTTATAATTCAGTTCAAAATAATTTCAGTAAATCTATCCTTGAATAAAACTCTTGAACCAAAGGCAGCAAGTTAGTATAAAGAATACTTCCTTATGAAGAATGCATTCATAAAGGAGAAAAATACCAGGATTTTAGCTCCCCCTTCCCCAGATATCTGACATCTTTGTCTTGAATTAACCAGAGAGGGGGTAAAATATTGAATGAAAAATTGTGGCAAAGAAATCAGACTGCTTAACTGGAAAAATTCAATTTAAAATATTTTAATAGGACAGTCTCATCATATCTGCTGTCCTAGTGAATATTTCTCTTCCATTTGCAGCTATTGAGACCACTGTTTTTTCCAACAAGAATTCACTAGCGTTCAGTTGTCAAAGGGAAGGAATCACTGAACTCATTTCCACTTTCAGTATTTACCATTTATCCAAAAGGAAACTAGTCATTGTTTGGAGACCAATATCAAAATGGCATATGTGAACACTAAGTAAAACAGTCAAAGAAAGAAGAAATGTGAATAAAATATGGGAAAAGAGATTGAAATCACAAAAAGCCTGGTGCAAAAACTTTAGTCTCTGTTCACATTATAGAATTTCAAGCCTGAGATTGACATGATATGCTGAGCTCAGTTCAGATATCATTATCTTCATTTTACTTAAACTTTTGAGTCCAAGTAATTATGTACAGTGGCTAAGCACCGATTTAAATGAATTAAAAATTTATATTCTATTTGGTACTTTTTGTCTTTATATAAATAGTGCATCTTCCTTTAAACATACATACTATACCAAAATTATTGATTGTATTTATACTTGATTTACAAATGCTACAAGCTAGCCTTGTAAATATAAATACCACAGCAAAACATTCTTTCTTTCTGAAATTAAATGACTAACAGTTAAAATATAACAAGCAGATGCAAATAAAATACATTCTAAAAATAATTTTCAAATAGATGTAAGTGCTATGGCAACTTTCAGAACTCTTCTTTATTCCATAGTCATTTTAATTAGATGCTCAGATTGAAAAATGTAGACAGAATCATTTTACCTTTCTAAAAGTAATAGTAAATGAGTCTATTAAATCACTTTATACAAAACCAACATTAAATTTGACACATTAAAAAAAATATTCTCTAAGGGAAAAGAAAGACTGAAAAGCTAAGGCAATGGGCTGTGTGAAGTACTAACCATATGGAAACATCAAACGTGGTAACTGTCTGGAATTCTCTAAATTCCTGTGCATCGATTCTGAGGTTTGAAGTGTTTCTTGCTAATAAAATCTACAATTAACATGCATGCATATACAGGGCATAGATGCATAAATAAATTAAATGTATTCAAATAGATTACAAAATAATAATAGATAAAACCAGATTAAAATTTAAAGCAAAATTTTAACAGTTGAAATGGACTAGTAAAAGTTATGATCCAAGTTAAGTTACACTACATCTTCCATGATGCACTAACACCATATCTAAACTTTTTTGACTCGTAAGTAAACAACATTTCAAAAGGCAAAACAAATTTTAATCAAAGTTTAGTTATATGTTATCTATGGGAAAAAGGAACACAGGTTCCATTCTGTGTTATCAAGAGGAAAGGAGTGGAAAAGCTCCTGTTACACATACTTTACTGCTGCAACTTCAAATGTATTTTATTTCAAGATTATTTTAGTGAAAAACTTAGGGTGCTGTACTAGTGCTTGTTCAAGAAAGCTTTAGGGATAAATAATAAAAGCATATCAAAATGTGATTTCATTTTGCTTCCGAAGAATTATAAAAGAAATGCTTCCATAATATCCTTCCCCAATCACAGAAAATTAGTTCCAGATGATGATATTACTTAACAACCATAAAATCTAATAGCTATGCATGCCTATGCATTTATACTTGTGTGAAAATATGCATGTATAGAAACGGACAAAGAGTCTAGCTAAATATGTTTGCTTTCTACGTATGTGTTCTAGGTATAATACATACACACATTTGAACATTATATAAATATAATACTCCCACACACTCTTTTTCAAAGTGTGAAGATAGGCATAATCAACATCTGTTGCAACAGCAATACCAGATTATTATTTACTAGAAAAGCACAAAGATAACAACCTTCCTAGTAAATATGAATATTTTGATTAGCACATGTTTTGCCCATCTGCTAAAATCTTAAAGCAAATTGAAACAAGATTAGTGAATATTTTTCTTCAAGTTATTCACATAGCTTCTGCCATCATTAGGTTTCACTTGAATTAGCTATAAAAATAGTCTTCCTTTTTGCAATTTTAAAGACAGTGATATGCAGAATAGGTTTTATCTCATTCTTTAATCAAATATCTCTATGTCAAGTAATTCACCCAAATAAAAGCAAAAAGAGACATCAACTCAATTTTCAAATTGACTATAATGTTTCTAAGAGACTGAATTCAACTGGCATGACCAAATGGGAAAATATGCTTTGAAGGACCCAATGTAATGCCTGCCTTACCCATTTACAAGTCATTGTAATGGTATCTGTTTGACACACGTTGCATTACTTCACTCCTACAATATATGTTGATATTGTTGTCTTTGTTTGTACTTTGTTGTTAACGTTTCAAGACAGATGTTTGTCTTCTTTGTATATATCTAATAATTTATGTTTTTACTTTACATGCAGAGAAATTAAAGTCTCAGATTCATGATCAGAAGAAGCCTGACTTCTACTGATTAATGAAGATGTATGTTTTTTCACAATAAAACATATATTTGTTCTCAGAAATAAATTCTGACTACTATCCCATATTTTGATTCAAGCATATGCCATGGAAGAGCTAAACCAGTCTGGCAGAAACAAACATTGCATATAGGCAAACAGAGATACAGACTACTTTTCGTTTAACAAACAAGTTCTACGCTAAATAAATAATTTGTGTGAATCTACTTGCATTACTTCTTTAAACATCTGTATTTTCCAAAACAGTACTATTTAAATGGCATTATCATAAAAGTTTTAGAATTTATATTAATAGAATTGAAATCTAAATGGATAGTGGAAAACTTCCAAAAGTTAGCTTACATGATCAATTAGTTCACGAACCATTCCATTCCACTGTCCGCTGGCATCTTCCTGGGCTCCATATTTTCCATCCTCCACCAGTCTAATCTCATAGGAAAATCCAAGGATAGTAGACAGCTCCCTGAGGAGGTCAATGCAGTAACCTTCAAATCGATCATTTCCGTACAAGGGTTTGTCAGACTTCTTGAACATAACATATGGCTCTTCCTGCAAAAATTAGAAAGACAGAATGGATAATGAATGCCCACACACCTTTCTTTTCTTTTTAATCTGAAGTAGTACAGTGTCATGACACCCCTCTCTGTACAAAGAACTAAAACGAAAAGTAGAATCGTTTTAGCTTTTGGTTATGTCTAAGGTCTCTGTTTATCTTCAAACATTTGTCAGAGGATACTCTTCTCATTTTTATTTGCAAAAATGACACTACAAACACCGTAGACATATCTTCAAGGAATTCATACAAACACTAAATTTAAATGTGCTCCTTAACATATTGCATTACACATTAATATCAAATACATTGTTTGGATGGACATTGTAAGACTTAAAATGAAGAGGAAATGTGCTTTGGCAATGAAAAAAAAAAAATAAATAAACATCAATCAAACGCTTTAATTATTAGGTTTTATGCTTTTCCTTACACAAGTATTTTGTTTTTTTCAATGTTTTGTTAGGTAAAGTATAGAAAACCCACAGGGGGAGGGAAAAGTCAGTGAAAGCCCCTACTGTTCTGTTGCCTCAAGTTACAAGCTGCCATTTATACAACCGCAGCTAAACCAGCAAAAGTAACTTAAATTCTGTGATACCCATTCAATGAAAACTGAATTTATTTTCTTTTAACATTTATCTTTTTATATTTAACTACAATGTGACTTTTTTTTTTTTCCCATAAAGTGCAAACAGAATAACAAACAAAACGATTGGCATAATATTCCTAAATATGGGAAGAAAATTAACATTCAGCAAAATATGGGATTTTTACACGTTTCTCATATAGGATAGCCTTCCTCAAATACAGACCTGAAGGGAAAAGGACAAAAAACAAACGACAGAGTTTTCCACTATAATACGGTACCAATATTCAAGTTGTATTTGATAGGTTAAATACATAAGTCAGTCTTTGCTCATGTTTTAGACAGGCTTTTTTTCAATTTTTACAATAATAAAAAGATAAACATCAAGTAAGGAAACCAATAGTAGTACATGCAATTACTGCACCTAATACAAGTTTTGATTAATAATCAGACAAACTCTCCAGGTAACTTCACAAAATTCATACCACCCTAATTCTCCATGTCAGCACTAAGTGGGGTTAAAGGCATTTTCTTCTACAGGGATCTGACAGCTTTAATAAGGATTTGTCAGCATACGTGACGTAAACATCTGACTCGAGTTGTCCTATGATTTAAGCATTATATCTGCATAAAACTGGAATTTTGGTATATAAGATTTTACCCAAAAATGCAAAGGAGAAAGCAGGGAGATTTCCTGTTCTTAAAAGAAGTGTGTTCAGAATATATCTGTTCCCCAGTTGAATCTTACACTTTATTTTTTCCCAAATAAAATAGACAACTGAATCAACACTATGCTAAGAATTTATATTCTATTCCTATTAATTTCTATTGAAATTAACAAGGTTACAGCCATATCTTAAAAAAGCACACCAGTGAACTTCATACAATTAACAACGAATGTAACATGAGATAAATTGTCCAGAGAAGCTACTAGGATGTTTTGACAGAAACTTTTCAAACAATATGTAGGCAAATGATTTTAGAGAGCTCTGTGGATGTTTGACAAGAGCAATGGCCTGACTGAAAACATGAAAGTTGAAAGCAATTAAAATGACAAGGATCACTGAATAATTTTTGAGAAGCAGAGACAGTGACAGAACAAAAACTATATATGTAAAGAGTTGTTAATAAACAGAGACAATTGATATTAAACCTCTCAAAGAAAATAACTGTAAGAAAAACAGTTTTTCAGGTGAAATGAGAATTCCTTAAAGAAAGCTCACTACTGGCCAAGCAAAAGCTCTGGTAAGACAAAACACAGTGTAGAAAAAGAAACAATAAGACACAAACATGATTTTTTCAATTAATTGAAACTCAGAAAAGGAAGTATGAAGGAACTGAAATATAACTCAGAATACGAAGGACAAAAAGAAAACCAAAACTTATGCAGGGACAAATGCATAAATGACAAAGCAAAAAATACAGTACAATTAAAAATCAATACTAAGGATAAAAAGCAACATTCTAGAAGCAAGGAAAAAAGGAAATTCTAGGAACTAATCAGTTGTCCAACAGAAAAAGAAAACCATAAAATCACATTGCGAAGACAACCAAGCAGTTTGATGATTTTTCCCATACCTACCTTTTCTGAAATGGCTAACACTGATCAGATAATTTATAAAATATAAAATCGCACATAAAAATGTTTAGACTAAAGAACAGAAAGATAACTTCAGTGAGTCCTTGAACTATCAATATGTTCAGGAATTTTGGACCTGATAAATTCGCAGAACCATTTTTAACAATTTCAGATCCATAACGAATTACATTTAAGAATTCATGGAGGCTTAAAGGAGACCGTAAAAGGCTTATCTTTAAACTCTTCCTAGTGCAAAAACTTCACAAATTGGGAAAGAAGGCTATGAAATTTTAGACTGATTAATGCAATTTTTAGAAAAATGGTATTTTTATCCTAAACAAATTATAAAACTATTTCATTTGTGGGAATCTAAAGCTAAGACAATAACGGAAGGAAAGAGAATAAGGACAAGGGAAGAAGCTGAGGCAAGTCATCACACCTTGTTATACACAAATTCATTCCGTTCTCCCTAAAACATTAAGAAAATTTGATAAGAAATATGCATTTCATTGAAAGAGATTCATTCTCAGTCTGGAAAGTTATAATAAGTGATATTGCTTTGTAGCATTCAGTTAAGTATTTCCACATATTCTTGAATAGAAAAGATGATAATTGGATGTGTATTCACTTTACAATGGGGTAGAATCAAAAATCAAAATGGTAAATTTCAGAAAGTAGGAAAGTAATTAAAAAATTGGAATTCAAAAGGAATTAATTACTATTTCCATACTTCATATGAATAATAAATTGCCACTCTAAAATTAAGGTCTAGATATTATAGGGGATCACATACTAGACTCAATAATACCACACTATTAACTGAGAAAAACCACTCTGGCCTACTTGGATCTGGTTTGAGTGGGTGCTGGGATTGGAGGACCTACGGTGGTTCTTTCCCATCAAAATTACACTATGTTTTATATTTTTTAGATTATTAATGTTTCAGTTGCTATATTCCATCCAGTTTTCCATACCACAGTTCAGGAGAAATGAACAAAGTTCTACATAATAGGACTAGGAAAGACTGAAAGAACATACATTTTTTCACCTAAGAAAGAACAGACTGAGAGGAAAATGAAAAAAGTCTCCAACACATACGAAGCTGCTGCAAAAAAGGAATCAGAAAAGTTCCTTTCTGTAAGGGAATAGAAATTAATGTCCTTAAACTTTGGCAAAAGAAATAAAGGTTAGAAATTAGGAGATATTTTATAATGATAACTATACTTAAGTGCCATAGTATGTTATCTAGAATTTGGACTGTTTTGCTAGAAAGAATAATTAAACTTGCTAAAAAAACTCAAACCAAAACAAAAAAAAGAAAACAGCTACCTCACCTACCTGTGACATGTTTCAGTGTGAAAAGAATATTCACCATCCAGGAAATGAAATCATAACAGTTAAAAAATTGTCCACTTTTTCTGTGAGGTTCTGTGTTTTTGGAATTTCCCAAAATGTCTGGAACTTCTTTATCAACCGTAGATAATTCAAATATATTATTCCATATTAAATTGGGATTAAATATTCAATAAAAATGTTTAGCTACTCTTTAAATCCTAAAATTTATTTCTGAAGGTGTAAAAGACCCTGTTATATTTGTAAAAAGATTTATACTTGTGCTTCCCAAATATAACATTCTATACATGCCTCTGTAGGCATTATGAAATTCCTATGCAGCTTGAATGCTCATGTACAGAGATCCTAGACATTTGCTCTCTGAGTTGTTTAAATATTTAGAGTCACACATCACCCAGTCTATCTGGAATCTTGACAAGATTCTTAACAACAGTTTTGTTTCTATCTTCCATTCCAAGCAATCCTGAATTATATGGGGGAAAATTTAAATGTGTGTGATAGAGAGTCTCCAAATCATAAAGACATGTCATACTAAGACCTGTTTTTAATATTCGCATGTTGAAATCTAACTGACATAACAATAATGATACTGTAATGTTGAGAGAATCTGTAAAAATAGACTTGATGGCATATGCAAGAAAATTATTTTCAACTCTGTAGAGCTAAATTTTTCCAAGTTGCTCACCTGTGTTACTGTGATTGAACATTTACAGCCACCCATGCATGAAAGGGTGGTTGCATCTTCCAGATAACTCATGTTCATAGAATTAATTAGCCAAGCCAGACATTTCAGACTGCTAACTGTTCATGTGACTATCTCCTTCAGGTGCAATGTGGGTGCTTAGCACTGAGGAGAATGCATTTGCATTATATCTCAAATTTCTAAAGAAAACACAGAGAGAGTTATCTTGTTATACCGTTGTCCTAAGTGCTAGAGATATTGAAAGTTTATCTCCAGCGAAAAAAATAAAGTTTCTAGTTGTTTTGTTTTGTTCTTCTTCTAAACACTCCTATTTAAAAGGAACTAGTGGCGTGAAGACTTCCCCTTCAGAGAATAAACAATCCTTATTAAATATAACCTGTTGAAATAAAACCAGTGTTTGTTTTCAGATTAAATTTGATAGTTTGGTGATAAAGGTACATACTGAAAACTGGAGAAGTGTACTGCATGTTTCTGAACACAGATACATAAGGATAGTATTGTTCAGTATGTGCCTTTCTCTATTAGCATTGAAATAACACCCCTTTCCATTTATTGCTTTTTTCTAAAAATATTTACAACCTGATCATATGAGCACAGACATCTTTAATGTGCATGAGACTGCCACAAAAATTAGGGTTTGAGTGCCAGAGCAGAATTTATAGGGTATGTAGAACTTAAGTACCATTTCAGTTCTAAGTTCTAAGTACCATTTCAGTAACATTAAAGGGAAATATACTTTTAAAGCTGTGTGTGGTCTTGCAACCTGTTCTTGAAGATTGACTGTAGTTTGGATGAAGTAAGATGTTTGCTTTTCAAGTGCAAAAGGCATCACAACTAGTTATGAAACGGTGATCATTATTTTCCATGATTTTGTGACTTGACATTCTTTCCTGCCCATGGGGACCTTAAGTGGAGTGCAAGTTGGATCATGCAGAGGAAAGCTGTCGTTTAAAAACCATGAGGTCAAAGGAAAGAAAATTATATGAACATATTCATCAACAACTGTTCAACGTAAAACATTTAAAAAAATCCAGCACATTTGCAAAGAGATTTCTGAAGAGTTAAGAAAGTTAAAAAATAGTTTTGGAGCAATTTTCTTCTAGAAAAAAAATAAATAAATCTACATGAAGCAAGTATATAACAGGATGTAACCTATGCTTTCCAGAAAGGTTATTCTGTATCTTAGTAGTCTTTAAATTCGGAAGAATGTATCTCCATGATACTCTGCAGAACTCTCAAAGATTTAAGAGGATCATGAGGGAATAGGGGTTTATTCTTAGAGATCATTCTAGTCCAGTGAAAGAAAGTAAATACAATGCAGTCAAAGAAACAAAAATTGTTTCATGAAATGCAAATTTATGCCTAGCTAAAAGGACACCTAATTTATGTGACCTGTATCTCAGCACAAGGAAAAACAATTAACTGCAAAAGTGGGTATTACCTAGTCCAGTTGACTAGAAAGAAATAAGTACTTCTTCAGTACAAAACATTATGAGAATAAAATTAATCAGGTCTAGAGAGAATGTGAGGTACAAAAACTGTTTTATTAAAAACTTACTAATGCTAAGTGTCAGGATGAAAAAAAAAAAAAAAAAATTGGAATCAGGATGATAAACCTAGCAGGAAAATTTGCATTCTCAGCAAAGTTACATTTCTTGTTTCAACCATTACCCAAAATGCTTGCATTTCCTTTTCATATGTCATATATTAATTGAATGATTCTTGGTTAATATTGTACAGGATAAATGAGAGGATGAGACACCATTTATCAATACATGGCACTAAGTTGTACTACACGTCTCAACACAAAGCAAAATCAGGCTTTTATAATTATAGCATCAATTTGATTGAAATACATAGCAGACTGACATGGTCAATACTAAAATTGCCTTAAATATTCTTTTAAAATAATTTATATATATATATATATATACATACATATATATATATATATATATATACACACACATATATAAAAGTACCTAACTTAAAGGTACTGCAAGTTATTTTCATATCAGATTCAACTGACAAATAAATAACTACAGAATTAAAAGTTAATGCTAATTTAAATAAAAATTGTCATAACATCATTACTTATTTCACATATAAACTGACAGAAGGACAAACCATCCTTGAAGTGAACATTTGCAAAATAATGAAGTATTAGATAACAAACATAGAAAGGGATCAAATAAAGTTATCCTAATACAAAGAAATTAATACTATATCATTGTTACCTTTTTAAGCAATGCTTGACTGCCAAACCTAAGCTTCTTCAATTGGTGCTACATAAAATTGTGCAGCAAAATTTACACACATTTAAATTCATTAAAACCTGGCTGTCCAAAGTTGAATCATAATCAAGTTATCCCTTCTGAAGACTAGTGTTAAAATCTTTCTAAGTATCCACTCAGTATATATTTGTGATAGTCTCAGGTTTGGGGTTTTTTTTAAGCACTGACCCATTTTCTTACACTGACCTGTAAGGGGGGAGAAAGAAAAAAAAATCTGGTATTTTTCTGATAAAATAGTGGGTGAACAACAAGTAAAAAGGGGGAGATATGGTGTAGACAAGGATTTTAGCAATATGGACTCAAGAAAATAGTATATATTTTAACATTTTAAAGGAAAGCTTTGAGAAATAATGATGAAAATCATAGCTTTAAGAAAGTAATTTACCCTGAGAAGCCCTCTTGGGAGCAGTTATTTCCTTAATTTTATCAACAGTCAGCTTGCCATAAAACTTTGAGATCAAAGTAGTCATTTAATGTCTTATAAGACTAATATACCTTCACTGAAGTGATACACAAGAGCCCCACCCCAAGCCACATAAGCACTAAAAGTGAGAACACAGATAAACTAGTAAATGCAAGTCATATTTTTTCAGAAAAAAAAAAAAAAAAAAATTACTGCAAAGTACACTAAGCTAAAACTACTGCAAATAAAGATGTGGGCACAAGGAAGAGTGAAACACCAGGCAGATTGAAAATTATATCTGTAAACAGAAGAGATAAATCCTTAAAAAGTATTTATTGAGTAATACAAAAAAATATACATATCATTCAAGATTGACCCCAAAGTGATAGATGACTGCTGTTTTCATACAAACTATCTGTTTAAATGTACTGTTGATGAATAAAGACATTTTGCCTTATTGATAAGGTGATGATGTCCTCCTGGCTGCATGGTGAACTGTAATCACAGTGATTCTTTTCAGTGACAGTGAAGTGAAAATAATCAGAAGATGAGTCATTTGTCATTCACTGTCATCAGAGGGAGTAGTACCCTTATAGATGCAAAAAAGAGGATAAATCAAGGAGTAGAAGGATTACATAAAGTATTTCATGAAATACTTTTCTGGAGTCCAAAAATCAAATATGATAAAAATTGAATAGATTACAAAAATAAACAAGGAAGAGTTGTTTCAATTCGATTATATTAAAGACCAGACTAAATTATCAAAATTTTTTCTTCTGACTTTAAGTGCTAAGGCTCCATGAATTAAACAATTAGTTTTTCATAACTCTCTAAGTTGCATCATTTCTATGATACACAGCAAGTATATTATCTTCAAAGACTTTTTCATTAGCGATGACAATATGACAGTTTTTCCATTTTACAGTTTCATGTGTTCTACTTTCAAAATTTACCTGTATTTGTTGTTTAATGCATAAATTGCATCATAAACTCAAGGCTTCCCTATGCAACAAAAGATTATATTCTACAGATAAATGAAAGATTATGTTTCTACACATTGAATTAATATTGCACCTTTACAGACTTTTTTTAGTGTTTCAAATGTAAAACTATCACTTAAATGAAAAGCTACTTATACAAAAGTGGGAATAGAAAAAATTTAGTGATAGATTATTTTTTATTCGGTTGTCTTGGTCTGCATGTTTTCTTTTCAGATTTGGACAAGGAATACTTGAATTATTCCTGTGAGCTGTATTATATTTCAACTACAAAGATATTACTAGAAATGACAAGAATAAATTCTACATTTCAAGTTATTCTAACGTTAATTTTATGCATAGTTAGTAAACATATGGAATGTTCATTAACACTTTCAACATGGACATAGGTATTTTTTAAACAATCTAGAACTTTCATATTACTATCAGTATTGAAAAACGTAAAACAAAACAAAACAAAAAAAAAAAAAAAAAAAAAAAAAAAAAAAAAAAAAAAAAGAAGAAGACTTGATAATAAAAAGAGGTAACCCATCTTCAAAATTTGCCACTGTTTGAACAGAGAATTTTAATCATTAGCTTCTGTTCACTAGGGATACTGGAGTTAAAAGGCTGCCATATCTAGTTAACATGTCAGTTACAAGTAATACACAATAGGTTTTCACAGTTGGCAGTCAAAATTCAAGTGGGAGATGTGAAGCTATCCACTAGTTACAATCAGTCAAAAAAATATAATATATTAGACATCTCACTAGTCATTGGAGCCAGAATATTTTAATAGAAGAAACTAAGGCCAGACACAAGAAAACAAAAGTCCACTATATTATCTATAATAGAAAATAATTAAATATCTTATTTGACATCTTTTAAGATATTTCCCGGAAGATTCCCTAGTATGACCTTTGGGTCATGAAACATATAGACATAACTATGCTTTGATAAATCATGGCCTGAAGAACTCAGTCCATAGTTGTTCTTTTCTGCAGTCTCACTCCTCATTTTAACAGCCTCCTAAAAATATATATGTAATTTTCTTTATTCTTACCCAATTTACTGTTAACTCTGGCCAGACTTTAAATTAATTCAGCTACATCCCAAGAACGTGTACTGTTTCCATTCCAGTAAAGCAAACCAGATATGAGTAGATGCCTATTTCAAGCAAAAACACTTGACTCAAGAAATCACAGAACGTGAAAGCATTAAACTTGCAACACTGCAGACTGTACTAACCTATTTTTCAGCTGAACTGAATCATACTGTCTCCATGATACATGAGGAATATCAAAGACATTATTAGATCTTACCATAATGGAAAGCAAAACATTATTTTATTATGATGTATCTTAAGTTTTCCAAAGACTGTAGAGAGAAACAAAAAAGCCCAAAAAATGCAAACCCGAGACATCCAACAAATACAGCAAGGATTTTCCTAGACTGATGGCCTTTGGCGTTCATAAGTGCAAATCCTGAAGTGGAGTTGTAAACTGATCCTTGCCACTATGTAAAAGTATATTTTTATTACTAGTATTTTAGTAGAAGGGAATTGAAGCACTGGAGAATTTGAGAGACTTTGCTCGGGATGATGCTCCAAAACATGGAACCCACAGTTATTATCTAGAGATATAAATAAATGGCCATCCTACCTTCTGCTTGCACCCAGCCAGAAGAAAAACAGCTTTATTGACCTTTTTCTACTAAGTCAAACTTCAACTTGTGTTGATTCCACTGCACTCATTCATATGCTGTGACTCCCTTAAATCTCATAATTTTTTTCTGAAAATCATCACTTACTTTTATGTTTAAAATACAAACAAGCTCTGTGGCCAGGCATATCTCTGAATACCTTGCAAGTCTGAAGTCCCAAAGGTTATTAGAAGTAGACAGACATTATGCTGGTCTCAGGACAAGGGTGATTTTCAGCTTAAATTCTTTTGCATTTTGAGCACCATAACTACAAAGCAAGCTAATTTACATTTCTCCATGGAAAAATTCCTGAAACACATTAAAATAGTTTGATTTACATTTCTGCTACATCTTCAAGAAATCAGTCAGTCTACACTGGTGACTGAAGAAAAAGGAGTTAAATTAAGTTCAGGAAGGAAAGGCATTTAGGCACACACTGACCATGACAAGAAAGTATATTAAAAAGGTATAAGAAAAGTACTAAAACTAAAAAATAAGGAATTATATATCCCTTTAGTTTCCAAAGAAAAAAATTATCACATCTAAGTAATCTAAAAATAGAAAAATAACAAGTTTACATGTTTTCTGCTAGACAAAAACAGTTTCAATTATTTCATGGCAGTACACAAAATTCAAATAGATTTATGAGAAAGAAATATTTATTTAGGACTATAACGTCAGCAGGAACCAAATATTACTGCGTTATTAATATTTCAGACTTTAGGTATTGTTTGAATCATCCCAGAATGATACCACATTAATTATGAGAAAATGTCTACATCAAGTATCTATCCTCAAAATATACCATAAAAATAAAAATGAAAAAGATTATACGTCCGCAGTTCTGCGTATGAGTGACCCATCTTTATAAAGATAAAAGGTAAAATTATTTATATATATATTAATATAAAATTTGCACACTAAACCCTCATGCTTTAGGTGTTTTTTGGATGCAAAAGAAAGGGAGGGAAAGTACGCAAAATAAAAAATAGCATATCTAAAAAAAAAAAAATCAAATATGCTAAATTCTTGGGCTTTGCTTGATTTTATTCTTTTATTTTGAAAACAAGATGGCATTTATATGGCATCAGATTTCTACCCATTTCAAAAAGCAGCATGTATAAATAAAATACAGTGTGGGGATATTACGTTTTGAACTAAATAAAATTGTTTTGAAAATCTGCTATAATTATTCCTTCTAAAATATTCAAAGCTATTTTTTTCAGGGAAGTACAGAAAAAAAAATAATTTCACATTTCAAAAGGGAAGTAACAAAAAACTGCTAAATTTGAAATTATCATACACCTTTCATAACTTTCACACATTTCTCGAAAAAATTAAACTTGGCAACTCTGAGCTTCTCAGAGCTTTGATGTAAGCAGATACAGAAAAGCACATAAAAGCTATAAAGGAAAGGAAAGAAGCACTCATTTCAGAAAAACAGGACAAAAGAACATGTATAATAAGATGTACAGGCTGATATGCAATTTAGCATAAATAAAAAAACACCATGTACATACATTTATAATGAAAATTGAATTCTAAAGTTAAAAAGCTTCTAAAGTGAAGGTAGAATATGTACAAGAACAGAAATTTTTAGATACTTATAAATAAAATCTAAAGAAAAAAAAAAGCGCAGAGTTCTGATAGCTCTCATAACGTCAATATAGGATAATCAAATTATAATGAACTTGAAATGGGTTTTGCTGTGTTTTTTAAACATAGAATATTCAGAATGGACATTTTTAATTGTAGAATAGGGAGGTTTCAATGCAAATGGTATTAAAATAAAATTAAAGCAATAGAGTCAAAAGAATTGAGAAAACCAAATCTATGATTCTAAAAGAAACAGCATATATTTTTCTTTATTATTATTGTTGTTGTTATTATTGTTATTATTACTATTATTATCTTTCAAAAGTTTCCCCACCTAAGAAGCCAGCTATCACTCTATTGGACACATTGAGCTGGTACTGTGGGCTGCTATTGGACCAGAACTTGGAAACCAGACATGCCTCTGCACCAAAACTAGATGCCAGTAGACTTCTGAGAAATGATGAAGCCCAGGAAACCCTGACCCCTTTTTGGAACAGAGCTACTGAATTGCTCATAAACCAAGGAATAATCTTTCAGATGGTTACCTATAGCATGCATTATGCAGAATTCAAGACAAAAAAGACCACATAGTCCTTTGTCTCAGAAGATGAATTAATGAATCACAGTTTATTTAAAAAAAAAAAAAAAAAAAAAAAAAAAAAAAAAGCAGAGTATACTCACAGTTGTAAAGATCTTAATGATTACCATATAAAGGAGGAAGAACATGTCATTTGGGATTCCAGAAGACAGAATTAAAACTAAGAGAAAGACTGTGATCTTTAAAAGAAAAGTGTTAAAGTAAACTGCAAAGAAAAATGACCAAGACTTCACAGTTGTCATTATACTATAGACTATTGTTGAGAATTTTTAAAGTGAAAAACCAGCATAGAAAAATTACGTGAACCACTCAAATGAGAGAATTGCTTTTTTTTTTTTTTCTCTGAATAAAGGAGAGAAAAGGAAGGTGATAAAGAAGAAAATATGTTTATAACAGCCATAGATTTTTATGTTGTTCCTTTGCATTGCTACAAAATGAATATTCAGTAATAATATGCTTTCTTTCCAACAGAAGTGTATTTATTAAGCACAAAAAATAGAGTTACATGTGCTTTATGCACCAGATCCAAAATTAGGTTTATTTTGAGTACCACTCTTACAATGTCTTTATAGCCAGAAAGAGTTACTGCAATTACCAAAACTTTCACTGAACAATAACTGAAGTATAAAAGGCAGTTTACACGTGAGCAACCACTTACAGTCGACACATTTCTTTTATTATTTTATTTAGATATGCGCAAAGAGGACAGATGCTTATTAAACACCACTAACCAAAAATTATCTCTTAAGAGAAAGGGTATCCTTGAAAACAGAAAACAGCTGCTAATATACTTCTCAGGAATCTGCTTTTGTGAAATTTACCAGTCCAAAACCTGTGCTAATTGACAGCACTGCTATTTACATTTGTACAGATTGCCTTTTCTTGTGATCATTATTTCAAACAAAGCCATTTAAGTGTAAGTATCACTATACAAAATCAATATGATACATCCAGTATATGAACTCAAACCTCATCACTAGATAGATGTTAAAACATAAATACACTTGAAACATAAATACACTTGAAATGCCCTAGGTTATTGAGTGTTTCTTATGTAATCTCATGGGGATTGACCCTTGACCCAGCACTATTCCACTGATCTGGAATCAAGCCTACAATGATTGCTAATGAAGGGTGCAGATGACGCAAAGGTTGGTTGAGTACTGAGTAACGAAGGGAACAGGTAACTAATAGAGATTGGACTATATTCTGGAAAGTAATTCTTCTAGAAAGTAATTAGAAAAAAATGTGAAACATAGTTATGTATCAGTGGAACGCTTCCGGAAAGGCAGGGTATCTGGATACAACGTAGCAGAGGTGTAGCAGGGGTCAACTTGAATTACTAAGAAACATTGCTTGATAATGCAGTAGTTCTTGTATATTTAAAATCTGAAAATTTGTGAAGGGCAATGGGAAGAAAAACAACAGACTAATAATAGTCTAGAAAACATGCTTTTACATTAAGAGACTATAAGAGGTTCATTTACATTTTCTAAAAAAGATACCCAAGAGATTATATGTTTATAAATCGTAATTAAGAGTACAAGAGAAACTTGTGGTAAAACTATGCTGGTCTAAGCATAAAACGAACTTATATCTGAAGGTGAGTCAAACATTTTCCAATTATAGATCAGGTATGTATTTTTCAATTAGTGGAAGAAATGAAACAAAGGATTTAAGATTTTCTATAATTTGTAAATCTTCAAATAAAACCAAAACTTATAAGTAACTAAAAAGTTATCCACTGGATGAAATGATATGGCTATGTTACCTAAAAGTTAGAAGCACAGTGGTATTTGTATCTATGTACCTATGAAAATCCATTTTAGCTTGAAATGTCAAAATATATGTTGGTAGGTATAAACTTATTAAACAAGAAAACTGTTTGGAAGTAAATTATTTTTTTATATCTGCAAATTCACAATAACGGTAGTAGCAGACAAACACAGCAGACACTTCTGGAAAGTTTTTCATTTGTGTGAAATTAAAATTACTATTACAAAATTATTGTGTGGAAATTAGTGAACATTTATTTTTACATAAAAAAAAAAAAAAAAAAAAAAAGTAATTCATCACTATGAGTTTATCAGCAATAGAAATTTTTAAAGTTACTTAAAATGTTTCTTCTGATCTAGTTCAAATAATAGTTCAATTACATTTCTGTATGTTTAAAAATTTCAACTTAACAATCAAGTAATAATGATGATGAAAATAAATGTTAAATACATCTTGCTTTCCTTAGAAATAATATAACAGTGTTAGATTAACAAATGAAAGCAGTAGATTTTGCTGACTAGAATCATCAGGCTAACAGCCAAACCACTTCTTTAAGCAAACACGTTATGTCCTCTCATATGGTTTTAAACTAAACAGCTTTGTGAAGGAACAAAACATTTCAGTCAATAATAAAGTTGAATTACTAATGAACTAATATAACTCTAAAGCTGAGATAATTTACACAGAATCACAGAATTGTCTAGGTTGGAAAGACCTTGAAGATCATCCAGTCCAACGATTAACCTAACATTGACAGTTCCCAACTAGTTTAAACCTTCCCTGGCACAACTTGAGGCCATTACCTCTTTCTTGTCCTAATACTTATTACTTGGTTAAAGAGACTCATCCCCAGCTCTCTGCAACCTCCTTTCAGGGAGCTGTAGAGGGCGATGAGGTCTCCCCTCAGCCTCCTCTTCTCCAGACTAAACACCCCCAGTTCCCTCAGCCGCTCCTCGTATGACCTGTGCTCCAGACCCTGCACCAGCTCCGTTGCCCTTCTCTGGACACGCTCGAGTCATTCAATGTCCTTTTTGTAGTGAGGGGCCCAAAACTGAACACAGGAATTGAGGGGCGGCCTCACCAGTGCCGAGGACAGGGGTAAGATCCCTTCCCTGTCCCTGCTGGCCACGCTATTGCTGACACAAGCCAGGATGCCATTGGCCTTCTTGGCCCCCTGGGCACACTGCTGGCTCCTGTTCAGCCAGCTGTCAATCAGCACCCCCAGGTCCCTCTCTGACTGGCAGCTCTCCAGCCACTCCTCCCCAAGCCTGTAATGCTGCTGGGGGTTGTTGTGGCCCAAGGGCAGCCCCCGGCATTTGCCCTTATTGAAACTCACAATATTTACTTATAATTGAGATGAGAGTAAACATATATGGGCAGCTTAACAACTGGAGTTCATTCATGACAGTAATTTCTAAGTAACTAACATATACTACAGACTGTTCATTACTGTTGTGATTAGGATAACATATTTTATTAGCTTTCCTGTACAACCGTATTCCTGGAAAAGCAAATATAATTGCTTACCAAGATGGTGGTAACGATTAAAGAGCGATTGGACAGGGAATCTGTGATGTTTGCTGGTTTTCCTTTCTGGTTCTCTGTCATGTTAAGGCCACTCAATGGATCCCAAGTTCCAACCTATAAAACAGCAAATAACTGTGAAAATTGTTCATTAGTTACATTTCAGCATCTAGAAAGAACACTCTAAGGAAAAACAGATTGCTACAGGAAATAAAATGAAAAAAAAAAAAAAAAGATTGCTAATATTTATTGTTAAACCCTGTTCATTATTCTCTGTCATTACATTTAAATTCTGCTTGTTTAAAATATGATTCACAATACCTAAAAGCATATTTCATGAAGTGTGACATTAAGTGGAAAAATGATGCAAAGAATGTCTAAACCTACTTGAAATATTTAATTTTTCATTTAACTTTCTTTCTTCAAGATAAACTGCATCTGAATATTACTTAAGAGTTAGGTGGAAATTCATTTGCAGAACAGAGAGCATTGTCTCTACAGAAGGATTTACCATTTTCTATGATCAGCAGAGAACAGCAGATCAAAAAGATGTTTTGGGAAAATACAATGGAGAAGACTGAAACTAGGTTAAGTGTAAAAACTTAACCGATTTACAGATAAATATTCATTACATAGTTATTTTGACATTTTATACTTTGCCATTCTTATTCCAGTAAACTCCATGCAATTTTTATCTAAGTAAGGAGGTCCATGGTTATGATTTAAGGTACAGGTCAAGGACAGTCTCACATACTAAGTAATGGGGTTTATGATTACATAATTTATCTGTCATTTCATCACTATAAAACTAAAATGGGCATGAAGTAAATAGTATTCATTTTTAGACATCACAATGTTTCTATTACTCTACTGTCTAGAAAAAAAAAAAACAAAACAAAACGCAAATCTTTCCTTTTTGTTTTTAGACAAGATATTAAATTTTATTTCAAATACTAAGTAATATCTATAACAAAGATATTTTAAAACTAAAAAATTCTGTCATGTTTAATTGAGAATATATATATGTATGTGTGTACAGATGTATATATAAACACACACAGTTTAAAAAGAAAAAAAAAAAAAATCTTTAAAACTGATTCCTGAGAAACTCTTCATATACTTCTAAATGAGTTGTTGCAGTAGGACTGCCAAGTAAGTCCAGGATGCAATGCAGTATGAGTTAAATAAAATGAGTTTCATTTCTAAACCTGAGAATCCAGCAAAGCATGAATCAGCAGAAGCTTTAATAGAGAAAAGACAAATTCGCTCCTTTTCTCTATGATTTTCTGTTCCACAGAAATCATTTTATCTATCTTCTTTACATAACACTCAGGTCCAAGAAGTGTCTCCTTTGAATGGCTGTGATTCTTGAATTTTGGCCATTCAATACCTTGTAAACTGATGAAAGAATTATGAAAAGAGAACATGTGTCTCAGAAACACATTTGGACTATAACAACTAACATCATTTCAAAGTACTGAAACCAAACCTTACTACCAAATAATTTGCTTCATTTAATTTTTTAATATTATTACATTTGGTGACATGAAAGTTTTTTAGGAAACTCAAAATGCCTTGCAGGTTGGGCACAACTAAGAAATCCTAAAAGACTCAAGAAGTTTTAGTTTCAATGTTCTGTTAATTATAGCAAACATTGTATTTTCTTCAAAGAAAAACCAAACTAGAATAGTATGATAGTAGGAATGATAAAGATTAGAATCACAGAATCATTCAGGTTGGAAAAGACCCTTGGGATGACTGAGTTCAAACATCAGCCCTACTCTACAAAGTTCTCCCCTACACCATATCCCACAATAACTCATCTAAACGACCCTTAAACACATCCAGGGATGGTGACTCCACCACCTCCCTGGGCAGCCTATTCCACTCTCTGACCCCTCTTTCTGTGAATATTTTTTTTCCTAATGTCCAGTCTGAACATCCCCTGTTACAGTTTAAAGCCATTGTCTCTTGTTCTGTCACTAATCACCTGTGAGTAGAGACCAGCACCAACCTCTCCACAATGTCCTTTCAGGTAGCTGTAGAGAGTGATGAGGTCTCCCCCCAGCCTTCTCCTCCTCAAACTGAACAGTCCCAGCTCCTTCAATCGCTCCTCATAGGATTTGTTCTCCAGGCCCTTCATCAGCTTCGTTGCCCTCCTCTGCACTCGCTCCAGCACCTCGATATCTCTCTCGTATTGAGGTGCCCAAAACTGGACACAACGCTCCAGGTGTGGCCTCACCAGCACAGAGTGCAGGGGGACTATCACCTCCCTACTTCTGCTGGTCACACTATTTCTAATACAAGCCAGGATGCCGTTGGCTTTCTTGGCCACCCGGGCACACTGCTGGCTCATGTTCAGCTGCTTGTCAATTAGAACCCCCAGCTCCTTCTCTCCCAGGCAGCTCCAGCCACACCTCCCCAAGCCTGTAGCCATCCATGGGGTTGTTGTGTCCCAAGTGCAGGACCTGGCACTTGGCCTTGTTGAAGCTCATCCCGTTAACATTGGCCCACCAATCCAATCTATCCAAGTCTCTCTGTAGAGCCTCCCTATCCTCACTGAACTTGGAGTCATCTGCAAACTTACTGATGATACAGTCTATGTCCTTATCAAGATCATCAATAAAGATGTTAAACAGAAATGGTCCCAACACCGAGCCCTGAGGATCACCACTTGTAACAGGCCACAAATGGATTTAGCTCCAATGACCACCCCTCTCTGGGACCGTCCATCCAGCCAGTGCTTGATCCAGCAGACCATTTGCTCATCCAGGCCATGAGCAGACAGTTTTTCTATGATAATTCTATGGGGAACTTTGTCAAACGCTTTTTTTAAAATCCAAGTAGATAATATTCACAGATTTTCCCTCATCCAGTTGTTGGGTTATTTTGTCATAGAAGGAGATCAGGTTTGTCAGGCAGGACCTGCCTTTCATAAACCCATACTGACTAGGCCTGATCCCCTGGTTGTCCACTAAATGACTTTTAATGGCACTTGAGATGACCTGCTCCGTAACCTTCCCTGGCACCGAGGTCAGACTGACAGGTCTATAGTTTCCTGGATCCTCCTTTCTGACTGTTTAGTAGATGGGTGTCACATTTGCCACCCTCCAGTCCAATGGGACCTCCCCAGTTAGCCATGACTTCAGGTAAATCATGGACAGCGGCTTGGTGAGCACATCTGCCAACTCCCTCAGCACCCTTGGGCATAACCCATCCAGTCCCACAGACTTGTGTGTATCCAAGTGGTGCAGCAGGTCTCTGACCACCTCCTCTTCGACTGTGCTGACCTCATTTTGCTTCCCCTCCCCATCTCCCAGCTCATGAGGCTGGGTGTCCAGGGAACAGCCAGTTCCACTGCTGAAGACTGAGGCAAAGTAGGAACTGAGCACCTCAGCCTTTTCCTCATCCTTTGTTACCATGTCTCCCTCTGCATCCAGTAAAGGAGGGAGATTTTTCCCTAATCCTCCTTTTGATGTTAATGAATTTATAGAAACCTTTTTTATTATCCTTAACATCTGTAGCCAGGTTGAGCTCTAGCTGTGCTTTGGCTCTCCTAATGTTCTCCCTGTATAACTTCACTACATCTTTATAGTCTTCATGAGAGATCTGCCCCCTCTTCCAAAGGTCATATATTCTCCTTTTGTTCTTGGGATCCAGCCAGAGGTCCCTGTTTAGCCAGGCCAGTCTCCTTCCCTGACTGCTTGTGTTTCCCTGATGTGGGAACAGCCTGCTCCTGTGCCTTTAAGACTTCTCTCTTGATGTCCAGCCTTCCTGGACTCCCATATCCTCCAAGGCAGACTCCCAAGGGATTTTGTTAATCAGTGTTTTGAAAACGCCAAAGTCAGCCCTGCAGAAGTCTAAGGTGGCAGTTTTACTAACCCCTCTCTTTTTTTTTCTCCAAGGATTGAAAACTCAATCATCTCATGATCACTGCACCCTAGACACCCTCCAACCTTTACTTCCCCCACAAGCTCTTCCCTGTTCACAAGAAGCAGGTCCAGGAGGGCACCTTCCCTGGTCGGCTCACTCACCAGCTGTGTGAGGAGGTTATCCTCCACACATTCCAGGAACCTCCTGGATTGTTCCCTCTCTGCTGTGCTGTGATCTCAGCAGATACCCGGGAGGTTAAAGTCCCCCACAAGAACAACAGCAAGTGACTGTGAGATTTCTCCCAACTGTTTATAAAAAGCTTCATCCACCTCACAGCTTTGGCTGGGAGGTCTATAGCAGAATCCCACAGCAAGATCTGCTTTATTGGCCCTTAACCTAATCCAAATAGTCTCAACCCCATCATCGCTATACTTGATTTCTGAGTCTGTCCCTGCCATTTCTTGACATAATTGAAGCTGGACTAATCTCTATAAGATTTAACTTCAGATACACAAGTAGCATCAAAATTTCTAAGGGAACACCATCCCCTTATTTGATCAATTTCAAATTCTAAATTCATTACATTATACGCTTTGTTCAAGTTCATAATTTATCTTGGAAAGAGCTAACACATTGGTAATGAAGATGCTTCCTCCCCTACTTTTTAACATAGCCATAGCCAGAAACAAATTAATAATTATCAACTGTTAGAATTTGGGGTTTATCTAACTACATCCATATAGACTATAAGAACTATCAACATAATTTAGGAAGAAATTTCTGTCTTGATAAATTATCTAATTGTTTTTCTAAATAATGTACTTGTATTGCTATTTTTGTTAATCAAAAATGTAAGAAATAGAACAAAATAATTGGATGTTCGTATAAGACATTATTTGCATTATCTTTCCTAATGAGCTCAAACTCAACCATTTCTACCACAGGTTCTGATATACTAATGCTATGTATAGATCCTTAATCACATAAACGTATTCTAAAAGCTACTCCTTCTAGAGAAAACTGTGCATAAACAATGCAGAAAATTCATTCTTTTCTATTTTCTTAGGCAGCACTTTAATTTTAAAGTAGCTTTTTGAACAGAATTGCTAATGTGTTTTCACTAGAAAAATTTAAATACTAATATTGTAGAAAAAGTAAATCAAAGTAGTTTACTACATATAACTGCAATTCAGATAATTTACAACTCTACTGCACTACATTTATTTACAAAAAACTTTCAAGTTTCTCTGAAAAATTGATATGCTAATATACATCTTAGCGAACGTTCACACAGTAAATACAGTCATTGGAGGCTGTCAAGCCCTTGATCCCCTATTCTTCCCTTCGAGTTCCCAGAATAGTTAGGCTATCCTGTCGCAAACACACCAATTTGAACTTGTTAACATTTATTATCCATAGCACAGGACCAAAACCAAGAGTTCCCATGAATGTGACATTGTGCTCCACAGTGAGACAAAGATTCTCTGTGAGACAAAGCATTAGTTTAGTCAAGAATCAGGTTATTCAAATTGAAATAATTCCAACAGGAGCAACTAAAAGACTCATCATCGAGTATCATAGACTATTCTGTAACATGGCAATTGAGGTGCTTCTCAAGGACATGAAATAGAGTTTCCCGACTACACTTGAGTGATTAAAATCTTGCATCCAAGCTTTCATGTGTGTATAATTAACTATCAGGCTACTGTAGTCCTGCAGAAAGTTTGGACAGAAGTTTTCATTCTTCTATTGTTGCTTTGATAAACCACAGTTCTCTATTTTTTCATTGTTTCATTTTGTTGGTTATTTTTTTGTTTGTTTGTTTGTTTTTATTAAAACAGTTTCTAGGGAAAAAAAAAAGTAATTTGCAGTCTCTTAATTAAGTTGCATAATCTTATCTAAAACACTGGAGGCAAAGCAAAGTAACCTTTATATAACTGTATAGACCAAGTCTTAAACCTGTAATCCAAATGAAAACTACATGTTTGCGATACTATCAAACGTCTTGCTAATAGGGAATTCACAGCAAATTGATCTTTTTTCTTTTATTGGAGATTATGACCAGTGAGACAGTCATAGATAAAGGTAGATAAAGAGGAAAAACTAGGAAATAAGTGCCTGAACTCTGACTGCAGAGTCATCATTTTCTCAGAATTGTGTGTTGATTAGAAAGTTACCTGTGTCTATGAAGAAATCATCTCTTTAGACTTCAGTAAATGGAGCTTTTGGGAGTGTTCTGGTGAGTACAGCAATATACTTGCTAATTTCTTATATTCTTCCCTAGATTTCTGCAGCTGGCCACTTTCAGATACAAAACACTGCACTAGATTAATCTAGAGATTCTTTTCTCATGCACCTCAAGAAAAGTTTGCCATCCGCCTTTAAGCATGTACACTCTGAGGTTTCCAAATCATCAATCAATCCTATACCACTTAAAAAAACCTCTAAAATAATCTTCATATTTACTACTCAATAGATCAATAGTACAATTTCAAAACTAAATCTCACCAGGTGTCTAAAAATCAGTGTCATTACCAAAGGACAAAAATCAGAAAATATTGAAAAGTTTTGTTAATGTTCACAGAAATTTAAAATTAATTTGATATATTTGCATTCAAGTATATTGAGCATTTATTCTCAAAAAGAAATATTGATACAATTGCACTTATTTACAAAAATATTAATTTAATTTCATAGTAAAATGCAATTGTCGTGATTTATGAAGCAATATTACTCTAGAAAAAAAGTACTTGCCAAATAATAAAAACTAAGTAAAAATATCAGATCTGTTAGATCAGAATGGATAATATTTCAAATTTTGAATACTGAAAACTACTGCTTCTCTCCAACACATGTAGTATGTACATTTTTTTAAAAATACTTTTAATAGGTTTATATAGAAGAACAATTAGACATAATTATGATATATACTTGGAACTATATCTAGGATGGAGAGTACTGATTACAGTAATTCTTCATGTAAAATTTATATAGTTCACTCAGCAATCTATTAGAAACTTGAGAATAAGAAAGCTATACTGGACTTCAACTCAAAGTTACTAGTCTCTTCTGCAAAGATTACCTGGATTTTTGTGACATTTAGCAATACATTTTGTATCAGAATAACAACATAAACCTTCTCAAACCTCAAACCAAATTCTTTTTTCAAGTTTGTTGATCATTAAAATCAATTTCTGAATAAAGTTAAGCATAATTTAAATTGAAAAGCATATTCAGACTTGGGAATTTTTATAGGTTGTAGCATAAATTACGCTTGCATAAAAACCAAAAGTTCACAGGTTAATATTTAGATGTAGCTTTGTAAATTTAACAGTATTACAAGAAGTGGTAATCACTTCTTATCCCATTTATTTTCAAGGATATAGCATGATCCTAGTTTATCTTCTGCAACATGTCTACAGTGCATGTTTCCTCTTTAAAATAAAAATGTGATCTGTCA
Organism: Athene cunicularia; assembly: GCF_003259725.1. Taxonomy (NCBI): domain Eukaryota; kingdom Metazoa; phylum Chordata; class Aves; order Strigiformes; family Strigidae; genus Athene; species Athene cunicularia. The sequence continues at coordinate 46,138,454 of NW_020799097.1, read as the reverse complement.
TAAAAATTTTATTCTAAGTCATGCCTATCACAGTTCAGCAAGTTATTTAAAAAAAAAAAAAAATCAAATTTGTCATCTCTTCTTAGTAACACCTAAACTTTCTTCAAAGCTACTGCTTTTATCAAGACCAATCTCATATAACTGTCATGGTTTAACCCCAGCCAGCAATTAAATACCACACAACCACTCCCTCCTTACCAGTGGGATGGGGAGGAGAATTGAAAGGGTAGAAATGAGAAAACTTGTGGCTTAAGATAAAAACAGTTTAATAATTTTTTAAAAATATATATTAAATTATTAAATTGTAAGGGGTGGGGTGGGGAGAAAACACAAAATGGCAAAAATAAAGGAAAATAAAACCCAAGAAAAATAAGTGATAAAAATTGCTCACCACCAACCAACTAACACCCACCTAGTTCCCGCACAACAGCAGCCCCTGCCAATCTTCACCCCACAGTTTTGTTACTGAGCACATCATATGATCTGGGATATCCCTTTGGCCAGTTGGGGTCAGCTGTCCCAGCTGTGTCCCCTCCCAACTCGCTGGTGGGGCAACATGAAAAGCAGTAAAGGCCCTCTGTGCAAGCACTGCTCAGCAATAACTGAAACATGCTTGTGTTGTCAACACTATTTTCAGTACAACCAGCCCAAAAAGAATCATTGTACACTCCTCAAACTTAAAATTTGCTGAGTTTACATATACTTTAGAGCAGTTGACTGAGCGTTAGTCTCATGAGATGTTATCCATAAATTCAATCATTAGCTTTCTTGCTTCAGCATGTTTGAGGAAAATAATTTTATCATTATGAATAAGCAAGTATTCTTTCAATTATTCCTCCTTGTGAATTTCCTTCAAAAATCTCCTAATAAAAGTAATTTTTTTTTTACTCTGAGTCAATCAAAACTGTACATACACAGTGAAGTGTCACAGTGAGGTGACACGAGCATTTTAGGAAGTGTCATTGACCTTCTGCAGTGGTACCAACTGTCTATATAGTCAAAATCAGAACCATATCAAACCCCCAAAGAACTGACAAATGTGTTTACAGTTTACCATCTTTATATACATTTTGTAGAGTAGTTAGCAATAGTGGTGATTACATCAAGAAAATAATTATTTATACTCTAGAACGAGTAACATTATTTCCTCCTATTTATGTATTTTCCATTTATAAATTTCTTCATTTATTTTTCTTTCTGCAGAAATAACAATATGCTTGTCTTCTTTGCCAAATACAATGTTAGTACTTCTGGCTTCCCTATATCTGTCATTTCTTTTTACACTAACTTTTACAAAACCCACTTGCTGTTTTTTCCTAGGTCATTAATAAAGATACTAAATATAACAAGATCTTATGCAGATACGTTGGACCATGAATTACCAATCATGTCATACGAGGATCAGCTGAGGGAACTGGGGGTGTTTAGTCTGGAGAAGAGGAGACTGAGGGGAGACCTCATCGCCCTCTACAGCTCCCTGAAAGGAGGTTGCAGAGAGCTGGGGATGAGTCTCTTTAACCAAGTAACAAGAAATAGGACAAGAGGGAATGTCCTCAAGTTGCACCAGGAAAGGTTTAGACTGGATATTAGGAAGTATTTCTTTACAGAACGGGTTGTTAGGTGTTGGAATGGGCTGCCCAGGGAGGTGGTGGAGTCCCCATCCCTGGAGGTGTTTAAGAGTCGGGTCGACATAGCGCTGAGGGATATGGTGTAGTTGGGAACTGTCAGTGTTAGGTTAATGGTTGGACTGGATGATCTTCAAGGTCCTTTCCAACCTAGTGGATTCTGTGATTCTGTAATTTTGTATCATTTATATTCATCCTGTGAGTAGGTTCCTGAGCAAGATTTCAAATCTGTTGTTAACATCTCTATTCAAGAAATATGATGCTTCTACAGTGAAAAAATTTCATGTAAAAAAGTGGTATAAAATTCAGGTATTTGTTATCTCCCTGAAGTATAAAATACTTTTCCTCATGATACGACTTCTGTATAAATACTGATTGATTGTAATTTAAATTATAATTTCCTTATTATAGTGAAATTTCACAGTTTGGGATTTTCACTGCACTTAATCACAAATAGTTTCAGTGTGTCCAGAGTGACTGTCAGCAAATATCAGTGTACATTACATTAGCAGCACTGCAATCATCTGTTAATTTTGTCATTTTAATCTTACAAGCTATCATTTTTGTCAAACGTGAATTTTTATTTGGAAGTGCATACTTCCTATTGATTGATGCTTGATTATCACCTCTCATTCAAAAGTTCCAGGAACAGGTATCTGATGTGAAATCCAAAATCACACATGGCATCTCTTTTAAATCAATGACCAACTTTTCTGTTGTCACTGACTTCAGCAATTATTGCACTTAAAACATTATTTAGATCATTTCCCATTATATTAACTGAGCAATTTAACCAGGACATTTTTTTACAAAATCTCAGAAAAACAGATTTTCTATAAATACTTCACAATAACTCCTTTCTCTCCCCTTCATAAATATTTTTCTCCTCAAGATATCTAATTTTTCCCAAAAGCATTACAGATTACAGCTGAAATTGTGTTGAACTGTTGTCCTTCACATAAGAAATTGTTCCCCCATATTTGGAAAGTTAGAAGAAATAATAGCTATTTATGGTATGGAAATACAAAACATAATATGGCACATGTAATTTCCATCTCACCATATTCTCTCAAAATGAATAAATAAATAAGTAAAGCAAAACTGTCCAGAAACTCTAATTACATAGACAGAGAGGCTTGTCAGGATGGCAGTTTGGGAAGAACATTGGGAACATACATGATAAGCACAGTGATGAGAAAAGGCTCCTGAAGAAAGAAGAAAACAGAGAAATGGGATAGAAAGAGCAAACAGATGAAGAGGGCCAAGTGGACAGTGATTATATGGAAAGGAAAACAGACAGTGAGGGTGTAAGGAAGAGAAGTAGGAAAAGGAGGTGGAGGAAAAAGGGAAGGGAGAGAAGGAGAGAGTAGTAGAAAGCAGGAGAGAGAGTGTGATGTAAAGAGAGTGCATGTCGGGAGGGAGAGAGGGAGAGGGATTCATCGTAACTTTAATAGAAGACAATCTTGGGGGAAAAAAAAAAAAAAAAAAAAAAAAAAAAATTTGAGACAGATATTAAAAAAACTACTGGGAAGTGTCCTGCTCTAGATTTTAATGATTCACCCTGGATTCAGGAAGAATGGTATTTGTATTATTTCAGAATAACAAGTTTTCTTCGAAGAAAAACATTTATTTGTCAGCATTGATTTATCTTTCTCAGTAAAATACCCTATATGTTCCAAATATTTACTCAGCAATTTAGTCGACTGTGCATGCACCCAAATTTTCCTTTTCCTCATCTCATTACACCCTACAGAAACCACTCTGCTCTCCTTCATATGTATCTTTGAACCTGTGTAACATTTCTCATTGTTCTTTACTAACACTTTCCTAACGCCTAAACTTTTCTAATACATGGTAACTAACTCTTAATGCTCTTTCCAAAAATTGTCAGCACATTTTGGTTAAAAACTAGTATTATCACATCCCTTTATCACATGGTCAAAATGAGACATGAAGCCAGTGCAAGTATCTTCCTTTTCAGTGAACCTCGGTATACACAGCTCAAACATATGTCAGTTATTTTAAAATATCCATATCCTTACACAACTATTTCTGTTGTTGTATCTTACCTTTCTTTCACTATCACTGTTTCCTAAATTCTTTTTTTTTTTTTCTATTATGTGTTTTATAGTACTGTATGTCCTGTTGAATTTCATTTTCTTCCCATATCTAATCTCTGCAGACATTTTTGGTTTATTTCTATCTTTTCAGTGGGGTACATATCTCCTAACGTAAACTGATTTTATTTTCCGTGTTGCTTAATGGTTCTCAAATGCCACAAAATGTTCTTAAATCCATCCCAGATTACAGAAACTTCCTTTCCTCATTTTCAACAGTTATCACTTACATGCAGACTCTTCAGCCACTACTGAGTTATTTAGCCGTTCCCTTGACATTAATTCTTCCATTTCCATTTCTACTAGGGAAAACAGGTTGCATTGCACCTATTCTATTGTATACAAAGCTAATTTGTTTTTCAAATCTAATCACTATTACAAATTGTTATTTCTACCTTTAAGTTGTCAGAGCTCCCTTCACAGAATATGTTGTGGTTTGAACTCAGCCAGTAGCCAATAACTACATGGCCAGTTGTTTACTCCCCTCCCCCCTGCCGGTGAAATAGGGGAAGGATAAAAGAAGAAATCAGTAGGTTGAATAAAAAAAATATATATTTACTAATAGTAACAAAACCAACAGTAACAATAGTAAGTCCAAAACGGGTAAAATGCAGCAGTGGCTTACTGAGTGCCATGACAAGTGCGCAGCCCGCCCTCCCACAGCAGTGATCCAACTGCACTAGAAAATTCTGCCATGCTGACCCAGGAACCAAAATCGAGCGAGCACAAGAGAGCATGTGTCCGCCTATATACTGAGAATGACATGACATGATATGGAATGCTCCAGTGATCGATCGGGACACAGCCCTCTAGTTGTGCTCCCTCTCAGCCTAAGGAAAGTTAACTTTGTCCTGTCAAAACCAGGACAGAATGCTTCATAGGAAGACACTTTACTATCAGCGCATTTGTCAGTGTTTTAAAATATACTTTAATCCTTTAATCACAGGTTTGCCACTGGACATTTTTATAAAATTTATCACCTATATAAGTGTTTCAAAGCATGTTCATAGCTTCTGAACTTAAAAAAAAAAAAAAATCTTCCTATTAAGAGAACATTAATATTACAAAACTAATACTGGGGGAAAAGTTTTGGAGAAATATGTTGTTTATGCTAGCTTGTTCACTAAATGAATGAAACTCTGCAGCAATGTGCCTTCCCTTAATTTCTCTTTATATTTGTGGCCACAAGATCACCTTGGGGCAACAGCTGATAAAACTTTTACCTGAAGATGGAGGAAAACATCGTACTTTCAGAACAATGAACATCACTGTTACACACAAACTATTTACAAGGCAGATACAAATTGCAAGACCTGTGTCTGCGGACCACAACAATATGAGACACAGCAGCTTCTTGCATTGCCCAGGGTGGCTGGAGAAGAGAGGGAAGATGATCTGATTTCAGATCATCATGGTGTCATGTAGGCAGGTCAAATATCTGGAAGTGCTTCTCAAGCTTCCTTCAATTCAAATATACACAATATTAGGCTACACAGAAAAGGCATTTCTCAATCTTTGGTCTTTCACTCCATCTCTGTACAAGAAAAATTCATGTCACAAGACAGAAAAAATTCTCAGGCTACTTATTCTTAATTTTTTGATACTATTTACAGATAGAAACTGCATTCCAAGAGAAACAAAGTTTCCTCTTAAAACATAGAAAATTGCCAAAGAAGGGTTTTTTTATTTCATTCTGTTTGAGGTAATTTTTCCTCAATTAGTAAGATGTAAGGAAAAACCAAATACACATACCCACAGCTTTATATATGATGATAGGCAATGGTATTGGAATCACAACTAAAACTAAACTCAGTATAGATTGAAGACAAAGTATATTAATGCATGATTGCAGGTCCAGCTATTCACTCTTCCCCAGTCCTCTTGAATCTAAGATTGCAGCTAGAAACACCCAGTTAAAAGGCCACTAACTGTCATACATCAAGATAACAGATTTTACTAGAAGAATTTGAAATCATATATCAAGTTGAGAACAGGTATATATTTTTATGTAACACACGAAATGTTATTGAAAAAGCTACTGGTTTTAAGGGGTGGAGTTTTGGTTTGTTTCCAACCACTTTGGAGGTAAACATATTACACACCTTTTCAAGACCTTCTTCCTTGAGGCTGATAACATCTAAATCAAAATCTGTCCTTAAGCCATTCGTTTTGTTGAAAGTTATCCTGCCTGTGAGGCCTTCCCAGTGGGCCTATGGAGAAAGAAAAAAATAATTTCTATAAATAAATACCTCTTCCTCTTTTTTTTTCTGCGCCCAAACCCCAAATTTTATTTTTACCAAAATGGGAATGTTAATTATTCATTCTACCTAAATAATTTATCCTGTAGCTGATGGTTTAAAAAACTACTTTGTATCCACCTTTTATTAATTAAATTAACCTTTCTTCAGTCTTTAGAGACAATTTTTTAAACAACTTTCCATGTTAGCCAATAGACTCTTCTTACTAAATGAGATAAAAGAGTTTTGTTTTCATCCCTCCATCATTCATGCATGCATTTCCACTTCTGCTTCCTTACATGGCCACCCCACCCACCCA
>NW_020799097.1:46118729-46132106 GCF_003259725.1 Athene cunicularia | reverse complement strand
CCACCCACCCACCCCCTCATGTCTCAGTCTCTTTCATTAACGCTAGATATCATTTTTCTGTCAGGAAATTTTGTTCAAATAAAGGCTTCCTTTTGCAAGATTCTAAGTCCCCTGAAACCACACTGAGACAGTTGAGGTCACTGAGGCTGTCTTCCAGACTTGATTCCTTACTTTTAATACAAGTACAATATCCCCATTTTTTTATAACTTAAAGTCTACCTAGTTTTAAAACTATATTGAACTGGAGGAGGGAATGTGGAAAATAAAATTATCATCCTGAAATGAATCAACATTAAAATCAGATTATATTCCATTGAAAATAGTTCTCTTTATCATAACATTTTACATATCTAGAATAAGAAATACTCTATTAGGAGTTACTAGCAGTACAACAGAGTGTGTTCACCTTTAGCACCTTAAGTCTCCTAGCTTTATTTTATATCCATAAACAGCATGATAGGAGACCAAGGCCACATGCATTAATTCACCATAGGAGAAAACAAAAAATTAAAACCAGGGACTAAATTTCATTCTTGGATCCTTTTAACTTATTTATTTGATGAGTTTTTCATAGTCAGTCTATGGTTTGGGATTTCAGGGGTTTGGATTTTTATGCCACAAATGTTCCACACACAAACACCACACCCCATCCCAGTTATCTTCAAACAAATGTTTTGTGTAAAATGCTGTTATTTCACACTTTTATGTTTCTTTGTTACAACCAATACCTCAGGAAAACCCACTTTCAAATAAGAATGCAACCTTGTCTACTAAACTCTTTACACATAACAAGCTGAGAGTTTCCCATCTACTGGAAAAAAAAAAAAAAAAAAAAAAAAAAAAAATCGCAGAATTCAAGTAGAGTGGAAACAAAAGAAAAGGGGAGTTGAAAGAAAGGAAAGCAATGAAGCAGCACATTTTATTAGTGACTTACCTCCTTAATGAGACTCATAAAACGGGTCCCAAAGCGCCATGGTTTGTGGCGATTACACTGTAGTGAACTGACAGTCATCTGTGGGAACTGCTGGACAGCCACTGACACCACATGAACTGCATCATACATTAGTGCTGCGTCCGTCTGAAATTAGAATGAAATCAGAATCAAGAACACAGACCAAAAACCTGACAGCCCAGCAGTGAGAAAAGGAAACAAAACATTAGCACTGTTCATTGTGTTAAAGGAAGAAAATTATCTGATTGCTTGTGTAGCACTGTAAAATGCAGCCTTATTGCCAAGTCCTACATAAGACGTGCCAGGACCTTCAGCCTCAGCTTTTTTATTTTTGATGTTGAAAGAAGGGACCAAATAACAACTTTTCCACAGGAGAACACTGGTATCTCTGATGACTCATGTTACTTTAAAAAAGGACTGCATTAGGGGCCTATATAAATCATTGTATGGATGTTTGATTCAAGTCAGTAATTTCCATGAGTGAGGCAAAAGAAAAAAAATAATAAAAGTTTAGCAACATATAAAACCTTAGCTATGAAGGAAAGAGCACAGGCTAAGGAAATAATGTGGTTCTGATTTAATATTACAGGGTAGATACAGTTCCAAATCTACTCAATTTATTCATTAATAACTTTTTAATGGGTATCAGTTTAAATCCCTAGGACAGACCTAACCAGTATCTTCTAGAAATAAGAGGGAAATTAGAATTGCATTAAAATGCACGTTTATTTTAACGGTTTGCACGTCCCATCCTAAATAAGCAGGCTATTTAAACCTGGTATGTGTTAAGTAATGTGGCATTAGCAAAGGACAGTGACAGCCTCTCTGTACACACTGTCATGCTGTACAAGAAACTGACATCTCTCTCCTGTTCTATTTGATAAACAGAGGCAAGCCTTGGAACCAAAAGCAAGAGAGGACCTTAGACTAAGCTGGTGTAAATGACTGCTATGCCATCTGCTCAGCATACCTTAGAGAAAAAGGACCTATTTCCCCTTCTCATTCACATAATTAGTGAGCTGTGAAATTAGTTCTTTAATGGATAGGAAACCTGCAGATTATTGCACTTGTCACAATACAATACAATGTGATACAAAATGAGCTTATATAGTGCCTTTCATGCAAATGCGTCCCAAGGCTCTTTACAATAAAACTAAACATAAAAATGCAAAAATGTTCTACCATTATAGCCCATAAGCTACTGCTAAAGAGGAAAATATGCGTTTACATTTAAATGGCTCTCCCAAGGAGAGATTTCAAAATTCAAACAGAAATAAATCCTGATTTTAAAATAGCCAGTACAATAGGTTTCAACAGTCTCAGATGCCAAGAAGTTTATGCAAGGGCTCCAAATCACTCAGAAAATATTTTTGGTGCCAAATTGTTCATTATCTTCAAGGCATTAAAGTGGTTTTAAGGCAAGCTGGTATTTGACAAGGAGGAAACACAACACCAAAAAGTTGGAATGACATGCTGAGTAAGCATCATACAAAGTTTAATATTCTAGAAGCAGTATTTGGCAATAGTTAAAGTCTAGACAAAAGTTTTTTAAATAAACTACACAATAAATACAACATATTAATCTGACTCAGAAATTCAAATTTCTTTTTTTAAACCAGCTTTACTCCTAAAACTGCAGTCCTTGCACCAATGAAGAAAAATTGAATTTACTGTGAGACTTCAGCAAAATCAACCCATGAAGAGGTAATCAAAAGTTCAAAATCAGCATTAACTAATTAACTAGATATGAATTTGGACACAGAACTGATAAGAATCATCAGCAGGAATCAAATGAACATTATGCCAGATGCAGAGCAACATGGCTTTCTATCAAATTCTCTAAGCCACTGAGCTGGAAATCTGTAGGATGACAAGACAGTCAACTCCTGTGAAAGCGTTAATAAGAAGCCATTGTATCTTTAGAAGTATTTAAAATTCTGATAATATTCTTCATATTTGACTGATGAATATTGCTTCACTGGAAACAAATCTATATCAGAATTTATTTCTTTAAAATGCACACAACATGAACTAATCACTGGCTAGAAGTTGAGTGCCCTATTTGATTTTTAGATGCTACAAGATAAATCCCTTATTTATGTAGGATGAGATTCCACAATCCACCTTGTATAGGAAGATTAAAGTTAAATGTAGGCTTAAACGTTTGTATTGAATAGAGATGGAGAGAGCTGTATACTCAAAAATATATTGGTTTAGTGATTCAATATTGCACTCATCTCACTGTGTGCAATCATTGATTTTACTGTAAGAGAAATAAGCAGCGCAGAGCTCAGGAGAAGATATAAAGTATATACTTGAATTTGCCGGTTGGGCTCTCCTCTTGGTTGGTCATTTTACCTTTCCTCTGAGAGACTAGGAACTGATAGCTGTTGGCCTAGCTCTCCATCCTTGTTCATTTGGCTTTGTCCATACTGCTTTCTCTTCCTTAAATCACACACTTGGAACTATGCCTTGTGGTAAAGGAAGTACTGCAGGTTTCAGCAAGCAACTGTTCGGGTATGAGGAAGGACATGTCCCTAATTAAATTTTTAGGATTCTTTATTTTATCTAAAAACAGATCAGCAGTCTGGAAGGAAGAAGAGGTAGAAACTCCAGGAGAAGCAATGGTTCTTGAATTTGAGATAGAAACCTGCTATAATGTGTCCATTCAATGAAGCACACATAATACAAGAAAATAATCTTATTGAAAAATGAGATTAGTACTGTTTTAGCTAACTTGCATAAACCTTTTAAGAATTATGTTGTATTTCACAAATATATCTTGATACACTTTCTTAACCATGGGTTATGGGGTTTTATAATCCTTAGTATTCATGGTGACTGCTTGGATACAGATAAACTCATCTAAAATAGTGCTCATGATGTTGTCATTTATATTTTTAAAACTAAAAAAGAAAAAAAAATACTACAACTACAGAAGCTACAAAAATTTTTCATCAAATTGAAATAGAATGAGACTGAGCTAGGTGATTAAGGTGTCAGGTGACATGTCTGTGACCACAAATCTTTTTTCCAGTTGACTCTGTCAAGTTATAAGAAAGCTTTTAGCACTCAGGGGTAACAGCTTAATCAGAGAAGTGATTTCAGTCACAATACATCTCAAACAGAGAGAAAGTACCAATCTGTGATTCATTTTTATTCCAAAGTCATTTGGATACTACACATTTCTTCTCAATATTGTTCCATAATTCCTTTCGCTCCTGTCTTACTGTGGGTGTTGTGTTTGCCTCTATTTTTTACGTGTGTTTCTGTATAATCACTTCTGAGCCTGGCTAAATTACTTGCTAAATAGTGTCTAACAAATTGCATGCAAGTACTCTAATCTCACTGTGGCAGTGCTCTGGTTGAGTTAGACTCAGTATGAAGAAGGAAGAAAAAGAGTCCTCTCTATTATTAGACAGTGTATTATTTCTCCCTAGGTCTCCTCAGAGTAAAAGGTGGTCTTTTTCTTCTCCGTCTCCAACTACTCCCAAAGACTTCAAACGCACATGACAAGCTCCAGTAGATACGTGCTGTGACTTCTGTCACACACTTACATGTCCTGGTTAATCAATATTGTGGAAAGGGTTTGAGTTTTGGGGGCTTGGAGCTGGGTAGTAGGTTAGCTTTTTTTTTACTGGTTTCTAACCTATATGGGCAAAGATGATGCAGAAGAAACCCACTATAGCCTGCGTCTCAGCCAAGAAGAAATCTTCTCTGTGTAATGGAACTAACAAACTGCTTCTTGCCAAGTTTTCCTGCCATTTTCGACATACAAAAGGTATGATTTTTAATGCCCTTCCACATGGCTGGTAGGTTAGACAAGAACCAGCTGAAAATCTTGAAACCAATTGAGCTGTTTCTGTACTACAGCTGTAACCTGAGATCTAGGTCTGTATAGTAAGACTTTCCAAAAAAAACTGTGAGAGGAAGGGATCGCACTGTGACATATAGATAAAATCCAAGCAAGCCTAACAAAACAGAGGAATCATTGTCTTCATAACCATCTTCAGAGTACATAAGAGTTTTGATGCCATTTGATGTCCAGCTCAACAAATGTGCTAACTGCTTTTGGAATCTGTGCCTAATTAATTATTAAGGGTTAAAAAAAAATGTAGATTCCATACTTAGTGAGATTGAATCATGACTTCTGTGTGCACCTTATTTGCACAGCAATGTTTTTGTACGACATTTCCATTTACTTCCATCAAACTATATGAGGATTTCATGTACCAATAAACCACTCCTCGCTGGTTCATATCTCAGTGCTTCAAAATTATCTCTAAATTGCAAAATTATGTACTTTATTTTTAGAAAACACTATTTTTATCACACAATCAAGTTTAAAATTAATTTAAGATGAAGGATTGCTATGCTGTTTCTTCATGAGCTATATCAGAAATAATGCACTTCTCAAACAAAAGAAATAATATTTCAGCTTTTACTACAAAAAATTATAGTCCTCTATAATCTTCGATTACTAAAAAAAATGGAGCTGTTATGTGGGTTTGATCTGAAAGAACTTTCAATTACTAAAATACAGATGATTAAAACTAACTTGAAAGCAGGAAAAAACCCTTAGGTTTTCAATTAAATCTTAAATTAAATTAATATGATTGTTTTTCCCCTTAATTAAATTTATTACTAATAAAAGTCTATGAAGAAATATGGTCTTCTACTTAAAAGGTGCTCTGTGAAGTACTTGAAAACACCAAGAAATTTTCTACATTGAGTGGCATATGAAATAAGGCAATGGGAAAGAGAAGCTTAATAAATCTACTTTTTCTTCTTTAGTATTTGATTCACTGTGGATTCCAGACAAGAATAAGTTATTTGTAATATTAATAGTTTTTTTTTCCCCTAGATCAGAAGATTCTTGTATTTACAAATCTGTGACACACAGATGTCATAACTGTCCTCTTTGCCAATTTTTTCCAGTGGGTGTGGGGAACTTTTTCCAAAGAAAAGCAGTCAAAGAGGGACAAAGTGGGTTCTTTTAACAAAAAAAAAAGGCTTACTTAACTAACTAAATTATCTCCCTAACAGTATAAGGATTACCTTTATGAGGATTAGACTGCCTAACCATTTGCAAAATGCTTTCATGGTAAGTGTAAGATATTATTAAAGACAACCTCCTTGCAAGCGTGATATACATTTGTTTACAGTGACTGTATTTTGTGTTTGAACTTGACTTTATTAATTAAGTCATATCCAGTAAAAGCACGTTAATGCCCCTTTAACTCTGAAAGAAAGAAGGAAAAGGGAGGTGTGGGGGTGGGGATGTAAGCTCTTGTGTGTGTCAAAGAAAATATAAAACTTCCAAATTCAGTTACAACTCTTCTACGATGCAACGTGAAATTCTAGACATTCTAATAAAATTGGATTTTCCACAATAAAAATTTTAAAGATTTGATTCAGAAAAGATGTTAAAATATATTTCTTCATCAAAGAAAAAGCAAATGAGAAAGAAAATGCAAGTGTCATATTTTAGCACTTAGTTAACAGGCTCTGTTCTGTCACAAGGTGGAGATCTGAATCTGTATTTACCAGCCACTACTGTCATTAGTATCAGGTTACAAATATATCATAAATCAAATATATATAAATTTTTTATGCAAGGATAAATAAATTGCTAATTTATTTTTTTTTAAAGTAGATAATTAACAAAAAAGAAATATTCTGTGCAAAACAAAACTGAAGCAAAAAAAATTTCTTGAAACATAGTATTCTGATTCTCCAGTCAGTTCTGTGTTAAACTGAATTGACTAACTAATAAAGTTAAGTCGCTGTACAGTTCATTTGAAATACTGCATTGTGTGAGCCAATATTTTTCCCTTGTTATGTATAAACTTTTCTACTCTTTAGTTCTTATTCTATCCTTACCTACATGTTATCTGAATAAGGACTGCTACATTAAGCAGGATAGGTCATATTTTTCATATGCAGCTCATTATTTTTTTTCAATATTATCTCTGTCTTCCTATCTCCAGCCAGTTAAGTTTTGACGTTGTGAAATAACTCGCAACTACATTTAAAAAGCCAAACTGTTCAGAGTGCTTTGCCTAGTGTCTGATGGTCACAAATGTATTTGCAAAAATTTTGTGCATTAATTAAAATGAGGCTTAAACTCTTTTCAAGTGTGACTTCATTAATTGGATCAAAATTTAAATGAAACTGAATACAAATTCTCACAAATGTATACCTGCATTTGTTTCCTAGGTGACCATGACAAAAGTAGCCAGATAAATGCAAAAAAGTGAAATAATACTTTACACCGTTTTTGGTTGTTTGTTTTTTTTTTTTAACAAAGTCCTTGGAAATGTGTGAACATGTCAAAAGCAGTTCATATGGAGTCTTTAGTCTATTCTGAAACTTATTTCCTCATACATATCACTTGTTATTGACTGAATTTCCATTAGCTACACAGTCATCTCAGACCATAGTTATCTTCAAAAATAAACCTAGTTCAGACTGACTGTGGTCACTGGTTTAACAAAGTGTTAACATGCTAATTTCATACTGCAACAGGGTTCTCGCTATGCTTGTCTTTATGGTACCTGTCCTTGCAAGAGTTTAGAAGATAACGAGAATGTTGCATTCCCATTTGGCAGGAGTCCAAGCACATGAAGCAGGGTATGTTCCAGGAGGACTGAAATTTCCATTGGCCCTAATAAATTGTATTTTATTTCTTACACAACAGTAGTGCCTTGGATAGAACACTGGATACAAAGTTAGGTTGTTGAGTTGTTTGGGTTTTTTCAAATCCCAATATATCCAGATTATTTCCAGTCAGTTTTATGAGGGACATAGACGACACAGTACAATTGAGAGAGTATGAGCTCCTTTTCTTTGATCTAACAGCCTGAACAAGTAGTGCATACTGGAGGTACAGTGAACTGGACAGCCTAGTCAAATCTCCTCCTCCCCAAAGTAACATTTTTATGGAAAAATAATATTGTTATTTCTGCACTGTACAATAAGGATTTACAATGGCATACTTATTTATTTCAAAGCCCTCAAAAATGTCCCATAATCAATCTCCTTAACCAGCTAAGTAGTACTGCTCCTTTTATAATTACTTATTTTTCTGTAAATTATCCTTATTGATAATTTAACACACAATATTTAATTATTAATTACAAAACCTTGAATAAATAACACATTTCATAAATAAAAAAACACTTCCTTTTTTATTCTACCAAACTCCCCACCAAATGACTTTCATTTTTTCCCATATTACTCTTGTTTTCTAGATTATTTCCATTGTGAACACAATGAACAGAAATAGGTCTCTGTGCAGGTTTTATTATTACTATTATTTTCCTCTGAAGACTGATTTTGTCATAGAAGCTGACCCTACTTCCTTTCTTTTAAACACCTCAGGAAAAATGGATAAGAACAAAGATATAAGAAAAGTCTGACAACACTCAAAAGTCAGGAAAGGGTGACCACCTACAGTGCAGAAGAACTCTCATTACTAACACTATTACTTTCCCTAAAAGCTGTCCTCTTTGACAGAAAATGACAACGTTGCCTTTAAAAATTACTGGATGTGAACTACAGAAACTATGATATTCTACATATAAAAATAAACTAAGATTTACTTATAAAAACCTGTAGGTTTTTTTATTATAGATTCTACTATTGCCTGGTCAGAAAATTTTAAGGGCCAGATCATGTATTATGTAAGGACAACATTATTTTATTCCACAAAACAGAGTAACTGGTAACATAAGAACTTTTTTTTTCCCAAAATTCTTATATAGTGTGGTGCAAATAGTGCTAACATTACTCTACCTGAAGCTTGGTTCACAAACATATCTTTGATCAGCAACATCCAAACTACAGGTAGTTTCAAATCTGCACTACAAAGTGATTTTCCAAGAAGGTCCAGAAGAAGAGATTAATGCTGAACAAAGTAATCTTTCTTTAACTTTTTCAGGTCTATTGTTAAGCAAAGAATGGTTGGATAAGACGATTAAGAAAAAGCATCTGTGTGTTACTTTAATCAATATAATCTGGAATATTTTCCCACTTTTAGAAATGATTTCTCAGAAAGGGTACTAGGAGAAATGCAAAACTCTATGGATCTATCTACTGTTATTTTATTTGTGGCTATTACAGTTCATGATTAATGGGACAGAAATATACTCCACTGTTACCAGTCAGTGTTTGAAATTTTGAAATTTTATATTGTTTTCTACATTTTACATATAAATAAATATGAGATGTAATTGTCTATAATAAGTTATTATAATTAATAAAGTGAAGAATGATCATGATTAGGAACTTCTACAAGGTGCCTGTCATATATATAACAAAAGATAGAATTAGGTTGAATTTACCACAAGGATGAAACAGTCAGAACTTAGATTAAACAGACACAAGAATAAAAGGTTTATCTTTAGTTACATAACAAAATAGACATAAAGACAAATGAAGACTAAAGTAGAGCCCAAAGGAAATATTCATATCAAAAGTACGTTCAATAATATGAACTATTTGAGACCACACAGATCTGTACAATGCACAAAAAATATAGTATCTTTCTCTGTATACATATGTTGCAGAAAGATTTGAATACCAAAGTAAATATAGATTTATGTTTACTCTTTACTATTCTTTATGTACTATGAGAGAAAACTATATTTTAAAAAATATTTTCATATTGCAGTAAAACCATACGTCTTACAATATACTTGACAAAGGATAGAAAAGTAAGTCATGCCATGCCATAGATTCAGAAGAAAAGGTCCTTCAGGACATTCAGGAAGAATTAGCCAAGCAAGTAGCTGTAAAAGATAAATTGCCCCAAACCATTCCTTATCAACAAACAGTTCTCTCTAATGAAAGTGATCAAAGAAATAAGGTGTATCAAAATTCCAGCTCTGTGTTAAAAAAGTCTACAGCAAACCAATACAGCAAAAGAGCTGAGCAGACAGAGAGAAAAACCTTTCCAAGTTAACCTTACATAGTATAGCAGGTATGTCTTTTCTTAAATATTTCCAACTGTATTTGAGAATATGAAAGCAAATAAATGGTTTTTATATTATCTTAATCTACCTCAGGTTAAGAATGATTCCAGGGCAATAAGGGAAGAAAAAAGCATTTATCAATCCAAAATATAACAAATTTAGCTAAGCTCTCTAAAACATTCTCATAGGTATCCCATATCTCTATGGGATATGCATGATATAGAAATATTACGGTTTGAACACAGTCTGGACTGCCAACAATGGAAGAAAAGCCCTTTCAGCAATTCATAGTAACAAGGATATTAGTGTAGTATTAAGTAAAGCAGCTGTGGGCACACTTTGAGCAGTGTCTGCAAGGAGTTTGTCATATGAGGCTACAGCAATAAAAATATTAGAAGAAATTAACGTTTACAAAATATTTTTTTGGACAGTTGAATGATATGCTAACATAAGTAGGACAAACACCTAATACAAGTCAGCATTCTATTTCACATGGATGTAACAACTGTCTGGAAAAACAGAATTAGGAATCCTCTAACTGGCAGAAGTATGAGTAAAGAGACTGAAAGAACATAGTTTCTGTGGCCTATGAAAACAAAAACTGAGAACAACACTTGTGGGCAACAGACACCAGAGAAGGAACAAGCATGGATGCAAAAATGACTTTTTTAAAATTAATAGGAGTCATTTTATCTTACAGATAGAGACTTGAATTGGATTAGATCTAAAAATCTTTATCATTAAAAGAACCGATGCACAAGACCACCAACAGAAGATATTCCAGTTGGATGATGCCTGACAAACCTAGTAGCATGAACACAAATTCCAGAGATCCAACATACTACTACTACTCACAGAAAGCTCTCCTACTCAAGGCAATTATAATGAGTGAATGAAATTAAGAAGAAATGGCTTGCAAAACTAGTTCCTCCCCTCCTCAAATAATAAAATCTATTGCCCCTGAAATCATTTCACTTAATTCTCACTTGCTAACATGTCCCACAAAACCATTTTGCTGAGTGAGATTTAATAAATCTCTCAGCCTGGGATTAAATTTTACTGTTTTATGAACTGTTAAATTGCATTGTATGCTTATTAAAACTGGTGTTTTCTTACTTCTTGACACATTCCCAATTCTGCCCTGGGGTACAATTAAGCAAACAGTAGAGATCTTTTTTTCACCCCAAAAAATGCATTCCAACTGGGAACAAGATATGAACATCACCAAGCTATAAACAATGTTCATCTAGCTTCTTTAAAAATCAAATAACTTCTTAACATAAACTCTCTTTTTTTTTTCCACAAAATATTGTATTTCAGCTGAATAATTATCACATTAAGGCACAGCTGCTTAAATTATTTTTTTTTAACATTTAGTTACCTAGTGAATTTTAAACAGGGTGTTTGTTTATAGAGTTGTGTTCATGATTTTAAGTAGAAATAAACCAGATGGAAATTATTTTCCCTATCATCAAAATAATTGTTTTAACATCTGAACAAATCAAATTATTTGTTCTTATATTCTTGAAAAAGGTCTTAAAACTAACTTTTTTTTTTTTTTTAATCTATAAAATGTAGAACAGGCCAGGTATTTTTTTTTTTGAAAAGGTGTAATTTTGTCTTACACAGAAAGTGAACAGAAAAGAAAGATTTTCCTCTTTTCCCTCAATGCCTCATAATTTAATCTCCAGTTGTCAGAGAAATGGTAAAGTGGAATAGGAAACAGTTACAAATTTTGAGAAAATGGCAAAAGAACAAAGGAATTGGAAAAACACTCCAAAGGATAATGATGATGTTGCCACATTTCTTGCCATTACAATGTCATTACATAGGAAAGAATATGCAATTTTTACTGACAGAATAAAAAAAATATTTCCCAGTGTAAAAGTTTGAAATGATAGAATTTTTTTAATCTCACAAAACAATCTCAGATAATCATGAAATTTGATAGACTATTTATGGTGCTAAGAACTTTGAACTATCTGAAAATTCTTTAGGTGAATTTTTCAACTTGATTTTAACCTACTGGAGGTGAAATTTTCAGCCAACTTGAAATTTCGCCAGCAATTAACACAGGAGATGTAGTTAACAAGTAGCTAACATAGGTTTTTCTGAAAGAAGAGCAGCAGTGGTATTTCCCCCATCTGGTTGACCTTTGATTCAGGATCTGAATTTCATTTTAGCAAATACAATTCTAAAGATTGAGAATAGATGCTGACATGCATAGGAAAATTTTAAATTATGTTTTCTGACAAGGACACCTTGTCATTCTTGTGGAACAAAAGCTTAAATCCAAGTGTGAGGGAAAATTTTAGTTAAGGGAATAAGTAAAAAGTCTAAGAATAAAAATGCTTATTTTGCTTCAATGTTCAGATTTGATTTGATGAGTCTGGTTTTAAAGCCAGTGTCTCTACCTGAGGTTTGCTATTCTGATGTAAAATTAAGCCATGATTGATTTCCTGAACATTCCGATCAACTTTTCATTCTCATTTATTTTTAAATTAATCACTTACTGGACAGGTTATCTGTTACTACCCTGTACAAGTGTTCAGGATGGTTTACTTCTTTCCAATCGTAGAAAGAGGAAAAAGTTCCCAATATAAATCATTCAGCTTATATGGTCAGCTTATATTTATGTGGAATAAATACTGTTAACTGTATGAAGAAAAGAAAAAAAGTTCTATAAGGATATTTTTTAGAAATTTCTTTTCTCCCATTTTCTATTTTCTGGCTAACAAGACCACATAAAGTGTGACTTCATAAGACCCTGCAAATGTCCCATCATGTCATAAATGCTAAGACAAAAAACAAATTACTTTGTGTACTGCTTGCAAAAGAAACATTGTCTGACTGCATAAGCATTTGCAGAATGGTGCATATAATATACAGGCAGTAACATCAGTCAGATGTTATGATATTAGGTTTCTATATAACGTTAAAAACAAATCTAAGATTTACAGGTGAAAATTATTCCGAAGTACTTTCTCAACCCTTCTTCTGAACTTCAGAAATTGTAGTATGTTCTATAATATTTTTTGAAAAAAAAAAAAAAAATCATCACACACTAAGGTTAAGGACTGATAATAAAAACCTAATTACTAGGAATAATAGGTCATTATTTGGTCTTTGGAAGTCTATTTCCTTTGATCTGTTCTCCTGCTCAAAAGTCAATATGGTTGTGATCACTGCAACTCCATCAACCACATCCATAACAAAGAGCTGCCTGCTACTATTATATTAGCTCAGTATTCAAGACTTATCACACCACAGGAAAAGTCCTCTGCCTGAGCAATTCATAAGTAATTTCAGAAAGATCCTACTCAGCATACACACTGAACACCTCTGTACTCATGTGCAGCAAGAATGTACACCTGACAATGCAAACAAGAGGCATAAAGTTAGAATAAACCTTAAGATTAAATGCAAATCTGATCAAAAATTGGGGGGGGG